>NW_012267251.1:11840987-11889297 GCF_000151885.1 Dipodomys ordii
CCCACTCACACCCCCTGGCCTGGACCTGCTTGCGGGCTTGGAGCGTCCCCACCGCGCCATCAGCGATAAGTAAACACTTCCCAGTCCACGTCGTTTAGCTCGATTCTGCAATCTGAACCGAACCCCTGATTCATGAAGCGTGCAGGGCTCTCAAAACCAGGCTTCTCTGCAAGGCTTCCAGCTAAGGTCTGTGCCTTGCGTTGTAAGCGAGAGACTTCAAGGAGGAGTTTGTCCTCCACTTTACACGCGGGTGATAATTTCAGTATCAAGAGAATCTGCTCTTGTCCCAAATTTGCCCCATGCAGCCACACAGGGTAGATTACCCTAGGCCCTGCTAGATTAAATCTTGTACACTAAAACTGGATCGAATCTTTGCGTCTTAAATATGACACCGTTACATGGAGACTCCTCCACATTGCTGTATCCAAAGGCAGGCATCCTGCAATCTCGCCCATCACCTCCGGGGACCCAATTGCCAGCCCTGTTTTCTACACCTCCAGGGATGTATGCTGAAGTACTCCAGCCACAAGGCCAAAGCCAGAGGAGCCATCCCTCCTTCCCAGAGGAAGACACTGTCCGGACTCTCGTTCCTTGAACCCCACCTGGGCCATACTTCAGAGTATCTGATACATGGATGTTCCCTTAGAGCTCAGCTGTAGAGTGAGCCTTGTAAGGAGCTGAGGAAAGTTACTTAGGAATGGCAGAACTTTCAAGCCAGGGAAACTATTGCACACACATCTTAGAAAAGAAGACTGTATTAATTAGAAGCCTAGGACATAATTAGTGGTTGACAGGTAGGAGCCGGAAGATCTTTAGGGGTCAGGGAAACTATCCCAAATGGGATGGTAATGATGTGGTACACATCATTATACCTTTGTCCAAACACAGAGAATGTTTAACTCTACTGCACCCTCCTCTAAACCATCCATTCACTTTAACAGGCCAGGAAACAAACCTGGTTCTGTTCTTACTTGAATAGGAAGTGTGTCCACCGGCTCAGGAGGCGGAGCCTGCGTGGAGGAAGTGGGTCACAGAGGGCATGCCTTTGAAGGGTGTTATCTTGCCCCCAATCCCTTTCTTTCTTTACTTCCTGGTCACATGGAGGGACCTCATTTTTCCTCTGTCATGCCCTTCTGCGATGATGTTCAGCTTTCCCACTGGCCGAGAACCATGGAGTGAGCCAACCTAGGACTGCAACTTCTTGAAACTGTGCCAAAAATTAATGTTTCTTCCCGTTAAATTGCTTTTATTTTAAGAATTTGTCACAGTGACAAAAAGTCTGACTAATAGGGATGTTCACCTCACATCCTCTTCAAATGAGAATTTTAAAACATTGTTGACCTAAATAGAAAATATAAATCACGACACTTATTTTTAAAAATTGAGAAAATGTTTGTGGCTCTATCTATGTTAGGCAAAGAGGGCTTGGGACTGGCGCGATAAGCATGATCCATTTTTAAAAATGATATTTTGGACTGGTGAAAATTAATACTCTGCTCTTCAAAAGACATGTTAAGACCTTAAAAATTACTAAGAGAACCCAGGTGCCTGTGGCTCGTGCCTGTAATCCTAGCTTCTTAGGAGGCTGAGATCTGAGGATCTCAGTTCCAAAACAGCCAGGTTCAAAGCCAGCCCGGGCAGGAAAGTCTGTGAGACTCTTATCTCCAATAAACCATTAGAAAACCGGAAGTAGTGCTGTGGCTCAAGCAGTAGAGTGCTGGCCTTGAGCTGAAGAGCGCTGGGGACAGCAAGCACCCAAGCCCAGAGTTCAAGCCCCACGACCCACCAAAAAAAAAAAAGTTACTAAGAGAACAAATTTAAAGTGTCCTAATCCCCCCCCCTACACAAATAAGTATGGGAACTAACAATATTAATTGCTTCAATTTAACCATCTCATTACAAACATATGTATGTATATATATGAATGTATTTTCAAACAACAGATTGCACATAGCAAATAGATACCATTTTTATTTACCAATTACATGAATAAAGTTTTTAGTGTTAAGTTAATGAAAAGATAAGCCTAGAAAAAAAAGGAATTGCATCTATAAAATACAAAAAAACTCTCAAAACTCAATTTTCTTTTTGTGCCAGTACTGGGGCTTGAACTCAGGGCTTGGATATTGTCCCTTAGCTTTTTTACACATGGCTGGTACTCTACCACTTGAACCATGGCTCCAGCTTTTTAGTGATTAGTTGGAAATAAGAGTCTCACCGTTTTTCCTGCCTGAGATGACTTCCAACTGCGGTCCTCAAATCTCAACCTCTTAAGTAGCTAGGATTATAGGTGTGAGCTACTGACCAGCCTGTGGCTGTTGTAAAATCAGCATACACTTACTCCCAGACTTAAGAATTTATCCACTGTACTAAAAACTTGTGTTCATACAAATCTGTATGAAGTGCAGAAGCTTCCTCACCTTTGCAAAAACTAGAAGTAACTCAATCCTCCCTCCACTGAGGGAGGAGAAACCAAGAATTCTATTTAGTAATGAAAAGGAATGTACTTTGAGACACTGCTATGGATATTTCCTAAATAACTTCTGTTAAGTGGAAGAAGCCAGACTCCAAGGCTACATCTTGACCCCATGTATATAACATGATTGAAGGCAAAACTGGGAACAGGAAATAGACACCTGTGCTTTGAGTGCAAGGACAGAGGATACTTTGTAGCAATGGGAATGTGTTGATGGTGTGGGTGATTATACAACTGTGTACATTGATTTAAAGCTCATGGAAATGTCAAGGACAGTGAATTGGGGGGCTGGGAATATGGCTTAGAGAGAGGCAGTTTTCTTAGCATTTGTAACATCGCATTTTGACTCCTAGCATTGAAAAACGAGGATTTTGGTTTAAAGCCAGACTAGACAGGAAAGTCTGTGAGATTCTTATCTCAAAGTAACCAGCAAAAAGCCAGAAATAGAGCTATGGCTCAAGTGATAGAATGCCAGCCTTGAATAAAGAAAGCTAAGAGACAGCACACAGGCCCTGAGTTCAAGCACCTGTACTGATACTGAGTAGCTGCATAAATAAATAAATAAATAAATAAAAATAAAAAAGTATGAGTCCAGAAGGCCTAATATACAAACTTGCCCTAATGATTTTCATAGTAACTTCTGTCAGAGACAAATCTGTATATTCCATTTCCTCCAGTTTGGGGAGTCATTTTAGAATTATGTTATGCTGTAGGGACAAAATGAATGGAGGGCCAGAGGGTAGATTATGTTAGTCAGACTCTAAAAGAGCCCTCAGCTGTCTTCATTCTCTTATACTCTCCTCCCATGTGGGATCAGAACTGACCTCTGTGACCAACAGCATATGATCAGACTGAGTGTGTGATTCTGACGGGTTAGTCATAAAAGTCACGACCATTTCCTAGGTCTCCTGGAATTCTTGCTCTGGTGGAATATGGCCATTATGGTGAGAGAACCAGATGTGGGTGGCTCATGTTTATAATCCTAGCTACTCAGGAGGCTGAGGTCTGAGGGTGGAGATTTGAAGCAGCTTGAACAGGAAAGTCTGTGAGACTTTTATCTCCAATTAATTACCAAAAAACCAGAAGTGGAGGTATGGCTCAAGTGGTAGAGCACCAATCTTGAGCAAAAAAACATAAAAAAATAGCTAAGGGGTAGTGTTCAGTCCCTGAGTTCAAGCCCCATTACTGGCACAAAAGGAAAAAAAAAATCTACATAAGAGACTGATGTGGGAAAAACCAATCTGTCAGCATAATTTACCGGCCACATGAGTGAGCCCCACCAGCCCTGGCCATCCCAAAGATTGTCAAGTTCCTAGCTATGACCCAGCCATCACAGAGCACAGATTCACAATCTCTACTGTGTCCTGCTGAGTTCCTGACCCACAGAAACTACCCTCAGACACTAACAGTCAGGCAGTAAGAGATCTTTATAGTTCTCAGAAATAAAGCCTCTGAATCTCAGAAAGTTCCTTCCTTACATAAGAATGGGACTCATCTAAAGTAAAAATGTCCCTCACAACCTGTGGCAGAAACCCTAGTCTTGGTGGAGATTCCAACACCTGCTGGTTCCTGGGGAAATTCTACAGAGGGAATCCTGCCTCTGTGGATGATGTGGGATCTGTAAGTTCCCTGGCAGGGACAAGGGAAGCTAGGTGAGTGAGGGGCTCACGGTCCTGAAGCAGGGCTTCTCGTGAAGGCCCTAGAGGGAGACCAGCAGTCAGCGGACTGGCAGAGACTGGGGCTGAGGCAAGTTGTTCCGAGAACTTCAAAGTCAGGATTTCAAGTGCTACCTAATCCTAGGGGAAGTGATTTCCTTTTAAACAGATGTTTACTGTTCTTTGAGAAGCTGGAGCTAGGCCACACAACACAGCCTATATGTCATAAACATCCAGAGTCCCCTGCAGGTAGAGTGCCTCATGCATGATTCATGGCTCCTCCTCCCTCCTTCCATTTCCCCCTCCCATCTCTGCATCCACGATCACATCCTCCCCTGCCGCCCCCCCCATCTTGTCAAGACTAGTCAGAATAAAATATTTCATCTCACAATCCTTCATCGTATTTCTGAACTCCTTTTGCCAAGAAAGGTAGCAGGGTCATAGATTAGGGGGAGTAGGTTATGGATGACTTTGGGGGACTGTTTACCTTATGTCAGAATCAACTCAGGGATGCTGTGTGCCACACAATTCAAAGAGCCCCGTGGTTTATTCTGCCACACCAGGGAATGCACACAATATATGGGCAGACTAGGGTGTGGGGGTGAGTCCCAGCTCATCAGCTGGTAGCTGCATGCCTTGGGTGAGTTATTGATCTCTGAGACTGTTTCCAGAAGTGTTACTTAAAGGGTGGCATCTACCTCACTTACCATGACTTTTTGTTTGGTTGGGTTTTTTTGGGTCCGATCGTGAGGCCTGAACTCTAAGCCTGGGCACTGTCCCTCAGCTCTTCAGCTCAAGGCCACAGAGCCACTTCTGGCTTTTTTCTTTTTGCTTATGTGGTGCTGAGGAATCGAACCCAGGGCCTCAGGCATGCAAGGCAAGTGTTCTACCACTGAGCCACCTTCCCAGCCCCTTACCATGACTTTTAAATCTGCAAATATATTAAGGCGCTTCAGAGGGTACTTGGAACGTAGCACAGACTGTCAATGTTAGTGATGATTAGAAAGAGTCCTGGTTTGCCTCTAAAATTTCAGAAACATCACTCATATGTTCCTTCAGGGTCAGCAGGTTACACTGGTTATGCTAACTCAGGAAGAGTAAACAGAGGTGGCAGCAATTTGGGATAAAGAAAAAGTCCTAAGTCAAGCGCAAAAGGCCAGATAATGTGATGTTAGGAAAATGAACCCTTAGATATGTATTTTAATGCTTTTTTATTTCATGCATTTGTTTCTAACGCATTTATAAAATTATCACTTTGTTGCTTTGTATGTCCCTCCCCCACAGTATAACCCCTGCTTTCACTATATTTGATGTCAGTATAACTTGTGGAGGAGATGGGGAAAAAAGTCATTTAAGGATACAGGTGGACCTGTTGCAACAATGAGAAGTACAAGGTCATGTCCAAAACGAGCTTTACAACGTTGGTGCGGGGAGGGGGGCGGATTGGGGGGGGGGGAGGGGGGGAGGTAGGGAAGGGATGTGAAGGGTAAACAAAGGAGGAGGCTGCAATGCTTCATAAGAAATGTACGCATTATCCTGCCCATGTAATTGTAACCCCTCTGTACAGTATGTTCACAAAAAAATTAAATTAAATTTAAAAAAAAGATTGTAGACAAAAAAAAAAAAGAAAAAGTCCTAACTATACTAGATTTTCAGTAGGCTGAGAGCTAAGGATCCCAGTTTGAAGCCAGCCTGGGCAGAAAAATTTGTAAGACTCTTCTTACCCACAATTAGCCACCAAAAAGCTGGAAGTAGAAGTGTGACTCAACTGGTTGCATTTCAGCCTTGAATGAAAAAGCAGAGACAGTGCCTAGGTCCTGACTTCAAACCCCAGTATTGACACCAAAAACAAAAGATACGAACAAAAACAAGAAAAATAAATGTTTCTGGGGTTTGGGACTAATAAAGACAACCCTCAAGCAGGGCGCTGGTGATTCATACCTGTAATCCTAGCTACTCAGGAGGCTGAGACCTGGGGATTATGGTTCAAAGCCAGCCCCAGGAGGAAAGTCCATGAGACTATTATCTCCAGTAAACCACCAGAAAACCAGAAGTGGCCCTGTGGCTCAAATGGTAGAGCGCTAGCCTTGAGCTGAAGAGCTGAGGGACAGCACCCAGGCCCAGAATTCAAGCCCCACAACCACCAAAATAAAGAACCCTCAGAAGGGGTGTTAGTAGACTAAGCACCTGCTGTCCCCAGTGCTGGAGATGGGAAGTATCAGAAGAGGGACTTGCATAGCTTTGGTCTGAATGACTTTTTAAAAACACAGTTTTGTGGTGCCTGTGCCATTGTAAGCATTGTGGCACATAGTACTGTAAAGAAATTCAAAGGTATGAAATGATTCCTTTTTTTTTGTCCGAAACCAGGGACTGGAACTTGACATCTGACACTTTTGCTCACTGGCTGTCACTTTACCACCTGAGCCATGCCTCCAACCTCTATAAAACAATTTCAAACTTCATCTACCAACAAATGTTTGATTTAAAAAAAAATTCCAGTTGAATGTGGCCACAAGAGTATTTTCTCACCAATACTAAGGTTTGAACTCAGGGCTTCATGCTTGCTTAACTAGTGCACTACCATTTGAATCACATCTCCAGCCTGCCTTTTTTGCAGATATAGTGTTACAGACTTTTCTAGCAGGCCTGTTTTAAATCACTATCCCCCAGATCTCAGTCTCCTGCATAGTTCAGATTGCATGCATGAGCACCTAGCTCCTGCTGTACATTTGAAACTGCTGTGATTGCATTCAGAGCATTCCATGTGTTGTTTTTGTCTTTGTAGTGCTGGGAATCTAACCCAGATCTTATTTATTTATTTGCAGGGCTGAGGTTTGAACCCTTTGCCTACACTCTGGCCCAATATTTGCATGCTTTGGTTTATTCAATGTTACTTATTTTTCTGATGTACTAGAGCTGGTTTCAAAGGACAGGCAGGCATCTTTTTATTTTCTGCTTATCTCTGAAGCTGGAGGGTGTGGGAAGCTGCATGGTGGGGGGTAAGTGGGCTCCTGTTAGACCCTTACTGGACTTGAACTTGGACTTGCCATTTATGGAACGGGGATTCTTTGAGGAAACTCGGCAAAGTACTCTCACCTCTAAGGTCAGAGGTTCATGGAGCTTCACCACCCTCAACAAGAATCTTCCCTCCCTTGACCCTGGGAACAACAGACAAGACAAAGGAAGCGTCTGTGTTTTCTACCTGAAACACAGCTTGTCTCGGCTTGGCTCTGAAAAATGTGTTTCAAACACAGGCGGGAGATGCAATTCTCTCGCGGAGGTGATTCAGAATGCGGTAAGGAAACAAGTGTAGGCAAGTCTCATTCAACAATTCAGGGTAGCAGAGTGGTCTGCGGTATCCACAGAGGTACAGGGGCAGGGGTTATTTAACAGGGTTTTGCAATCGTGGGGCTGGGAGGGACTTTCCTAACAATCTTGTCCAAACTTTTTGTTGCCAGGGAACTCTTCAAACAAAAGCTTCAAAGAGCCTAAATGCAAATGTCCACAAGAGCAAGATTGCTCTGGTGCCAGGGGAAGAGAAAAGGGGGAAGGCAGGGGAAAAGTACAAGCTTTTTTATAAAATTAGAAAAACAAATGAAATGATCATCGCGAAAGAAAACGTGTTTTGCTTCTGTATCTATTATAGGCAGGCTACAAAAAAAAGGAACAAGCACATTGATTACAAAAAGGAAAATTCCCCAGACGAACAGGTTCTTAACTCAAGAAGAGACGCTGGGCCCTTTGTTTGGACACAGGAGAACAGGGTATCTGACTTTCACTCAGGGAATGACGCTGGGGTGGAAACTAGAATGTATTGTTATTGGGGGGCTGCCCTGACATGACCCCCCAGGCCCCGCCAGGTGGCGCCCGCGGTCGGCGCCTCGCGGGCGTTCGGACCTGGGTGTCTGGTTAAACGCCGACTTCATTTTTAACTCTTTCTACCTTCAAACCTCGGTCTGACCGAAGAGTCTGAATTGTACAGCGAGTTGGGAGACGCCTTCACACTCTCTGAGGGGGGAGAGGGCAAAGGCAGAGCCTTCCGAGGCGTCCTGGCTGCAGAGGAAGGCCAGGCTGTTAGGCCAGTCCACGCCTCGCCACTAGATGACCACGAGGAAGCGAGGCTCCCCGGCCTCCGTCTCCCCATCTGTGAAATGGCTTTTCTTCTTGCACCCTAGCCTTTCTGCGCCCTAGCCCAACTTCGGATCCCACGTAAAAAAAGAAAAATCTGTGAAGGAGGAATGTCACCCCGGGGTGGAAATTGGGATTGGGACAATCGTTCTTCGGTGCAAGTACGGTACGGGGTCATTAAGAGTCTGGCTCTCCCCGGTCACGCCCCGCCGGGGTGTTAAGTCTGAAAACAATCCACCGATTCACTTTTCACTCGAATCCAAGCCCGAGGTTTTAGAACTCCCCTCTGCCACGTGCTCCTGGGGAGCCCCAGACGGCGGGCGGCGCCTCTGGGGCGGCAATTGGGGGCTTTCGACCGTGGCAGCCGTGCGCCCCGCCCTCCACGGCCCCAGCTCTAAGCGTACCCCAAACCTTCCCCCAGCCAGCGCCAGAGGCCCGCTGGGGAGACACCTCCAAGCCGCGCCCCACCCCCGTGCGTCAGCGCGCAAGCCGCGTCAGGCGTTTCCCGGGGGCGTGCCGCGGTTGCTAGGCGACCGGCCCGCTCCGCCCCCTTCTCCCCCGCCCCGCGCGCGGCTCCCTGCTCCCCGCCGGGGCGGGTCCGGAGCCCGGGCGCGCGGAGCTGCAGTGTGTCCCCGAGAGTCCCCGGGGCAGCGGCGCGCCCCGGAGGCAGACGCAGCCGGCCCGGCGCAGGTGGACGCGGCCCGCGGACCCTCCAACCGCCGCCCCTCCCCTCGTGGAGGGGCTCCGGAGCTAGCGATGGGAGGCACGGCTCGCGGGCCGGGGCGGAAGGATGCGGGGCCACCCGGGGTCGGGCTCCCGCCTCAGCAGCGGAGGTAACGGCGCCCCGGGGGTAACGGGTTGGGGGCGCCCGAGTGAGCGCCTGGAGCTGGCTGGAGAGGCCGGGGTGGGGTGGGCGAAGGCCTGGGCTGGAGGTTGGCTGAGCACCCCGCCCGGGGGCTGCGATTCCCTCCCGGGACCGACCCCTTCCAGCCTCCCGTACAGCCCGGCGGAGGGCGGGCGGGGCTGGAGCGTGGGGTGGGGGAGAGCATTACCCCCCCCCCGGTACCCGGAACCCCAGATCGGGGTGCGTGGTATGGCAATCTGGAAGCCCAGGGCGTTTATTTGGTGTATTACTTCTTTTAGCAAGACTGGGGGAACCCGGGAGCCAGACCTTCTTCAAAGAGGCCCTGTTGCTCGGAACTCCGGGGGGGGGGGTTGCCCCAGGGGGCGGGCTGGCGTGGGATCTGGGGGCTCTGCTGGGCAGATTCGAGGTGGAGACACTGCCCACCTGGCTCTGTAGTCTTCAGTGGAGAGAAGGGACCCCCCCCCCCTTTCGGTCCGTGGCGCCTTCCTGCGATCATTTCCTGCTAGTTGGAAATCTTGCGGGTGTGGAGCGTCTAGATGGTGCCCGGTCCCTTGTTTGTTTGTGTGTTTGTTTGTTTTTTCACGCTGTGGCAGAAGGGTGGTTCACACCCAGCACATTAGGTTTCTGTCGGCGAAGCGTTTCCTCGTTAAAGATAGAGATGATCCCGTCAGAATGTGAGCACGGTTTAAACAGAACATTCTAAAAATATTTGTACTGTTTTTGTGTCGGCCTTTGTATTCTTTTAATGCAGCACACTCTAGAACTAACCTTACAAAGGATTTTTACAGGGCTAAAATAGTTAAGGATTTTTTTTTTTTTGGTAAAAAATATACTCAAAACTGTGTGTGTGTGTGTGTGTGTGTGTGTGTGTGCGCGCGTGTGTGCGCCAATCCTGTGACTTGAACTTGAATCCTGGGCGCTGTCACTGACCTTTGTGCTCAAGGCTAGTGCTCTCCCACTTGAGCCACAGCCCTACTTCTGGCATTTTTGGTGGTTAATTGGTGATGAGTTTTATAGGCAGAGACTGGCTTCTAACCACGATCCTCAGATCCCAGCCTCCTGAATTGCTAGGATTATAGGCATCAGCCACCTTCTCCTCAGCTTAAAAGACATTTTTTTAAAAAAATGCTTCTTTTGCCACCTGGTCGTCGTTGTATTCACAGTATGCAATATAAAAGATACTGTGAACTGTTGAGGTGTTGGAAATCTGTATTCTTGCTACGGAATGAATTACATTATTCAGGACCATCTTGCAGATTAAATAAATCCTTTCCATCCTTTGGGTCCACATGTTAGAGACTTGAAAAATGAACCACAATCATTTAGCTATTATTTGGCCTGCCCCATCTCCTGGTAAATGAAGTGGAGACAGAAGTAAAATACAGTTTTATTATCTAGAGCATCTAGTAATGATTGTATCTTCCTGCAAACTAGGTAGATGTAAGTAGGAAAGTAAGCAAATTAATAAAGAGAACACGGCCCTAAAAAACCTTTTATTTCTTGCCAGTAAGAACCAGAAGTGTGTAGAGACAGAGCTTCTCTTCCTGTCGCCCCGGAAAACTGGCTCAGAGCAAAAGCCTTGAAGCCAGTGATAGAGCTGAGTTTAGATTCCAAGTCTCAGATTTTGACATGATCATGAAGGTTTGTGGTCTTAATATTCCATATTCCAAATAGCCTGCACTTTCCAGTAGTCAGTTAATTGATAGTCCTGATTTTTTTTAAACAAAACAATATTTAGGAAGTAAATCTTGTTATTTTAACTATTTTAAAGTATTTAGAAATGCCTCTTTACAAAAAGGGGGGAGGGGGAATTGGTATTCTTTTCTTCTTCTGCCAAATGGCCCACTTGTTTACAATGCCAATGTGTAGACATTTCTACAAATAGTTGTTTGTAGCAAGCCTTGAAGCAGTTCAGACACAGGGTATTTTGAAATAGAAATTGATATTCTTCAGTTACTCATAAACTTTATCTGTAATCCTTTCAACTAGATTGGAGGATGGTGTGTACGATTCCTTCATGATGATCGATGAAACCAAATGCCCACCCTGTTCAAATATTCTGTGCACTCCTGAGCCGCCTCTACCCCGAAGACTAAATGTAAGTGCAGGAGCCCATTCTTGGCATTCTCATCATCTTGGGCAGGAGGACATTGCCCCACACCCCAGGTGCAATGCATGTCACTAGCCACACAGCCTTTGTTTGGTTTCCTTTAGGTTTCTCCTAACTGGAAAAGGAATTTCTGGGGTCTGAATTTAGTTTTGCAGATTTTTAATTTGAAGCCCACTTTTTAGTTTCTACAGAAATAAAACATGACATTAGAAAAAAAAGAGTAGATTATTTAATCATCTGCTATTTAAGTAATGCTTATGTCTAGAGAGGATGATATGCAGAGAGTATGTGCTCTTTTAAACACAAGCAAACAAAAAGTATCTCAGAAATTGTAAATGGGCACAATTTGTCCCTGAAAAGAAGAGATGCAATGTGAGCTTAATTAGTATGCTAAAGAGCACCATTTTGTAACTCATCAATTAAACTTGAACAATACAGTTTGGGTTTTGATGCATTTAATCATTTTCCAAGCTGCAGACACTTAGCTTCTGACACCATTTTACTTAAGATAATAAAATTAATTCATATTCTTTCAAGCACCCATACATTAGTAGTCAGAGCTGGATTTGGGCATGTTCCAAGACAAGGAGAAACCATCCTGTGACCTTAAAATATACTACCTATGGCATCTAAAGAAACATGGAGAATTGAAATAACTTCATTTTCCTGCTTTTCACTCATGTGTTGTGTTTAAAACCTGAAGTTATTTCTATGTTGAAATTACTGGTATCGCTCATAGTTCTTCTCAAGTTTCCATCTTTATCTAATTCAAAGCAACCTTTTCGCCATTTTCAAGGTTAATAATATTAAAGCATGGGCTGAAACATTTGAGTCTGTGCACCCTATTTTTATCCCTCTTTCTGGACTACAGTGGGATGTCTTTGCATTCTCTGTGAGTTTCTTTCTTTAGCATATAAATACTATATAAATACATATAAAAGCTTCTGAGAATTCCAGAGTTCTGGAGTTCTGAACATCTGACTTAAATCTCATTTTAACTTTAATTTGGAGTTGGTCCATGATGATCTCATTCTGGTAGGTCACTTAGAATATTATTTTTCAAGATCAAAATTAATTTATCTCCTTTTGTCCTTTCCATTCTTTTCCCTCCCTTCCTTCCTCCCTCCCTCCCCCTTCCTCCCTTCTTCCCTTCCTTCCCTCTCTACTTTCTTCTCCCCTCCTCCCTCCCTCCCGCTTCTTCCTTCCTTCCTTCCTTCCTACCTTCCTTCCTTCCTGCCTTCCTTCCTGCCTTCCTTCCTTCCTTCTCTTCCCTTTCTTTTCTCTCTTTCTTTATACTATATATATATATATATATATACACACACACACACACACACACATATATATATATATCATACATACATACATATGGTATCTTATCTTGTCTTACATTGTCCACTAATTTTTCAAATATCTTCTCAGTACTATATATATATATATAGTATCTTACATTGTCCATATATAGTCAACTGGCAAAGGGTAAGGGACAGACTCCAAAAGCTATAGTCAAAATGCAAAGTTAAAAGCCAGGTGCTGTGGCTCAAAAGTGTAATCCTAGCTACTCAGGAAGCTGAGATTTGATTATCACAGTTTGAATGAAGCCACCTTTATGATCATACAAAGCACTTTCTGAATCTTATCTCCAATTTAACCACCAAAAAAAGCTGGAAGTGGAGCAGTGGCTCAAGTTTAGGGACAATGCCCAGGCCCTGATTTCAAGCCCCAGGACCAGGGAGGGGGCAGAAGAGAGGTTAATTAGAATGGGCTTGAAATAGTGCTAAGTGGAAAAGAGGGCTTAAACTGGGTTTTATTTCTATTTATTTCTGGGGCTTGAACTCAGAGCCACCTTCTTACTAGGCTGGTGTTAATACTCCTGAGCCATGTCTCCAGCCCTCTTTTTCTCTGCTTGTTTTTAGGATAAGGGCTTGCTTCCTCATGTTAGCACAGGCCTGAGCCTCCATCTGCCTACCTTTAGGCTTCCCATTGCTGATAACTGACAGTACCCCACCCTGTCTAGCTTCCTTACTTTTCTGCCCAGGCTGACCTGGAATCCTGATTCTCCCAAATATCACAACCTTTCACAAAGCTAAAGACAACAGATGTGCCCCCCAGGTATGGGTAGAAAAGAAGTCTCACATTTTTTTCTTTCACCCCAGCTGCCTTTGAACTATGATCCTCCATTTCTTCGCCTCTCACATAGCTAGGATTACGAGCATGAGCCACTGGTGGCTGGCTTAAACCGGGCCTTCAAGGAGAGTAAGTAGCATGTAAATAGTTGAGTGGGTTGAAGAGGTCTCATACAAGACCAATCTGTAAGGAAGGAAGCTAGTGTCTTAAGGAATGCTAAGACAGCCATTTTGTTATGAGCAAGAGCAGGGTATACACAAGGGACTAGCGACCTTAATACTCAGGGAGTCCGAATTAGTATAACACAAGTCTCTAGACTTGCTTTTCTTAGCTCCCATTTGGATCTTTTAACCTTAAAATAAACATGACTGGTTCATGTTTTGATGTTGTTCAGTCAGAGGGAGGATTCTTTCATCTTTTCTAACCTTTCTAAGGACTGTGACAGTGTATGTATTTTTCTCTCCCATAGATCTCCAGTGAGCAGTTAACAAGCGAGCATACACAGCACTTTCTGAATGGAGGTGAGATGAAGGTAGAACAGCTGTTTCAAGAATTTGGCAACAGGCGGTCTGGTACGTTCCTATCAGAAGGCGCCGGTGACTCCGAAAAATGCTCACCTCCCACTTCTCAGAGAAAAAGTGTAGAAAGCTTTCACACAGTGAAATCCAGCAGTTCATCCAAGACACTCAAAGTGACGGTGCCTCTAACGCCGGAGCAGGCCCTGAAGCAGTACAAGCACCACCTCACTGCTTATGAGAAGGTGGAAATTATCAACTACCCAGAAATCTACTTTGTAGGTCCAAATGCCAAAAAAAGACAAGGAGTTGTTGGTGGTCCCAATAACGGGGGCTATGATGATGCAGAAGGGGCCTATATCCATGTACCTCGAGACCACCTCGCTTATCGATATGAGGTGCTGAAAATTATTGGCAAGGGAAGTTTTGGACAGGTAGCCCGAGTCTACGATCACAAACTTCGACAGTACGTGGCCCTAAAAATGGTGCGTAATGAAAAGCGCTTTCATCGGCAAGCGGCCGAGGAGATCCGGATCTTGGAGCATCTGAAGAAACAAGACAAGACTGGGAGCATGAACGTCATTCACATGCTGGAGAGCTTCACCTTCCGGAACCATGTGTGCATTGCTTTTGAATTGCTCAGTATCGACCTGTATGAGTTGATTAAGAAAAACAAGTTTCAGGGATTTAGCATCCAGCTGGTCCGCAAGTTTGCTCAATCCATCCTGCAGTCTTTGGATGCTCTCCACAAAAATAAGATTATTCATTGCGACCTGAAGCCAGAAAACATTCTCCTGAAACACCACGGGCGCAGCGCCACCAAAGTCATCGACTTCGGGTCCAGCTGTTTCGAATACCAGAAGCTCTACACGTACATCCAGTCCCGTTTCTACCGAGCCCCGGAGATCATCCTAGGATGTCGCTACAGTACGCCTATTGACATATGGAGTTTCGGCTGCATCTTGGCGGAGCTCTTCACTGGACAGCCTCTGTTCCCCGGCGAGGATGAAGGCGACCAGCTGGCGTGCATGATGGAGCTTCTGGGAATGCCACCACCCAAACTCCTGGAGCAATCCAAACGTGCCAAGTACTTTATTAACTCCAAGGGCTTACCTCGCTACTGTTCCATGACTACTCAGTCAGATGGGAGAGTTGTACTTGTGGGGGGTCGCTCACGGCGGGGTAAAAAGCGGGGTACCCCAGGCAGCAGAGACTGGGGGACAGCACTGAAAGGGTGTGATGACTACTTGTTCATAGAATTTCTCAAAAGATGTCTTCAGTGGGACCCCTCTGCCCGCATGACCCCAGCTCAAGCGTTAAGACACCCCTGGATCAGTAAGGCTCTGCCCAAGTCTCTAACCACAGACAAGGTGCCAGGAAAACCAGTAGTGAGTCCTACGAATGCTTTCCAGGGGCTGAGTTCCAAGCTTCCTCCAGTTGTTGGCATAGCCAATAAGCTTAAGGCTAACCTGATGTCAGAAACCAGTGGCAGTATACCTTTGTGCAGTGTATTGCCTAAACTGATTAGCTAATGGATAGCTCAGGGATGCAGATGTGTGTATTTTTATCTTGAGAACCTGCAAGTGAAAAAGATGCAAACCCGTTGGTGGATATGATTTTGTTGGACTAAACTCTCTTTTTTTTTAAAACAAGGCAAAACATTTTTATATGACTATAAAAAGAACTATGGAAGGGCTAATTACCTACCAAGCTTGTGTTGGCCATCTGGAATATACATTAAATGACTTTTTATAGGTCAGTGCATTTTTGTCATTATCATCAGAGGTATCTCCACCTGTGTATCACTCCGTTGGTTTAAAAGAATCTCTCTCAGCCTAGAAGGTATTCCAAAAATACATGCTGGCTCCCCAGTCTGTCTCCCTCAGCATCTGTTCAAGAGGGATGGTTTGGGATGTGGGTGGGTGGTATGCGTGAGAGACAAAGCTAGAACTCTTACTTCAGCAGGCCATTCTGTGGGCTCACGTCAGGCTGGCAGGGGAGGCGGTGGGGGTGGCAGGATGAAAGCATCTCAAAGTTCCTGGTTAACCAGGTACCAGTGGCTCATGCCTGTATAACCCTAGCTACTCAGGAGGTTGAGAGGATCATAGTTCAAAGTCAACCCTAACAGGAAAATCCCTCAGTCTCTTTACTACAGTTAACTACCAAAAGCCAGAAGTGGAGCTGTGGCTCAAGTGGTAGAGTGTTATCTTTGAGCAGAAAGGCTCAGGGGCAGCACTTAGGCTCTGAATTCAAGCCTCAGGACTGGCACAAAACAAACAAACAAACTTGGCTACCTGGACAATTGCCATTACTACTTATTAGTTCTTCCTTAACATTCTCTGATGCATTGTCATTTTAGATAATGTTGTTATTTTGTCTCCCATTTGTTTCCTTGGCATTCAGAAGCATTTCACAGATCTCTTATCACTTACCAGACAACTCTATAGGTTATTGTTGGGGTGTGGGTAAGTGTTGCCCAAAGGCCTGTGTGTTAAAGGCTTGGTCGGTGACTCTTGGTGCTCCTTGGAGACTGTGGAACCCGTAAGAGGTGGGTGCTTGTGGTAGGTTTCAGGTCATTGGGCGCATGCCCTTGAAGGAGACTGTGGGATCCTGGTCTCTTTCTCTTCTTCTTTTCATTCCTATTCAGGGGGGTGAACTGCTATGCTCTGTCATGTGCTCCAACCTGAGATGACATCACAAGCCCAAAGCAATGAAGGCCTGTCGGCCATGGACTGAATCCTCCAAACTGTGAGTCACAATAAACCTTTTCTCTGCATAGGTTGAGTTATCTCAAGTATTTGTTACAGTAACAGAAAGCTGACTAAACATAGGAGGCTATTGTAAAACCAAGACATAGGAATTCTTCCTCCCCCACCAACTCCAAGGAAACAGAAAGCAAACTTTTTTTTTTTTTTTTTTGCCCCATATGATCCAGCATGTTAAAGGTAGAATCAACAGGGAAGTTGCAATTCCCTGCTCCTAGGTGGTCTCAGTCTGCCCTTCTGGCTTTATTTTCATGTTCTTGACAGAGTGGTCACTGCCAGGGTGGTCACTATGGTTTCAGTGCTCTCCTCATTTTCTACCGTAATGTGGAACATTTCCCCACCATGGCTTTGAGCTTATTGTGTTCCCTAGATTTCGAGTGAACGTCAGTTACAAGAAAACTGAAAATCTAGAAATTGGTGACAATCCATTTCTCTGCGTACCTCCCCCCTCCATCCCTCCCTTCCTCCGACATGTACGCTTTTATGCTTTACAACAACCTTTCTCTGTAAGAGTTTAAATGAAGCAATGAAGGCTTGTAGTGTGAGTTGCTAGCCAAATATCTTACTGGAAGAGCAGGGGACCGTCACCTCGTCACTGAGGCTGCTGCTTAAGATTGCTTTTTTTTTTTTTTTTCTGTCCCTTCTGCCTCCATACTCCTCCAAAACAAAAAGTACGCCCCAATTTTAACTACATGTGGGCTCTTTAGAGCCCCACAACGTGGTTCTCCATGTGACCCAGTTTAGTTTTTATTCTTCTAGAATTTAGTCTCTGTAAGATTGGGAGGATTCTTTGATGGGTAACGAAGTAACAAGAAGAGAAAAGCCACAGGCGTATTATTTAAGGAATAAATCCAAAATGAATCATGACTGCAACAGCACAAGTATGGAAAGTGGGAATCAAGGCCTCAGCCTGCCAGGAGGAGGGCCAGAGGGCTCGTACACACCTCACTCCCTTCCGAAGAAAAAGGCTAGGTTTTTGTTTTTGTTTTTTGCTGGTCCTAGAGCCTGAACTCTGGGCTTGGGTCCTGTCCCTGAGCTTCTTTTTTTTTTTTGCTCAAGGCTAGGACTTTACCACTTGAGCCACAGAACCACTTCTAGCTTTTTCTGTTTATGTGGTACTAAGGATTCGAACCCAGGGCTTCATGCATACTAGGCAAGCACCCTCCCACTAAGCCACATTCCCAGACCAAGGCTTGGTTCTTTGGGTGGCTGAAAAATGATTTCACATCATACAATCTTCACTTCTGGCTCACAGAAAGCATTGGAAAATTTAACTCCTTTAGACTCATCTGACTCCTGCTGAATTCTCTTAATTTGCTGGAGAGCTGAAGAATTTCCTATGTTATCTGGGCAGAGCATATGTCAAAGTTGTTTTGCTCCTTGTAATCAGAGTGGAAGACCTGTTCTAATAAGCAAACCGTTCAAAGCATTGCCACTCCAACCAGCACACATGGGATTTCTGTGTTTGTGTTTTTTAGCAAGTGAGGTCCTGGGTCAGCCAGCACTGGGCCTGGACTTGGGAGAGAAAGGAGCCTGTTGCTGAAATTGGCATGGGCTCAGTGTCTGTGTCATAGGTGGACTGAAACTGGGCCGAGTGAAAAGATATAGATGACCCAGGATGCTAGAGAAATTCTAGAAAGCTCTGAGGTGAATGACTGTGTCTGCCCAAACTTGGCACCCATGAGGAGTGACGCAGAGTGGAGTCATTCAAGCTGGCACACCTGCCTTCTGTGGGCATTCAAGTTCAGGGAGAGGGGGTGTTGTAAAGCGGGGTGTTTGTGCAGATGGATTGGAGGAGTGTCACAGGTGGGTTTTCAGTTCAGGGACAAAGTATGGCTTTTAGAAGCTGTCACCCACACCCCTTTCCTTTTCTTCTTTTGTACGTCATGGGGCTTGAACTCTGGGCTTGGGCGCTGTCCCTGCTCTCTTCAGCTCAAGGTGAGCACTCTACTACTTGAGCCACAAGCCACTTCCAGTTTTTCTGCTGGCTTATTGGCATAAGAGTCTCACAGACTTTGCTGCCCGGGCTGGCTTTGAACTGTGATCCTAAGACCTCAGCCTCCTGAGTAGCTAGGATGACAGGCGTGAGCCGCCGGTGCCTGGCCCCTTTCCTTTTTAAAGCCACCATTAGATTTCCCATTGGGTCCCTGCCCAGCCATGGCAGTGAGTGACTATATTGGACTGGAGGTAGGGCAGAGTCTGACAAGTTATCAGATTGTTCTTTCTTCTCTCTTTTTTTCCCTCCCTCCCTCCCTCCTTCCTTACTTCTCCTTCATCCCTCCCTCTCTCCCTCCCTCCGTTCTTCTCTCCTCCCTCCCTCCCTTTCTCTTCCTCCCTCCATTCTTTCCATCTATCCCTCTCTTTTTCTTCTTTCTGCCTGCCTGTCTCTCTTTTTCCTTTTTAAAAAATCATCCTTAAATAGTTGTACAAAGGGGTTTCAACACAAAATAAGTTAGGACAATACATCTTAATGTCACCCCTTTCATCGCTCTCCTCCCTCTCTCTCAACCCCATCCATCCCTCCAGTTTACTGAGTTCTATTTTCACATACATGCATTGAAAGCATGACTGCATCTGCTCAACCTTCCGCCAGATTGTTCTTTGGTAATTTTTGTTCCAGCCACTTCAGTAAACAGGTTGATTGGTTGATTTACTGATTTCTGAGTGGAGAAGAAAATCAACTGAACTTCCAAACTGTTATTAACATGTTAAAAGAGTTGAATTAGAATTTTTGTTTTATTTAATTTCTAGAATGTTTTTTTTTCATCCAACATGGAAAATGAGCAAATCCAGCTAATATGTGCCCTACCTCTAACTGTAATGGTTAAAATTTTCAGTCATCCTGGGCTGCCATGATTTCTTCTTAAGTTAGAATGGAGGCTTCAAGTGGGCAGGCCTGGCTTGTGTGACAGATTCTGGATGAACAGATTCTGACACTGCCCTTGAATCATGAAGATCTGTGGGCCAGGAGTGTGCTCACCTTGAGGATTTATATGAGGCTGCTTTCTTGCTACCTAGATAATAAAAGAAAAAGGCATTGTCTAACTATGATAGATAGATGCTGCTTTTGTTCCATAGGGGCTGCCAGAGGAAACTCACTTAGGACCATATTAGTGATAATTCCCAGGTGATACAGGGTGTCTGTGGCAGACAGGTTAATTGGGTAATGTTATTACACCTTGGTTTTATGATGTTTAATCTGTTCAGATGGAGTTCATTATGTGGTTCCAAACCAAAAGATTAGCAAGCAGATTCCAACTGGGATATAGTTTTATACTATAGCAGCTGCTTGTGTATACCTTCTGCTTTGCTTAATTCCCAGCTAGGTAGAATGAAATTTCAATGCTGAGTTTAAGTTTTTCTGATAGATTTCTCCCTCTGCATTAGTGAATCATGACTAAATCTCCATTTTTATTTCTTTTTTGTATCTGTCATAAATGTCATTAGCACAGAAGCTGGAAAGGTGACAAAGATCATTCTATATGGTCTCTGTGTGCCTTATCTCCTCCGGAAATTGAGGTGAAGTTCTTCTGTAAACTAGTTGGGAATGCCAAATCATGTCCTCCTGCTGCTCAGTCTCTCCTGAGATGAGCTTCTGTAGGATGCAGTAACTTTCTGTGCACATAGAAGATGCATACAGCCATGACACTGGAAAGATTCCTTACAGATAAATGGCAAGGAAAGGCCAGGGACAGCAAGTCAAGGAAGATTTTTCCTCTGCCAGAGATCAGATCCTAGTTTTCAATAATAGTTTCGATATTTTCATTTCAACACAGTGCTATTGACAATCTATACTTCCTAGAGACTAAGAAGTAAAAAGACTTGACTTTTGGGTCTGATTAGACATAACCCTTGTGTCTGCTAATATCAATGAGAAAAACAAAACTAAGCATCCCAGTGAACCCATCCTTATAAGTACTAAGAGTTCTGTGCTCCCTGAGATCCGTAACCTCTGATACAGGCCAGAGAGCTACAAATACATTGTCTAGACTTTGAAGGAGCTGGATGTGCTTCTTAATATAGCTTACCCATTGCTAAGTCGAGCCGAGGCACTGAGGTTTTTCTATAACATGAGAAGCCTGTTTTCCTGACTGGAGACTAGAGAGAGGCTCATCTTCTGTGCCATCACACAAATAGACAAAAAAGAAAGCAGATCCCCAAACCAGGCCAAATGGTGACTTGTGGCTATTTCAGCTCAGAATGTGGGCCTTGAGAGTGCTGGGTTTGAATCATTTGGGGTCATGGGCTTCTATCATTGTTATTTGAGTCTGCTGACGTGCTTCCTCTAGACAGGGCAGCTTAGCATGCATGAGTCAGTTTTTTGGGGCGATGGGGTGGGGAATGTTTTCTTTGTTGTTGTAATTTAGTTTTGTTTGTTCGTTTGTTTTATTACCCGGCACTTGTGGCTTACCTTGTAATCCTAGCTACTCCAGAGGTTAAGATCTGAGGATCCCAGTTCAAATCCAGCCTAGGCAAGAAAGTTGGTGAGACTCTTTATCTCAAATTAACCTACAGGAAACCAGAAGTGGAGCTGTGGCTCAAAATGGTAGAGTGCTAGCCTTGAGCACAAAAGCTCAGGTCTTGAGTTCAAGCCCTACAATTGACCAAAAAGAATAAAAAAGTTGTTGGGAATTGGTTTTGTTTTTTTTTTTTTGGGTCTGGCCAGGGGGCTTGAACTCTGGGCCTGGGCACTGTCCCTCAGCTCTTCAGCTCAAGGCTAGCACTCTACCTTTTGAGCCACAGCACCACTTCCAGCTTTTTTCTTTTTGCTTACTTACTTACTTGCTCATGCATGCAAGGCAAGTGCTCTACCACTGAGCCACCTTCGCAGCCCATGTTGGGAATCATTTTTAGCACCACATAATAGTTTTAAAGTTAAGACAGCCTCTCTGGTGTGAAAAGTGCTGGACAAAGGAAATAGTGGGAAGGGAAAAGGAGCCAGAGAAGCAATCTACCAGAGAGAGAAAGAGAGAGATAGAGAGCGCCACTTCCTGCTTCTCTTAGTGCCCTGAGCGGCTATTTCCCCCTGGGAACAGGGGATGGACTAGAACACAGGAAGACAGGTATGGTACTCAGGGAAGGCCATTTCCCTGGGAAACCTCCCAGCACCTGTCCCACCAGGAATCATCCATCACATGGACTCCCTGAGGCCCAAGCTCAGATTGAAGCCTGCAGAGCAGCTTTTAGCAATGCCGTTTGGGAAGTTTGAAGTTTTTTTTAGTTTTTGTTTTTTTAGGTCTCTGTCCACAGGCTAACTTTTAAAGCCTGAAAGAACTGAGCTTAGTGGAAGGAGAGAGGAAACAATGCACTTGGGGGCCTCTGGGTAGCTCTGCTCCAGCCAGCTTCTGATCTGGCCCTGAGCCATTATTACCTTGGCAACGGGAGCTAATTGGTCACTGAACTGAGGGGCTACCTTCTGCCACCCTCAAATTGTCCCACAGATGATGATGAATTTTTTTTGGGGGGGGGGGCAGCACTGGAGTTTGAACTCAGGGCCTCATGCTTTATGAAGCAGGGCCTGCTTGAGCCAGTCTGATAGTCTGTCCCTTCAGTTGATGTGTGTGTGCATGCATGCGTACACACGGTAGTCCTGGGTCTTGAACTGGGTCTCCTGCTTCTCACTTGGCTTTTTTGTTAGTGCTCTACCACTTGAGCCTTACCTCCACTTCCGGCTTTTTTTTTCTGGTTAATTGGAGATGAGAGCCTCATGGTTTTTCTGCCCCAGGGGGTTGGCTTTGAATGGTGATCTTCAGATCTCAGCCTCTTCAGTAGCTAGGATCACAGGTGTGAACTGTCCCCTAGATTCTTTTGTTTTTGTTTTGTTGGTTGTGGGGCTTGAACTCTAGGCCTGGGCTCTGTCCCTGAGCTCTTTGGCTCAAGGGTAGCACTCTACCACTTGAGCCACGGTGTCACTTCTGGCTTTTTCTGCTTATGTGGTGCTGAGGAATCGAACCCAGGGCCGCATACATGTGAAGCGAGCACTCTACCGCTGAGCCACCTTCCCAGCCCATCCCTAGATTCTTAAACAGGCATTCCACCTTGGGAAATTCAGCTTAAAGCTGGAATTGGACCTTCCTGTGCTCAGATGAGTAAGCACCTGTGAGAAGAAATGACGCTGCTAGGGCAGAATTTGGAAAGATTCCAGCCTTCAGTATAACTTTAAACTTGCCCAGAGTGAAGTATGCTACAGGCCATACACTCTATGGCTTTCTATGCCATTTAAGGTAAAATCAACAGGTTAGACAAGGCAGTGGAAATGGCAATGAGGACCACAGGCATGTTAGCCATTACTTTTCAGTGTCTAGGCAGGAATTTGGTCAGAGCAGAGGCAAAAACCTGAAATGACGCTTGCTCCATCATGCCGGTCTTAACGATGATCTCAACTGTTCTGTAGCATGAGCCTGGGTGTGGTTTGACATTCTGCAGGAGCCACCCCTGTGCATCTTGGGCTACTGCTGAGCTCCTGATGCAGAAAGAGACCTCGAGCATCCAATCTGAACCCTGCAGAGAATTCAGAATCATCCCCAAGGTCGAGCCCTGGCCCAGACCAACCAAATTCACCTCCGTTCTTTCAAACACATAACTTATATAACTGCATATAACTTCAAGGGAACGTTCTGGATCTAAGTAGCACAGTACAGGCTTGGGGTCTACATGAGTAAGCTGAAAGAGGACGAAAGAAGACAGCAGTAACGGAAGACATATTGCCCACGCTCTGGTTCTCACTTCTTTGTTGCTGACCTTGAAGACCAAATGGCATCACTTTGAGGTTTCTTTCACCTAGGTTTCAGGTGGGGGTTTGCCCCTTGCTGCTCCTTCATTAGACCAATTCTATCCCAAACTAACCAAACACTGCAGAGGAGGAAATAACAAGCACTGAACTTCCCTGCCTTTCTTCCCTCCTGCTTCCTCATTGCCTGTAACGGCCAGCTCTGTTGCTGTTTTCTCTGGTTGCTAACTCAACATTGCTTGTGGCCTTCCAACAAAGCCAGTCAGACCTGAGAGGGGGTGAACACATGGCACGGATTCAGAAACTGCTTCCCTGAGTTACTTTCCTGCACGTTTTGAGGAGTGTCACACATCATCCTGGTCCCTGTCCCTTCTCAGTAAACCCTCTTCATTCAAGAGCCCTTCTCCCCCTCCTCAAAACCCAAAGTTACTATCTTCTGTGTGTGTGTGTGTGTGTGTGTGTGTGTGTGTGTGTGTGTGTGTTGGTCCTGGGGCTTGAACTCTGAGCCTTGCCCTGGGGTGTATTTTCAAATCTTGATCCTCAAATCTCAGCCTTATGAGTAGCTAGGATTACAGGCGTAAGCTACTGGTGCCTGGCTACTATTTGTTTGAAAGCGCCAGGCAGATGTCCAGGCAAAGCAGCAAGAGGAACCACCAGTGTTCTTTGAGGACTGTGAAGAGTAAGGAAGGGACCAACCACAGGTGCTTCCCTCCCATCCCTTCCCTTCTAAAATAGCAGGGTCAGGTGCTTCCGTGGTGGGCCTTCTTCCTGCAGGGACAACTGTTCCCCAACAACCATGACACTCAAGCCACCACTCATGCTCCGCTTTGAAATGAGGCAGCTGGATTTCAAAGAGAAATGTCTCTGTTCTTTATTTACTCCTAACCTTATAGTTGGCTCCTTGTAGAAGAGGGAGAAGGGGAGGTACAGCTTTAGCTGGAGAAGCCAGGCTGGAGTTGGAGCGGGAGAACAGGAGGTAGGCATTTCCCAGGCCAAAGTCAGTTCTGACACGTTAGAAATGCAGTTGGAGAACCAGGAGAATGCAGGAGTTCCTTGGCTCAGGAGAGGGTCCTCTCGACCCAAGGCCTACTGCTGCACTTCCCTCGTACTTCCCTAGGGGATACTAAGCCCCATGTCCCTCCTTTCTCTGCCTTCTTTCAATAAATGCCCAGGGTCTTGAGTGCATCAGATGCTGGGCCTGCCGGTCCAAACAGAAATGGTTCTTGCTGATGCTCTGGGGACTCAAAATTCAGTATGGAAGTCAGTGAGGGATTTTTGTGGTCACAGCCACAACCATTTCCTTTCTAATGGTTTCCCTTTACCCTCCCCTCTCCCCCCCTGCCCCCATCTACCATATTGCCTGCGTTGGACAGTGCAAGTCCAGGTTTTTCACATGGAAAAGGATAGAGTCTGGGAACCAAATTAGAGACACCTCACATCTCTGTCTCCTTGGTCCTTGATGGAGTGAAGGATCCCTCCCCCCGCCCCCCGTGGCTCACTGCCCCTTCCTTCATACTATTTACATGACTCAGCACCCTTCTCTCTTCTCCCCTCTCCCCAGCCAACTCTCCAAAGTGCCCACATGGGTTTATTTTTACCTATTGGGCTGGGAAAGGGGCAAAGGCTGAGGTTGGGGCAGTTGAGTGGCGCCAGCTGGGGCTTAAATACAATGAGAAAGCCCCGCCCTGCCTGCGCTGTCTGAGGAGAACCCAGTAGGAAATAAATAGCCCTGTGTGCCCAGCCTGGATGCCTGGCCTGCATATGTCTGTCTGGACCCAAGCCAGTCACATGAGCTGAGGCTGGTTAAAAAGAGCGCTTGGGTAATCTCCCAGCTCAGGTGTCCCTGGTGGTATGAGAAGCCACTTGGTGAGGGTGACAGGGAGGGACAGGCGGAAGGGGTAACGGACCAGGAAGGGAGTTGGCCAGTCGGGCTTTGCCATAGCTATCAGTCTCCCGCTGCTGGCACAGGGAGAGGGTGATAATGTGGGTGAGGGCACTGTGGGCAAAGGAGTTAAAAAAGAGACACAGCTTGGCGAAAGTTCCTTTAGAAAACATTAATTTGGTCAAGACCTTTCCTCTTCTTCCCAGCTCCGAATGTCAGCAGACTCAAGCCTGGTGGCCACTTCTCCTTTCCAGGCCTCAGTTTCTCCTCAGGCAGCGTATTTTCCATCTGGGGCAGTATGTAGTGAGAGGCTCCTGGGAGGAGGTTTTGCTCAGGAACTGATCTTTTTTACAGAAGTCCCAGATCTGGGTTAAATGACTCATCAAGACAAAGACCTCCTTGAGCAGACCTGAGTCCCAGAGATGGTGGGGAAGGACCCTTGGGTGCAGAGGCCCATGGGGTAGGTCCTCCTACTGGGAGATGTGCCACATGTATGAGGCTTAGATGGCTGCAACCTCAAGAACTTCTTCCTAATCCTCGCAATGGGTTTCCTGCTTAGGGCTGGGAAGACACAGAGAACTTGTTCTTTGTGGGATGACACATGCTGTAGAAGGTGGAGCAGAGGAAACAGGGATCACTGAGGCCCAATGAAGCATGGACTCAAGAGCCTTGAGCTAGGGTGGAGGCCATGGTTTGGGGAAGCAGGGCATACTCAACATCTCTTCAACAGCAGAGGAGACAAGTTGAGCCCGCCTCCCTCCTCACCACCCACCCCCACAAGAATTCCCAACTCCAAGTGCACACGATTAGCTGATCCAGAAAAACATTGACTACGCGGAGAACAGAATCATTTGAGATTTCAAGAATGATTCTGGAACTTCAAGGTCCATGGAGAAGACTCCAAAATAGAACACCTATTTTTACTTGGGAAATTTCAGAAATCAGAGGAAGGTAGAGTGCTAGCCTTGATTGAGAAAGCTGAGCATGAGCCTGAGGCCTTAAGTTCAAGCCCTAGTACTGACACCAAAAAAGACAAAAAGACAAAAAGAAGGGAGGGAGGGAAGAGAAAAAGGAAGAAGGGAGGGAGGAAGGGAAGAAAGGGAAAGAAGAAAACTTGGGGAAAATATATAGGAAGACACACCTAACAGCCTGGAGTATAATAAATTTAATCCTGAGCCAAGTTAGCACCGGTGGCCAATGGAAAGCAGATATCTGGAAAACTCTAGGGTCACAAAGCTAGACCAGGAGATTGAAAATGCTCCCGAGGGTTCTGTTTCTAATCAAGTCTTTCAGAGGCCACCTACAAAATGTAGACCCGGTGTTAGGAAAGGATGAAGGGGCAGCGTAACACACATGGATGGCCACAGGGGACAAAGGGAAGGCGCTGCTAACCTTGGAGGACCATAGGGGTGGATGAGGCTGTGGGGAAGGGCTGCCTGCCTGACAGAGCTGGGGCTTTGGGTAGAGGAAACAGGCACTGGAGCCTCTTGGCTAATGGAGAAGAACCAGGGGAACACATGCTGAACTCACTCTTGGGCCAGCAGATAGTACATGCAGAATGGTATCTGTGATCCTGAGAAGCCATTTCGTCAGCATCCATAAACAGGGTCTAAGCATAAAACACACTCCAGTACTGTCCACTGGAAATAAAACATAGTAAAGGGGCTTCATGGGAATTTAGTTGGAAGCCAGGAACAAGAGTGCTCAGGGAAGGCTTCTAGAGGAAGTGAGGTTTACAATGGGCCTTGGAAGACAAAACGCCACTTACCGATTCTATGCATCTCAGGGATAAGTTTCAGATCTTCCATCCTTGAAATTTCACATAGCAGCCACAACCATAAACATCCATCTAACTGTTGCTGTCTGACTTTGTATAGGACTTCTCAGCTTACCTGGGGAGACTCAGAGCCTGTCTTTCCTCTGGGTTGTCTGAAGGACAGGTTTCTCTCACCTCCAAAAAATGATGTCCTAAGGATTAAGAATTCATTTGCTGGCTGGGAATGTGGCTTAGTGGTAGAGTGTTTGCCTAGTGTGCATGAAGCCCAAGATTCGATTCCTCAGTACTACATACACAGAAAAGGTGGGAAGTGGTGCTATGGCTCAAGTGGTAGAGTGCTAACCTTGAGCAAAAGAAACAGTGCCCAGGCCCTGAGGCCAAGCTCCAAGATTGGCAAAAAGAAAGAAAGAAGAATTAATTTATTTGCTGGGTGCTGGTGGCTGCTCGAGCTGAGATCTATTACTGCTCCAAGCAAGCCCAGGTAGGAAAGTATGTGAGAATGTTATCTCCAATGAACAAGGAAAAAGCATGAAGTGGAGCTGTGGCTCAAGTGGTAGAATGCTAGCCTTGAGCAAAAAAGCTAAGGAACAGTGCCGGCACACACACAAAGAAAAAGAAAGAAAAGAAGGAAGGAGAGAAAGAGGAAGGAAGGAAGGAAGGAAGGAAGGAAGGGGGGCCTGAACTCTGGGTCTGGGCACTGTCCCTCAGCTCTTCAGCTCAAGGCTAGCATTCTACCACTTGGAGCCACAGCACTACTTCCGGCTTTTTTCTTTTCTTTTTTTTTTTGCTTATGTGGTGCTGAGGAATCGAACTCAGGGCCTCATGCATGCAAGGCAAGTGCTCTACCACTGAGCCACCTTCCCAGCCCCATTTCATCAGACTTATAGTACATGGATCCCCCCAGGAACTTGAGCTAGAGAGGTGTTAGAATGGAGACATGTAAAAAATGATTACAATGTGTTTGGTAAGAGGTATGATGGAAGCATGAATAAAATACTAGAGGACGTGTAGGAAGTGACCAATTCCTAAAGGTGTTCAAAGTCTTCAAGCCCATTAAGAAGCAGGATTTTCTAGGCAGAGAAGGGAATTCCTAGACAAGGATTTGAAATGTGTAGGAACAGCAAAAAGTGAAAATCTCTAAGCACAGGAAGGAGAGAATCGAGTCTGGTGAGAAAGGCTGTGGTGTTCCAAGGGACATCATAGCTCCCGTGAAGGAGTGTGTCAATTAAACACACACAAAAGAAACACAGGATGTTCTAATGCAGGGCTGAGTTAACTTTTTGGAGAGATCATTGACTGGGAGGAAATAATACTATTAAGGGACCTCAGGTGGGGGAATCTGTGCCTCAGCTCTCTCCCTTACCTCCACCCCGACAGTCGGCCTCCTCACCTCCCCATCCTCAGCATTATTATTATTATCCTCAGTTGTTATTTGACATTTGTTGTAGCAAGATAACATGGCCAAGTGAATAAAGCCCATTATTTCTAGTGCAAGGTGGATTAAAAACATCGGGAAGATACTTCTTTGCATTATCACTTTCTATTTGCTATAACAATATACACGAGGCTGGATACTTTTTTTTTTTTGAAAGAAAGGGGTTTATTGAGCTCACAGTCTGGGAGACTGTAAGTGGAGATCAGGCATCGGTCCTATGTGCTAAAGCCTCTAGTAAGTCTCCCCTGGTTGAGGCACATCATGGTTGGGAGAGGCCGAAGTTACATGGTGAGATAGGAAAACAAAGAGACGGTTCAGGGGCCCAGCTTTCACTTTCCTAACCACCTTCACATAAATACTAACTGGGGTCCCATGAGAACTACATTATAGTCACTTCTGAAGAAAAAGCTTCCAATAACCTAATACTCTCCCATTAGGCCCCACCTCTGAATGGTCCAACATCTTTTAACATCCCCAGTGAGCCTCTAGGGGACATACTTAAACCACTTTCGAACCATAGCATCCGTTCTCCCCCCCCCACCCCGCCCCTTTTTTTTTTAACCCCATCTTCAAATTTGATCATCAAGATCACAGGATGGCACCTTAAATGGAACAGCCAGCCTGTGGGATTTCAGACCTGCCAATGCTAGAATCATCAGCCGCCAACTCTAGAGCTTTTTGGTCTTCCTGGAGCTCATTCCAAATATCGTGGCTATTCCCCCAAGTCTTAGCTGAAAAGCACCAAAAATAGGCCAGCTCTTTTTGATTTAATTAGCGAACCCTCTGAGGACAGCAGATGGAATGAAGCAAAGACAGATGCGCTGGGGGCAAGCTGAGGTGGGGGTAGATGCTAAATGGGGTGGTTGTGAGCCCGCACTTACTCCTGTAAAGGCTGCTGCAGCCATTCAGGAGCGCAAGAGAGACAAAGGGGCTCCAGTTCAGGCTTTCAAGGCCAGGGTCCAGCTATTGCTCCCAGATACTGGGCATCCTGGAGAGCCGCCCATTGTGTGAAGCCAGGGGGTTGAGGGAGTGCTTGGAAATGGGGACCAGTCCCCTGTTCTAGGAGAGGAAGAGGAATACTTCTGTCTCTGCAGGGACTAATACATAGTCCGTGAGGGCTTGCCTGCTAGTCTGGTTCCTGTGTTGGAGCTGTGGGTAGTCGATAGTGTCTTGTGGCACAGCGAAGTGAGATGAACTTTATTTCTGGAACTCTTTAAGAATAAGGGAAGCGGTCAGTTGCTTGAGACCAGATGATATCTACAGTGACTTCTTTATCTCAAACAAGGTGACCTGGCCTGAGTAAATTCAGGCAGCTCTTCTGCGGGGGCGAGGGGGTGGGGCGGTTTAAAGACCTTTTGGAAGTTACCTTTCTATACCCTTGGGTGACCACTGATGTGAAGCGACTGCCCCCTCTGGTGGTGGATATGGACATAAGTTACCAGGGGCAGTTTATTCACTTCTCCCTGTAAGAAGCAGTTTCTTCTCCAAGGTTCAAAAACAAATGACTGACCCTAGTAGTGTGAATCCTTGCTTGATTTCTTCCCTTCCTAGCTCCCTTCTCTCTTTTTCCATGATTGGAGTCATGCTCTCTTCTGCTCAGGAGCTTTCTTTCTGTGTTGTGGATCTTATATATGCTAAGGGAAAGCACCGAGCTATGCGTGATTGGAGTGTGGTTCCGATAAGAACCCGGAGTAAGATCACTTTTCCTCTTTTCTCCACAGAGATGCAATAGTCTGTTGAAATATCTTTACACAAGCCGAGCTATTTCCATATCTATAACTGAAATGTTGCCTAACGCACCGTGACATCAAATCTTAACCACTGATTGCTGGCAGGGGTAAAGGCGGCCTTCTCAGGACCCAGTCAGTCCCATTGCTGGGCTGGCCTTGCCTATTGGAAGCTGACACAACTGTCACTTGTGCTTGGTTCTGATACCCCCCCCCCCCCCGGCTCAGCTCCTGGTGTCTGTCTGCTTCTTTCCATCTGGGTCAGCAAATCACCTTTCCAGCTGCCCAAGGTTGATGGCCAGAGGACAGAGTGTCCTGGTGATTATAGCACTCGGGCTGGAAAGACTCGGGGAGGAACTATTGTTCTAGTTGCCACGAGAAAGAGGAAGAGGCAGGACCGATGGCTGGGCCGCTCCATACTTCCATATGCTACAGACTTGGGTGAGAATGGAGCCGAAGCTGCCAGTTACCTTCTCAAAAGCCATCCCTCTTTTCGTCCTTGAGACATCCAGTTCCGTGGGCCAGAGCGTGCTGAGTTCTGGGGCAAAGCAAGCTCCTCCCCTATTCTCACAGAATGAATTATGGGTATTCCTGCTTCCTTGTGCTGTGATTGGCTCAGGGATGAGCACGTGACTCGCTTCTGGCCAATGAAATGTAAGGGAATCCAGACGGGGGGGGGGGAACGTGTTTCTTTTTTCCGGTGCCTGGGTGCTGCCCCTGAGCCTCTCTGTGCTCAAGGCTGGCGCTCTAGCGCTTGAGCCACAGCTCCATTTCCGGTTTTTGAGCGGTCATTGGAGATGAGAGTCTCACGGGGACTTTTCTGCCTGGGCTGACTTCAAACAACGATCTTCAGATCTCAGCCCAACCGGGGCTCGGCTGAAGATGTGTTTAAGGGGAGAGGGAGGAGGAACTCCTTCCTGCCCCCTTGAATTAAAATTTTATTCTCTTTTTAAACCTCTGCTTCTTTCCTTGCTTTGGTGAGCCAGGTTATGCCAAGTTTAGAGCAAGGCAACCCGTTCTAAGAAAGAAGCGAAGAGCAGAGCGAAGATACTAAGTCCTGCATCCTGGATGGTATTTGAGGCCTGATCAAGTACCATTGACCTGAAGTCAACCTGAGACCACTTCCCTTTAGCACAACTAGGAAACAAGTTCTTTGCGGCTTAAGCCACTATTTATGACCTTTGCAATTGAATCAGCCCTGACATGGTACAGAGAAGCTAGCAAATTTTGTATTCAAGGTAATTTTGATTGCTTTAAAATTACATCAGAGCATCAGTTAAGATTTCTTAAAATGTTGAAGCGATCTTTGAACATGGTTTCTTTCCTGAAGTAGAAACAAGTGTCATCACTCTATACAATAGTCTGAAACAAGCAAGTGACTTTCCATGGATAGTGGGCTTATGGAGATAAGGCATCTCTGTCATTTTGGTTAAAGCCAAGCCAAACAAGCCTTCTGAGTTAGATATACACATTTGCTTTTTCCATAGCTTCTCATTATATTATTGCCATCCCCCTATCAGCAAGAAAACATGTCTGGTCTTCCCACTCTGCCACATTTCTTGTCATCATGATAGGAAATAGAACTTTGGATGTCATACTTTTTTCTGTCAACAGAAGGGCCATGCTCTTTGCATGGAGAACACAAAAGGCTGAGCTATAAAGCCGGGTGCTTGTGGCATACAAGTTTCCTGGTCGGGAAAGTCTATGATACTCATCTCCAATTAACTATTAAAATTGGAGCTGTGGCTCGAGTGGTAGAGCATTAGCCTTGAACAAAGATGCTCAGAGACAGTGCCCAGGCCCTGGATTCAAGCTCTAGAACTGGCACGAAAGAAAAAGAAAGAAAGCTGAGCCATAGTCCATCAGCTGTGGACTGATGGAAAAGGAGAGAGATTTTTCAAGGGAAGAATACATATTAAGCAGGCTCACACCACACTTCTCATGACTAGTGGGGCTGCACAGGTGCCTGAGAATGCAGTACCTGCCCTGGAGAGGGTGAAACCCTAGAAGGGAAAAAGTCCCCCCAAATAACAAAATCCCAAGAGGAACACACAGCAGACAGGATGGATTGGAAAAATGAGGCTGAAAGCAAGGAATCTACTTAGCAAGCTAGTGGAATCTTCTAGGTGAGAGAAAACTAGGGCATTGGCAAAAGAGATGGAAAAGAGGAAAGGAGGGCAGGATACTGGAGGCCCTGCTGAGATAGAATCCGTAAGAACTAACAATTGAGAGATGCAAAGAAGGCCAGATCTCCTAATATAGCACTGGGAGGGATCTTATATCATCTAGATCATTGTTACCAACCTTTCTTCTGGCGGTGCAGTACTATATTCAACAAAGCCATAGACAGAATGCTGAAGTATTTGAGTGGGATATAGTTTAATTCTTCTACTTTCTTTGTGCAGGAGTTGGACTCATACAGGGTAGAAATCTAGTCACTGGAGACCTGCACCCAGAAGGACCCCACACATGTTTTAACCTCTTCTAGCTACGAGGGGGAGGGGGAGAATTGGTACTGGTATTAGGGCTTGAACTCAAGGTTTCAAGCTCTTGATAGACTTTTTCTGCTAAAGATTGGCTCTTTACCACTTGAGTAAAACCTCCACTTCAGGCTTTTTGGTGTTTAGTTGGAGATAAGTGTTTCCTTTCTGGGCTAGCTTTGACCTGTGATCCTCATATCTCAGCTTCCTAAGTAGCTAGGATTACAGGCATGAGCCACAGTCCCTAGCACTGCCTTGACATTGTAAATAATTTCTGAACAAAGATTGCTGCACTTTCACCTTCCAGTGGTTCCTCCATTGGAGGAACCTGAGCAGAGGTGAGGAATAAGTAAAGCAGTCCTTGTACAGGATCAGGGAGGCTAGGACATGAAAGAAAAAGAAAGAAAGAAAGAAAGAAAGAAAGAAAGAAAGAAAGAAAGAAAGAAAGAGAGAGAGAGAGAAAGAAAGAAAGAAAGAAAGAAAGAAAGAAAGAAAGAAAGAAAGAAAGAAAGGAAGGAAGGAAGAAAGGAAGGAAGAGAGAGAGAGAAAGAGAGAGCGAGAGAGAGAAGGGAGGGAGGGAGGGAAGGAGGGGGGAGACTACTACCATAATAGCAATCAATCTATTTCACTGCTTTGAGTATTGAAAGGACAAATACACAGAAAATTCTTAGAATCATGCCTGGCACACAGGAAGAGTTGCAAGAATTAGATATCATTGCTATTCACTATTTGTTCTGATTCAAGTATGACAGCATGAGGCTGATTATTTACAGGGTCCTAGTTGCTTTTTATTTTCACATCTTTAAGCTGTCACTCACAATCCAGCCCCAGGCTTAGGGCTGTTTTCTGGAGGGGAAAAAAAAGTCCAACAGCAATTATTGCCCAATAAAAAATTAATGCGTGATGTCACATCCTCTCTTTTTCCTTAGTGTAGCAGGAGACAGAATGCTTCAGTGTGGTGTGTAGTTGTGTCTGAGGGGGTGAGTTTTTTTAAACTCAATTAATTAGAGGCTGTCTCTAGTGATTTACATTTATTCTTGTTCTACCTTTTTTGTTCATTCTGAAAGGACTCTTGGGCCACCTGCTTCCTCCTTCCTTACCCTTCTCCTCCATCCCCAAAGGGAGGGCAGGATCTAAAGAAGATTGTGTGACTATTGTCATAAGATAATGGCTCCTCCCGAGCATTGTGTCATTCTCCAGAGCCCAGTAAGTACTCAACCTTTGTCCTTAGAGCTCAGCCCTTCAATCTGGCCCAAAATTCTGCTCCAGGAACTTGTGGTCCTGACCCAGTTTGGAAACTGCCCCTCCTGTCTTAGAGATTCCCAGCATATTTGCAGTGAGAAAGAAGGATCTCCCCCTCCTCCCTTCTTCCCTCCCCCACCCCTCTCTCTCAGTTTCAAGTGGTAGGAACTACATACTTTTTCCCTTGGCAGAAATAGCTGTGGTTTTTCCTTTACAACTTTACAAGTTCCCCCCTGGAGCTGGAAATTCCCTTCTTGGTTGTACTTCTTGACAGAGGCTGAAGGAACATCCGGTCTGGTCCAGTCTTCCCTCCAGAGCTGGATGTGTCTTTGGGCAGTTCTCCTGAGCCCTCTGGGCCTCAGATTGCAAAGCTTACCTTGATTAGGGGAAGGATGGAGGGTAAAAAGATTTGGGGGAGGATCGTTTTTTTGGAGGATTTTGTCAGAAGGAATTCACGAATACCTCTATGGCAAGACTAGCCATGTGGGGAACTACCAACCCATTTAGATTCTCCCACGTGACAGGATGAGCTGAATAATTTCCATTGTTAAAAAAATATTCCTCTCCCTATCACCCGCAGTTTGGATCCACAGAATATTCTCTCTCACCTACAAAAACACACACTTCTGGAAGGCCCTACATAAACAGAGGCCAGGCTGTGGAATTATTATCATGGTTATGAGGATAATGATGTGTTTAGTATGAGAAAACAGGAAGTGAAACTGCCCAGTGATAAATGCCCGGCCCATCTCCCCAGCTGGATCTAAAGGAGCCAGCCAAAGAAAATTGCAGCCCAACCACAGGCTCTACCAACTTCAACTTCCAGTGTGTGTGTGTGTGTGTGTGTGTGTGTGTGTGTGTGTGTGTTACTGGGAAAGTGTCTTTAAATACTGTTTCTAGAACTTTCTGTGGTCTTTCAATCTTATTCTAGCTTTAGTCCTTTCCTTATTCATGTGACAGCCTTAGGGTACTTCCTATTACTTCCTTCCTACTTTCTTAGAGAGAGCTTCCTTGGCTGTCAGAGGCTTAAAGGACAAGTCTGGTCAGTTCCCATGGCTCACACCTTTAATCCTAGCTTCTCCGGAGACTGGGATCTAAAGATTGTGCTTTGAACCTAGAGACGGGCAGAAAAATCTGTGAAACTTCTTATCTCCAATTAACCACTCAACAGCGGGAAGTGGAGCTGTGGCTGAAGTGGTAGAGCAGTAGGGCACCAGCCTTGAGTGAAAAAGCTAAGGGACAGCACCTAGGTCCGGAGTTCAAGCTCCAGGACTGGCACAAAAAAAAAAAAGAAAGAACAAGAAAAGTAAAGAAAAGGAGAAGTTCAGTGATGATTTGTCTGCACTGCACAAATCTTACCTGCCCAGGCCAGGCCTGAGCCGTGCACCTTTCTTTGTAACTGACTTTGTCCCCACTTCAGACATTGCATAGGCCGCAGGCCTTCCTCCTCTCTCCTTTCAGAGAGCTGCGTTTTCTCTCCTGGTCTGGCTGCTGGACATTATATCTGCTGGCTGACTGATTATTCATCTCCTTTGTCTCTTTTAGGGATTGATTATGGATAAGTGGCGGTCAGAAAACAAGGTGTCAAAGCCAATGTAATTATGGGACATTGGCGTTTCCATTTGTAGCACTTTGGCCTCTGAAAATTCATTGAAAACAACAAACAAACAGGCAAAATGACTTGATTTTCACAGTACCTTGATAGGTCAACTTCCCAGGAAGAAAAGAACAGACAGCTGTGTGGCAGTAAATGAACCATGCTGGTGTTTCAGAACTACCTCCTCATCTGAGCACTGTTCAGAAAAAATGCTGAGACAGAAGACAAAGAAAGGCAGTAAGGAGCACCAGCAGAGAGGGTTTGGAGGGAGCATTTTGGCTATGTAGGACATTGGGGTGGTGTCATGGTCCCCACTTTTTTTCTTAAAATGACTTTCAAACCAATAGATTGATTTTGATTTATGTTTATTGCAGTACTATTCATACTAGCCATGATGTAGCAACAACCTAAAGGTACATTCGCAGATGAATGAATAGAAAAAAGTGGAATAGCTTGATGGGGCACATCTATAATCCTAGCTAGTCAAGAGGCTGAGATCTGTGGTTTGAGGCCAGCCTAGGGAAGACAAATCCAGGAGACTGTCACCTATTAATTAAGGAAAAGCTGAAAGTGGAGGTGTACTTCAAATAATAGGGCATCAGCCTCGAATGGAGAAAGGAAGCAAGAGCTTGAGGCCCGGGGTTCAAGTCTCAGTATCGATGCACACACACACACACACACACACACACACACACACACACACACACACACACACGAAAACATGAGAGAAGAAAAGGAAAGGAAAAGTGGGATACATATACCATGGAATGCTATTCAGACTCTGGGGCTGGGCACTGTCCCTGAGCTCTTTTGTTCAATGCTAGTGCTCTATCACTTTGAGCCACAGCACCACTTCTGGTTTTCTGGTGGTTAATTGGAGATAAGAGTCGCACAGATTTTCCTGCCTGAGCTGGCTTTGAACCATGATCCTCAAATCTCAGCTTCCTGAGTAGCTAGGATTACAGGTGTGAGCCTCCAGCATCCGGCTTCCTTTTTTTTTTTTTTAAAATAAAGAAATTTGCATGCAGGGATGGTGATAGATCCTTAAAGTTCCAGCACGTGATAGGTGGGAGGCAACATAAGGAGATCTTACCTTCAATTTAAAAACAATTGTAAATTTGCAACATGCAACATCATAGATGGTCCTTAATTAAGGATCATTTGGACTAAGAAACCATTCTTCAGATACCTCATAGAGGTATCTGTGAAGTATCTCATACCTCACAAAAGGCACTATCCTATTGATTCTTTGAACTGAGGAATGGAATGGTTGACTGGCAGAGGTTGGGGGTAGGGAGAAAGAAAGAAGAGGCTAAGAAACCATGAGCATAAAGTTTTAGACAAACAGGATGCTTAAGCTTTAGAGATCTGGGGTGCACTATCCAGTCTATAGTCAACAACGAAGTATTGTAAGCATAAAATTGTGTTAACAAGGTAGATCTCCTGATGTGTTCTAACCACAAAAATCAGAACATGTAAGTAATGTGTATAACAAAACCTGGTGTGCTAAACATAGAGTGTACAACATAAAACAGGCATGAGACATAGCACACAATAAACACAATAAACATTTGTGTGTGTGTGTGTGCCAATACTAAGGCTTAAACTTAGGGCCTCATGCTCTTGTTTGGCTTTTTTGTTCAAGGCGGATGCTCTACCATTTGTGCCACACTCTACGTCTGGCTTTTACTGGTTAATTGGAGATAAGGCTCATGGATTTTTCTGCCTAGGCTTGCTTCAAGACTCAATCCTCAGATCTTAGCCTCAAGAATAGCTAGGATCACAGGTGTGAACCACCAGCACTGGCCTCTACTGTTTTCTCTGAGCCTCAAAGAGGAGTTCAGATAAGCATATGTGTGGCTTGGGATGGGATGGGGGTCACAGCAAGAGAACTGACCGAGAAAGGAAGTCTGTAGATACAGCTTCCCAACCCAATCTTTCTAACCCAAACCAAGCAGTTGTATGTCTGGGCTCTCTGCTGAGAAGACAGGTATTGGGTCAAAGCTAGCTTGCTTTCTCTCCTTCCTTCCTTCCTTCCTTTTTTACTTTCCTTCCTTCTTCCTCTCTTTTTTCCTTCCTTCCCTCCTTCCTTCCTTCCTTCCTTCTTTTGAATCTCAGAGGGCTCTAGGCTTTTGCACTGTTTTTTTTTGAGATGCTGAGGGTCTCTGGTATGCTGGACAAGTGCTATACTATTGAGCCACAGCTCCAGTCCCTAGTTCTTTCTGACACAGAGCAGAACATACAAGAGCTGGTACCACACCGAACTCATTTCCTTCTACTTCTCTGGTCTTTCTTGGCCTAGTAGGAAGTCTTGGACAAGGAAGGCCAGAATCCTTCCATGCTTCTGTCTTTGGCAAAGGAGCCATGGGAGAGCTTGAGCTGAGGAAGTCCGCTGGTCCTCCCACTCAGCAATTCTCTTTGGACAGGTTCCCCTTCCCAGGCCCCAGGCTCCTTCACCCATTCTCTGGGAAGCTGGAGGAGGGCCACGGGGCTGGGTAATCACCGCACTTCTTCATGGTAAACAAGAACCAGATTCTTGGGCAGTGACGCGGGCGGGAGCTTTAGCTGAGGCAGCTGTGATTACATTGAGACATGAAGAAACATCTCTGTGCAGCCCTGACCTGCCTGGGAAGGGCCCAGAGGAGAGGCTGCCCACAGCCCCTCTTGACTCCCTTCTGGTAGTCCTAGGTCTGAGATAAAGAGGCCTTGGGACCAACAGGCTCTTCAAACCCAAATGGACAACTTACCGGTTCTGTAGAACAACTCTATCCCAACTCTCCTTTCCTAGGATTTGTCCCACCCCTCTCCCTGAGCATGGACCCAACTCTTACCCTTAGCAGTCATTCCTTCCAGGAGAGAGAACTTCCCCATCTTCTTCCCTCACTGAAGCCAGAAGGACCCATCCTCTGAGGATGCCTTGGAGCTTGTTGCTAGCCACAGGTTGTCAAAGCCATCTGACTCAGGATGGCATGGCCTGGTCCAATGCTTGCCTCTTAACAATGTGACTGTTAAGTGTAGGATAGATCTCTAGGATTTAGGAAAAACATAGTTCCTGGATGGAAGGATTGGACAGGTGCAGATACTGCTAAAGGATCCATAAGAAACTAGGTTGAGCTGAGCACTAGTAGCTCATGCCTATAATCCTAGCTACTCAGGAGGCTGACATCTTGAGGACCCCAGTTAGAAGCTAGCCTTGCTCCCAATTCATCACAAAAGGCCAGAACTGAAGCTATGGCTCAAGTGACAGGGAATCAATTTTGAGTGAAAAAGTTAAGGGATAGTGCTCAGGCCCTGAGTTTAAGCCCCAGTACTAGCACACACACACACACACACACACACACCACCACCACCACCACCACCACCACCACACTCCCCCCACAACCAAAATAAACCCAGCAAGTTTTATATATATTTTACACATATGCACACTTTTTGCCATCCTACATAATACGTGTGTGTGTGTGTGTGTGTGTGTGTGTCTAAAACTTCTCAAAGCACTGAGAGTTGTCTGGCTCCTTCACAGGGTCACAAATGCATCACAGGCTTTGGGTATTTGCATATCCCTCAGAGTACCTGGCACTAACTGGTGCTGAGGTAGCATTGCCCTGAAAGGGATACACAGTCAATGAAGGGTGGCAGATGCAGGTCCCAGGCTGGCTCTGTGCTCTTCCAGGACATCCAATGCACTCTCCTGCATCTATGAAGCAAGAGAATTCCTGCACTGTCCCACCAGAAGAGGCTCTAGATGGGACTGCACCTTCTCTGGAATCAACTAAAGGGCCTATGTAGGAAAGAACCTGTCAGTAATGTGTTACAAGGAAGAACTACCCCCCTGCAGTGTAGTGAGACACCCAAGATGTGAGAGCCTAGAGAGTTATGGTCATACAGCTGTCTGCATGATGGTGTAGATGTGGTCTTTGGAAAAAGGGAGCCAGGTTTGATTCCCTTATGTCCCATTCACTTCTACTATGATGTCGTTTTTACAACATTCATGAGAAATGGGACAGGGTAAAACACTTAGCTCTTGCCTCTGTCTGTCCTGGAAGAACAAAGCAAAACATCCCCAATCTGAAAACCTGAAATCTCATCTATCTATCTATCTATCTATCTATCTATCTATCTATCTATCTATCTACCTACCTATCTATCTATCTACTATCTATCTATCTATCTATCTATCTATCTATCTATCTATCTATCTATCTATCTATCTATCTATCTATCTATCTATCTATCTCTATCTGCCAGTACAGGGCTTTGAAATCAGGACCCGAGTGGTGTCCATTAGCTCTTTTGTTCAGGGCTGGTACTTTACCACTTTGAGCCACAGATCCACTTTGGGCTTTTCCTGGGTGATTAATTGGAGATAAGAGTCCCGTGGACTTTCCTTCCCAGATTGGCTTTAAACCATGATTCTCAGATCTCAGTCTCCTCGGTAACTAGGATTGCAGTTATGAGCCAACCAGTACATGGCTGAGATCGTTAATTTCTTGAGCTGTAACAAGCTACTCAAGAAATATTTCAGCTTCTGGAGTATTTCAGATTTTAGATTTTTGGATAAGGGATACCCAACCAGTAAAATCTATGCAAATGTGTTGAAATGCAAAGCATCCTGAGTCTAGAGCTACTCCAGCTCCAAGCATTTCAGATAAGGATACTCAGTTTGCGTATATTATTATAGCCTTCATAGTCAGGTCTTTTCTCAAAAACTTACAAGTATTAGGATTTTACTAAGTGTAGGATGTTACTACATCAATGACTCTTTTTTTTTTTTTTGCCTTTAAGTCCATCTTCCATGCAGTCTCTGGATGCTGAGTCATCTGCAGGTACAGATAGATGGTCTCCTTAGCCTTGAGCAGGGCACACGGGCTGACAGGTGTCAGGTGACCAGACCACTTACAAGAGCATGAAAAGGCATGGACTGAAATTCCAACTTTTTCCCCTTCTGGTTGTGTGATGACTTCCAACAGTGTCTTAGCTTTCCTTTACTATAATAATATCCCTGGGATGATTAACTTAAAAAGAAGAAAGGTTTACTTGGGCTCAGTTTGGAAGATTCCAGTTCATGGTGGTTGGCCCAGTTTTTGGCAGGTGGCCCTGTTTTTTATGGCGAGGCAACTATCCATTCACCTTGTGGCTGGAAAGAAAGAGGAAGAGACAAGTATGATACAGTCCTCTTTGAGGGCATGCCTTTAATGATAAAACAACAACAATCAACATCATCATCAAGGGCTGGGAAGGTGGTTCAGTGGTAGAGCACTTGCCTTGCATGCCTGAGGCCCTGGGTTCGATTCCTCAGCACCACATAAGCAAAAAGAAAAAAAGCCGGAAGTGGCGCTGTGGCTCAGGTGATAGAGCACTAGCCTTGAGCTGAAGAGCTGAGGGATAGTGCCCAGGCCCAGAGTTCAGGCCCCATGACCGGACCCAAAAAACAAAACAAAACAAAAAAAACATGATCATCATCAACAATCTCCACTCAGTCTTACTTCCCACAACAAACAACAAGGGGGACTTGTAAGAGCAAGGTCCAAATTTAGGAGCCAGTTCCTTAATCTTTCTGTACTACAGTGTATTCCATGAAAACAGCAAAATCAATACCAATGAGATGATTTAAAAATTAGTTATATGTCTTTTAAAATATGTTATTGCTATTAAGGAGTTGTACAGAAGAGTTACAATTCTGTATATAATTCGTCTTGGACAATGTCACCCCTTCCTTCACTTTTCCTCAGTTTCCCTCTCCTGTCTCTGCCCACAAGTTACACAGTTCATTTTTTACCTAGTGCATATGGAATACCGTGACTGCACTTGTTCACCCTTCCTCCCTTCATTCCTGTGACCCCTTTTTACCCCCTAAGACAAAAAGCCCAAACAAACAATATCAACAATGATAACAACAACCAAAAAATCCATGTTTCAATTTCCTAGAATTCATTTTGACAAATAGTATTTTAGATGTTCAGAGGAGTTGTACCTTTTGATTCCTCCCCTAAAAGTATGCACCTTTAGTTCCTAAAAGTATGCACCTTTAGTCTGTTTGCAAATATCTAAAGTCCAGTATAGGCCATGATTTCCAGATACAATTTAGATCTAGCTTCCACATCTGAGAGAAAGCATGCGCTGTTAGTCTCTCTGAGCTTGGCTTACCTCAGTTGACATGATTTGTTCTATGTCCATCCATTTCTCTGCAAATGACATAAAACTAAAATTCCATTGTATATGTGTACCGCATTTTTGGGATCCATTCATCTATTGTAAGGAATCTGGGCTGTTTCTATAACTTGGCTATTGTGAATAGTGCAGCAATGAACATGGATGTGCAAGCATCTTTACCATATTCTTACTTGTCAATTTCTGGATAGAAGCTCAAGATGGTATGGTTGAATCATGTTTTATTTTTTGAGGAATCTCCAAACCACCATCCAGAGAGGTTGTACTAGTTTATGCTCCCACCAACAGTGCAATAGGGTTCCTTTTCCCCTACATCCCCACCAGCATTGGCTGTTGATTGGATCTTTGATGTGATTTAACTGGGGTGAGATGGAATCTCAAAGTTGTTATGATTTGCATTTCCATTATGGACAGTGATGTTGAGCTTTTCCTTATACTATTCCTACTTCAGAGAAATCTCTTTTTGGCCGCTTTGCCCATTTATTGATTGATTTGTTAGTCTTTTAGAGGGAGGGAGTTAATTTATTGAGCATCTTGTATGTTTTGGATATTAGGTCTTTGTCCGATGTATTGTTGGTAATTGCTGGTATTGGCTGACTTAAAAGATGAGAAACTATGTCCTTTGCTGTGCAGAAACTTTTTATTTTGCTGTAATTTCATTCATTAAATCTCTCTCCTATCAGCTGTGCCCCTGTGATGCTTTTTAAAAAGTTCCTGCCTGTGCTTATAAGTTCTACTGTTTCTTCTAGTCCATTTTTGCAGTAGTTTCCAAGTTACAGGTCTGATGTTGAGGTCTGTAATCCACTTTGAATTGATATTGGTGCATGACAACAAACAGGGATCCAAACTTAAATTTCTACATTTGGATGTTGAGTTTCTCAAACACCTATTATTGAAGAGGCTAACTTTTCCACTGTATATTTTTGGCTCCCTTGGCAAATACCAGATAACTGCAGGCGCATGACATTATTTCTTCTCTAGTCTTTCTTTTTTTCTAGTCTATCTTTTTTTTCTTCTAGTTTCTCATTGATCTTTGGGCCTGTTTTTGTGCCAAGCTGTTTTTGTTTTCATTGTTGTTGTTATTTTCTCTTTTCTTTTTGTTATTATAGCTCTGTAGTTAGAGTTTGAGGTCTGGGATTATGGTACCACCAGCATTGCTTTTTTTTTTTTTTTTGCCTAAAATTGCTTTGGCAATTCTAGAGGTCTTTCGTTGTTTCACTTGAATTTTTGGGTTGTTTTCTCTATCTCCGTGAGGAATGCCATTGTTTTGATGGGATTGCATTGGACTTATAGATCACCTTTGGCAGTATGGCATGAGCGAGTTTTGGGGGCCAAACTAAGCATTTGTCTCTGTTGGTGTCACACACAGAGAGGTGTGGGTCGGTTATTGGGGCTGGGTTGGGTGCCCTCCTTTGGCAGTGTCATGTGGGTGTGGAAGAGATGCCAGAAGGCTTTGTGGTTCCATTGGGCACTGTCCTGGGCTGCTGCCACTAGGAGTGGGGTTGCGCAGGACGCGGTACAGACCAGACACAGATCCTGCCCAATGAGGCTTTGTCTCTGGAGGTAATAGTGGGCTCTTATGGCTTCATTGATTCCAAGATTTCAGCTTCTCTGCAGCCAAGCTTCAGGAGTTGCTTGCTTGGGCTCCTCTAGTGCTTTTCTCTCTACACTTAAACTTTGAATCTTCAGGGTTTGTTTATACTTTGCCTGGTGCACTCTCTGGAAGTAGCGCTTTGTGCTAATGCCCCTGAATCTCTGTTTGCTCAGAGATTATTCAGGGTTATTCCTTGTCACTACTCTGCTGTCTTGATCTGAATGAGATAGCTTTTAGGTAAGGGTTTACATTTCGAGGCCAATTACTATGTATCAAGAGCAGCTGAAAATACAAGAAATTATATTTAGCCTAGGGAAAGTTACCTTCTCTTCCCTAACACAAGGAAACACAGAAGTGCCATTGGGATTTGAACCCTGGAATTGATTCCACTATGCTCCCTGTTGCCTCCAAAGTATGTTCTTGTAAGAAGCTATTTATCATTATGCCTTATGAAAACGCCACCCATCCCTGCATCCTCTTCTCTCCCACTTTTATAATATCTTTGTCTTTGTGTGTGCGGGCGTCGGTGCGGGCTGGAGCTTGAACTCAGGGTGTAGGCACACTGTCCCTTAGTTTTTACACTAGTGCTCTACTACTTGAGCCACAGCTCTACTTCTGGCTTTTGGTGGTTAATGGGAGTTAAGAATCTCATAGATTTTTCCTACTCAGGCTGGTTTTGAACCTTTATCCACAGATCTCAGCCTCCTGAATAGCTAGGGTTACAGGACTGAGCCACTAGTGCCAAGCTCCATGTCTTTATCTTAAGGAGAAAAAAAAAAAGCAAACACCTGACAACAACCAGGATCATGAGTTAAAGATCCATTGGTTCTTTAGTTGACCCACTTGGTTCTATTCCTTGATAGCAAGTTCCCTTTTCTTTTCGCCTTTCCCCAGTTCATGATCCAGGCTACATACTGGGCTGAGAGGCAAGGGAGAGGCCAGGTGCAGGCTAGACTGGAGAGTAGAGAACAGAGGAACACACTCTTGGCCCTTCTTGACTATAAGTAGGTACATACCCCCGCTCCTATACTGCCCATCTCAGCAGCAGGGTTTACAGCTGGGCATTCTGTCACCCTCCTTGTCCCATCTGTTGTCCCTTTGGACCATGTGATGATGGGTGATGTGCAGAGGCAGAGTTTCTGTTCCCCTTGGGTACTTCCGGCTTTCTCTTTCCATTCCCATTTTCATAGCTGCTCTGGGTGCTCCTCACACTGGGTTTTAGCTGTGAAAGGATGGGGTGCAGGGAAGGGTTCTGCCTGTGGGGGAGCAAAGCCGTGGTTCCACAGGATGTCCTCACACAGTGCGTTACCATGAACACTTCCTTAGAGAAGAATATTTTCCCCCTTTGGCTCAGCCCTTAGCATGTTCAAAGAGGGATAAGATAGAAGAGATGATGGAGGTTAGCAGGTGTACAATTGTTTTGTTTTGTTTGAGATGGGGGAAATCTCTATGTAGCACGGTCTAGCCTTGAACACACAATCTTCCTCACTCAGCTTTTCAAGTGCTGGGATTATAGACATGCATTACCATGTCCAACTGTCAGGTTACAGTTTTGAAATCACTTGAACTCAGGGTGTCTTGTTTTCATTTGGCTTTTTTTGCTCTCCTGCTAGAGCCACAGCTCCACTTCTAGCTTTTTGCTGGCTAATTGGAGATAAGAGTCTCATGGATTTTTCTACTTGGATTGGTTTCAAACTGTAATCTCATGTAATCTTCCTTTTTAAAGGCAGTCTGAGCTTCATTTTTAAATGATGCCCTTAAACACATCTGCGTGAGGTAAAACTATATACAAAGGAAAGCAAGGGGCAGGTACATAGGGATCAGATAATTAATGTCAAGAGAGAGGTGGGAGATGGGTGAGGGAACCATCTTGCTATATGTTGATGTCAAGGTCTTGGTTTTGGGTTTGGATAGTGAATCCATGGGCACCTATTGCATTATTTAAAATAACTAGTAACAAAATAAAAGTGGAGGTGCATAGACTAATGATCCCATTACAAAGGTGTGGCATGAATTGAGGATTATGACTAATCCAGTTCTGTGTAGCAGAGGATTTAAATTGCCTTTTGTGTACTATATTGAATGTATCTATGTTTGCATGTCAACAAAATAATTCTTTTAAAAAGTTAATAAAATAATACTTCTTAAGCTAGATACTTGTAACTCATGCCTATTATTCTAGCCTCTCAGGATGCTGAGATCTGAGGATCATGAGTTTGAGGCTAGCCTAAACAGAAAATCAGTGAGATTCTTATCTCCAAGTAACCAAAAAAAAAGTGAGTGACTCAAGTGGAAAAGCACCAACCTTGAGCAAAAAAGGTAAGGGACAGTGCCCAGGCCTTAGATTCAAGTCCCAGCACACATAGACACAGACACACAGACACCCACATACACAAATAGTACTTTCTATTTGCTTAGATTTTATACTTTTCTCATACTTTTTTGTACATGTAAAAACCCACTCTCCTACTGAGCCCAACTCCCAACTTTTGAAGAACTTTTACAATCTGATTACTGTTTATTAGGTAGTTCATTGCAGAGAACAGAATGGGTATTAGACAGATAGGACTTTGGACTTCTTCTATTCTATAGAGACATATTTCATCTTATTTCCACAGAAGCCCTATAAGATAAGTAGAGCTGATGCTATTATCATAGACCAGAAAGAAGGAACTGGCAAGGGGCTTTGGTAGCCAGCATCAGAAGAGAACTTAAGACTCTGGGTTTCTTGTGGAATATCTCTTTTGGACCATCCATTCCTCAGCTATTCATCCATGAGAGATATATATTGTGCCTAAAACTTTGTGCTATGTTTATGTGTTTTCTGGGTACTGGGTGTTTGGTCTATGTAAATTTCTCTGCACTGTGTTTTTATCCTTAGAGTCTTCTAGGCCCACATGTCCCTATTCCTTAGAAGGAGCCCCTCTGCTGGCTTTCAGTGGTCCTGTTATATTCCTAGGCCTTCAAAACCCAGCATCTCTCTACAGCTTGGTGAGAAGGCAGCTTGCTATCAGGGACAGGTCCCTAGGCAGTGGGCCCAGATTGGAAGACAAGGAAGCAATGTCTGAGTAATGGTGATATTTAACATTTCACAATGATTTGCAGATGCTTTGTGAAGAGTTCTCATGGATATTATCTTATTTCATTTTCACCTGGTCCTGAAAGGAGATCTGATTATTCTTTCCCTCTCCCTACCCCCCCTCTCTCTCAAGTGGCTGGCTCAAGGAGATGTAGATTCTACTCATTCATCTCTAGATTCTGTTTTCTAGTTGGCTTTGCTGTTTCTAAAAGGACCAGCTCAGAGCTCAGCACAGCCTGGCTTCTTTCCACCTGAGCGAGGCCTGAGTAGTTGGGTCTTCCTCCTCCTCCTCCTCCTCTTTCTCCTCTTCCTTCCTGTCTTCCTTCTTCAGCCCTTGGTCATCTCTGTATGGGCTTCTGGAGGTGATAGCAATCCTACAGAACAGGAAAAGTGCTGGTAGTTTCCATTAGCTGTGGTCTCGGCATCAAGACTTTGAAAGAGTCAGGGGAATCCCAGAGCTGTCTCACCACTGATTCTCTAGCCTAGATGGAATCTCCAAGCTTGCAGGCTGCAGACAGAAATGAATTCCTCTGCCTTTCTGCTCGGAGGTCTATGTCTACCACACTCCTGATCTATTAGAGGAACAGTTTCTCTTCTTGGTCCATTGACTGAGTTGAGCCCAGCTGGTCCCTGGAGGTGCAAGACTGGGAGAGTAACTCCATCTTCATGTTTCATTCCATTGTCTTATTTCACTTCTCAGAGCTGGGAGGGGGGCAGCAGAGATGTGTTCACTTATCAACTTCTGCCTCATCAGAACGTGCGAGTATAGAGACTGACTGCTTATGGTCGCTCCCTGATCCTGGCTGTGCTACTGGGTCTACTTAGATCCTTTGGTATCTCCCTTAGAGACAAGGGTTAACCAAGACCGAAACTAGGTTTCTTTCTTTTTTCAAAATAACCACTCTTCTTAAGAATGTAGGTTCAGGGACTAATTTTTCCTCACTAGAAACCAGAAGCTTGTGAAAGAGATAGTTGAAGGAATGGAGAAGGCTCCGGGGTAGTCTTCCAATCTCAATTTCCTTCCTTCCCTCCCTCCCTTCCTTCCTTCCTTCCTTCCCTCCTTCCTCTTCCAGGTTGGACTCCAATGTGCCATCCTCCTGCTTCGTCTCAGCAGTAGCGGGGATTACAGGCATTCAACAGTGTATATGCCTGTCTAGCCAGTCTCAATCCTAATTAATCCTCTTTCCACCGTGTGTCTTTTTTTTTTCAGTTTCTTTACATAAAAAATACGTCAAAGGCTGATTACTAAATTGACGCAGACACAAATCTTTGAAAGAAAAAAAAAAGCGCCAGTAACTTCATGAGAACAATGTGATCCCCGTGAAGAAGTCACAGAAGAAGCATTGCCCGACTCGTGTCCCTGGGGTGAATAAACTCCATCCACCTCGCCCCCCCCCCCCCCCCCCCGTCTCATCTAGCGGGATTCTTCCCAGACCACCATCTCCTTAAAAAAACACACCTCACCGCTGCGATCTCCAAACGTGACAACTAGAGCGCAAACATCAGATAGCTGGAGAGGCAGTAGATCTTTCGATCCGAAACCTTCAGCCGCTTTCACTCGCCGCCCCCCCCCCTTTCCTTTCGAGCGGCCTCGGCCAAAGAAACGGAAACTCTCCGTCCTCTCCAAACCCGAGGGACCCCAGCCCCAGGCTACCTACCTAGCCCGCGTTTTTCTCCCTCCTCCCGACCTCCTCCCCTTTAAGGCGCGCCCCTCCCCCCAGCCCACGCCTCCCGAAGCCCCGCCCCCTGACCCTCCCCTTTAAGGACCGGCCCCGGACGCAGACGAGCCCGTGACGCGGCCGCCGGCCCCGGGGCTGGGTACTTTGTAGCGCGGCCGCTTCCCCCGGGCCGGGCCCCGCCGTCCCGCGTCCCCCGAGCGCCAGGCCCCCCGGGGGGGGAGGGAGGGAGGGAGGGAGGGAAGGTAGGAAGGAGGAGGCAGGGCCGGTGGGCGCTGG
>NW_012267251.1:11889666-11971516 GCF_000151885.1 Dipodomys ordii
CGTCAAGTCCGGCCTGCAGATCAAGAAGAACGCCATCATCGACGACTACAAGGTCACCAGCCAGGTCCTGGGGCTGGGCATCAACGGCAAAGTGCTGCAGATCTTCAACAAGAGGACCCAGGAGAAATTCGCCCTCAAAGTACGTGGAGGGGTCCGGGGGTGGGGGGGCCCGGCCCGGCCCGGGGCGCCCGTCCCGGGATCGCGGCGGGACCGTCGGGCCCGGGACGCCGGTGTGTGTGTGTGGGGGGGGGGAAGGGGGATGGACGCGGGCGCGCGCCGGGCATGGTGGGGTCCGAGCGGCTCCCGGGGTCCCCCCGAGTTCCTGGCCACCCCCGAGCGTGAGTGGCGGGGTGGTCGGGGGGAGGTTGGACGACTCTGCCCTGTTGAGGTTTGAGCGGGATCTGGCTGAGGTGAGGCTTGGCATCGGGGCGCGGGGAGGGGGGGCACGGCTGCTGATTGCTCCCCCGTCTCTAGGAAGTGGTTCCCCGTCCTCCCTCCTGCCCTCCCTCCCCCTCTCTCGCCCCTTCCTTTCCTTTTCCTTTTCTTTTTTGCGGGCACAAAAGACCCATTACTCATGGAGCCGGCTGGACGGCTGGTTTGGAGAAGTCGGAGCTGGGGGGGTTTATTTAGCCTCGCTCCTTATTTGGGAGCCGGAATGTGTGATTTCACTTCCCGGGGCCTCGCCGGGGCGGCCCGGCCGGCTCCCGGGCCCCGCGCGCGCGGGGCTGGAGATTCCGCGGGACGCCGCCCCCCCCCCGCGCGGGGGAGGGATTGTTTTGATCCGGGGAGAGCCGCCCCCTCCCCCTCCCGTCCCTGCGAGGCTCCAGATGGGAGGCCAGCAGGCTCCGGCGCCGAGTCTGCTTGTTTCCATAGTTCCATTGATCTTTGTAAACCGAGTCTGGAAGCCACGGCTTGGCCCGGTGCTCACTCCACAATCCGGAGACAGCCACTTAAACCTTGGCCCCAGCGACTGATCTTGGGCTGGGGAAATCCAACCTCTCTCTCTCTCTCTCTCTCCCTCTCTCCCTCTCCCCCTCTCTCCCTCTCCCCCCCCCCCCCGTCTGTCTGTTTGTCTGTCTGTCTCCTTCCCTTTTGGACGGGATTTAAGTAGCAACTGCAGTGAAACAGAATGAACTTGGAGGTGTGGTGTGGTCCCCGTTCATTAAGGGTCACCGGAAAGGTTTTCTTTCTCGGAAGAGTTTCAGGTCAAACCACATCTCTAAAGGTCACCTGTCAAGTCTGTTTCCCCCGGGGTGTTTTGAATGATTGGAGGAGGAGAGGAACACTTCCTGTGTTATGTGTTTTTCTCTTCCCCTCTAGACTGCAGTTAGCTGTGTCTCAGCGATCAGATAGAACTCAGATGGACTATTGGGATATACAGTTATATGGCATTAAAAAACCCCACAAAACCCAAACCAAACCTGGTACAATGTCTAGATTTTAAGGCCTTTAAGGTAATTTTTTTTTCTTGCCTTATTTGCCCTCAGTGCTGTCAGGATTGCTTTGCTTTTCTACTATAAGCACTTGCTGAGGGATTTTGGTTATTACTTAGTGTTGACTATCTAGGGGGAAATTAATCATTGTCACAAACACTGTAATAGCTGTACCTTCAACCTCCCTTCCATACTTGTTTGTGAGGGGGGAAAGGGGAGGAGTTGTGTGGCTAGATGGCTCTGACCTTGAGGACTAGAGGTGAGTGAGTAGTTTGACCACAGTTAACCTGTACCATTGGGAAGTGACAGATGTTCTTTCCAGGAGAGTTTTTTGGCCTTTCTGAAATGCCATCTGCCTTCACCAATCAGCAGCCTGGGGACACTGGCTGTTCATTCATTCTGTTATAGTTGGAAAGTAATATAAAGAATTCAGAACAAAAACTCTCAACTTATTTTTAGTGAACATGTGCATGTGCACACACACACACACATACAAACTTCCAAAATGCTTTTGGGTGGTCATTCAAATTTCACTGTAATTAATAGGAGAGAAATTTGGATATTTGTTTTTTTCTCCTTGAATAGTATTGAAAGGAAAATCTAGCATATATTAAATAACATTCATGGTTTATATGTCTCCAGTAAGAAGTGGGTGAAGATTGAAGTCAGAGTCTGTTTTGACAAGCAGCCTGCTCCCAGATCTTAGACATTCAATTGTAGATTTCCCACACATCTTTGTGTGAACACTTAATAATAGAGGAAGAAAGGAGGGATGAGGCACTTGGAGACTGACAGCAGTGTCAACAGCGCTTTCATATCCAAATATTGGCTAAGACATAATTACAGCTGTGGGAGAATCTGGTTCAAAGAATCTTGTTCCAGAGACTCCAAAGAGATTTCTAGATCTTGCATTTCGATTAACTTTAGGTACTGAATAGTGAGGTGATGTTCTAAACCTTCTGATGATAAGCATGAGCGGAAGTTGTAGTAGTGGGGGCTGGCAGGATTGGAGATCTCATCCATGGATGCTGAGAGGAAGGGAGAAGACCTGTGCTCTGCAGGGTGTTTGAGCCTATTCCTGAGTTGTCATGGACGTTTGGGATGTCTACTGTCATGTGGCCCTGAGAGTTAGTGGAAGTTGGTGAATGATCGGAGGAGGAGAGAAACACAAGCTCTGGTCCTGTGGCATAGTAAAGTCAGTGCTTTAAAAATGGTCCCAAGCTCACCTTGCTGCTTGTTTACTTCTACTGTGGAGAGCTGATGATAAAATGCTCCCCACCCCTCCATGCTATGGTGTGGCTTCATCATCTCTCCTGTTAGATTCTAAGTCACACTCGTACTTCCAGGCAGAGTTGGAGAAGGTGTGAGAGGTCTTGTCATCTAACTCTCCTTTTTCAAGGCCTAGAGTGAGTGACTTGCCACTTACTTGGCAGAGGCAAGATTAGAACCCAGGTTACTTGATGCTAGTCTTAGGCCTCTCCCTACTTCCTAACTGTAGTGACATCCAAGGCATGGGGACAGCAGCTGTTTCAGAGCATCTGTGGAGCGGCTGGGACTATGGGCCTTCCATTGACTATTGTCCAGTGGGCACTGACTAGGCCTCTGCCACAACTTAGAGGCGCAGTTCCAAGGCACCTCAGGAACTTCATGAGTTCTGGGTTTGTGGTGAAAAGCTATTAAGAAAGTTTTTAAGGGAGTATTGGATAGAAATCTTTATTATTTTGTTATTGTTTGTACAAAAATGTAGGAGTTGTATGCTTTCTTTGGTAGAGACATGTAGTCTCAACCCATTTGTATATTAATTGGTTGTATTCCTCAAGGGTTTCCTCAGCTGCTTTCTACTTCTCTATGTCATGGTGACTTTCAGGGATTAGCTGAACAAATTTAATTAAACCTGTCTTGTGTCCTGCTGTGCAATGCTGATTAGGTGAAGCATGTTATTGCTTTATAAAATGTAGAATGTTGTCATAACTTATCTCTGTTTATCTTTCCATTGCGTAGATGAGAGGAAACAAGGTCCAGTACTTTCTTTCCTTTTCTTTCTCCTCTCAGCCTCCCTCTCCAGGTCAGAGTTGCCACTGTGATGTGTCTTCCTTGGGTGTCATGAAGACCATGAGCGCCTCACACTTAGTCTGCACACTGTTAGAGAGAAATGCCCAGGCCCCTCCCCCGTCTCCCATTCTGTGACCTTTCCCAGAGGTGACAAGTAGTGTGGCTGGGGGAGAGGATAAATCTCAAATTGGGTTTGCTGGGTAGAATGATAAAGTCTCACAGGTTAACTAGCCTCTTACATCTGGTGTTGTTCCAGGTAGGTGTGCATATATGTATACATATATGTACATATGTATTCCCATGGAGGATATAGTTGTAGGTAGTACCTTATAAAGTTTTGGAGATCAAGAGAACTGTTTGAGCTAGCCCTGGTAGTACACACTTGTAAGCCCAGTCCTTGGGAGGTGGAGGCAGGAGGATGGAGAGAGTGAGGCCGTGTCATGAGGGGCTCTGTAAAACACCAACCAGCCAACCAATTCGGAGAAGGCAAAATGAACAGTCTAGGGCCTTATTGTCAAATATGGTAGCCACTACCAATGTGTGACTGTTAATATTATAATTAATTAACATGAAGGAATGAAACAACTTGCTTGCCACAAGTTGAGTCTGCAGAAAGTTGAACCTTGCAAGTTTTACTGGGCTGCTAAAACATAATGCTTAGGAAGAAACTTTGGAAAAGGGACATCTCTGAGGACTGAAAGCTTCAGCTGGTGACAGCGGGACTTCACTGGGCCTTTGAGGAATGTGCAGGTCTGTTCATCTCATGTTGAAGGTGGTCATGGCTAGCGTGGAGGAGAGAAGCCGGAGACCGGATTGGTCAGGGCAGGTGGATCTAGGGGCTCAGGATTGAACTTCATCCATCTTGTATCTAAGCAGGTTTTGAGGTAGGGGCTTGAGGATGTTAAAAGTTTGAATCACTGAAATGTTGGGCTGTGAATTTTTTTTTGCCTCTTCTGTGTCTGGGCGCTGTCCCTGAGCTTCTTTTAAGCTCAAGGCTAGCACTCTAACACTTAAGTCACAGCTCCACTTCCAGCCTTTTTTTTGGCAGTTTACTGGAGATAAGAGTCTCAAGGACTTTCCTGCCTGGCTGGCTTTTGAGCTTGATCCTCAGATCTCAGACTCTTGAATGGCTAGAACTACAGGCTTGAGCCACTGGTGCTGGACTGGGGCTATGGATTTCCTTCCTACCTTCTTTCTTTCTTTCTTTCGATCTTTCCTTCTCTTTCTTTCTCTCTCTTTCCTTCCTTCCTTCTTTCTTTTCTTTTTCCCTCCCTCTCTCTCTCCCTCCCTCCCCCTCTCTTTCTTTCTATCTTTCCTTCTCTTTCTTTCTCTCTCTCTTTCCTTCCTTCCTTTCTTCTTTCTTTTCTTCCTCCTTCCCTCCCTCTCTCCCTCCCTCCCCCCTCTCTTTCTTTCTTTCTGCCACTCTTGGGGCTTGAACTCAGGGACTAGGCAATGTCTCTGGGCTTCTTTTGCTCAAGGCTAGTACTACCACTTGAGCCACAGCACCACTTCTGGCTTTTTCTGTGTATGTGGTACTGAGGAATTGAACCCAGGGCTTCATGCATGGCAGGCAAGCACTCTGCTACTAAGCCACCTTCCCAGCCTGGGGCTATGGATTTTTGAGGGAAGCATGGTTTCATTCTATTGCTGTGTTGAGAGAAGGCTCAACTACATCGGCCATCGGCTTTGGCCCTGGCCCTGAGTGCAGGCTTTTTTGCATCACTGAGGCAGTATCAAAGCTGGGCCAGCTCACATCCTTTTGAATTTTGGACTTAGATAGAGCTTGAAAATCATCTCCAGCTAAGATTGGGGATCACTGGCTGATAGAAGGGGACAGAAAAGCCCTCTTGGGACTACAGGACCATCTATTGATGGGCAACAGAAGGCTCCTTTGTGGATGGATGAAAATATTAGTATCCATGGCTGAGACAATGTTTAGAGGACTTGGAACCCAAGAAGCTGGGCCATCCTCAGCTGACAATTCTATTTAAGAGCCTGTGCAGGGACTGAGAGGAGGCTGGAGGAGCCAAGCCTCCAGACTGCCTGCCTGAGACAAACTTAATGCTGGGCCAAATCCTGGGGCTGGAGATGGGGCCAAAGGTCCTGTCACCCACAGAGCTCCGGGATGTGAGAGACCTGTGCCAGGTGGAATGTCAGCCAAGGTGGGAAGGAGCTGATCACCAGCATTTGCGTCGAGTCATTTCACAATGCTGAAGCAGTGCGCGCTCCTGGCCAGGATTCTCCCTGGTGGTTTGGTATCTGTGACACAGGAATTCACACTTTCCTGCCTCTTCTCCTCCTCTGCGTCAGGCCCTTCTGAGGGTCATGTAAGGCCTCTCCCTCTCTCTCTCTCTCTTTCTCTCTCTTCCCTTCATTGCCTCTTTGTAGATGCTCCTATAGCTTGAATGGGTAGGTGGGCAGGATAGAGTTCTTTGCATAGGCTCCAGCTGCTATTGGCAATTGTGTAAGGCCCAGGGGTGAAGGGACTTACATCTCACGGCCTCAGGAAGTCAGCACCCCGGACTCCTTTCCGCTCACTGAGGACGAGCCTGGGCTGGAGTATCAAGCCTCAGTGGCATGACCAAGGAGTTAGTGTTGGCATCAGGGCCACATCTTGGGACCTGACCCCTGGGGACTTGCTCTTGGTCTGAGTTCCTTGGGTTTGTGGGTTGCTAAGGTGTTGTCATGCTGGGGCTGTAGACATGGCTAAGCCTGAGCTGTGTTAACCCCCCAGGTAGAAGCATCATGTCATAGGTCTCCTTGTAAGAGAGGGACATTGGTAAAGAGAAGGGGGCACACCCCTGGATATCTTAATATATACCATGTGTGTAACCCAGGGAGACAGCTGTGACTATTCTAGTCCTTAGGAAAATGCTGATGGTAAGATATGGATACATACCTATCTGTATGTAAATATAGATACCAGTAATTATAAATGAGCTTGTTTCTAGGGTTTTTGTGCTAGATAAGAAAGCAAAACAAACAAAAACCCCAAAGCACCCCTCCCCCCAAACACCACCACCAAAAATGTACTGATCGTGTGATATTGGGTAGGTTGGTTAAACTTGCCAGGCCTCAGTGTGTCCAGCTGACGGTTGGGCGCAGCAGCCACTGAGTGTGGGCAGTGTGGGCTAGTGGAAGAGGCTGCACTGGAGGCCAGAGAACCAAGAGCTCTCAGGAAAGGTGCTGACTTGCTCTGACCCTCAGCGGTATCTGGGCCAGGACAGATGCTATTTTGGTAGACTTAAAAGTAGTTTGCCCAGTAGTTAATATCACTGGCCAGCTGTGCTCTTCCCTGTATGGAGACTTGGTTCTAGCCAGCTATGGAGAGAGGAGGGCTGTGGGATCCAGTGTGGCATCTTCTCTCCCATCTCAGTGCCATGGTGGTATAAGGTAGAGGTGAGGAGTGCTGTGCTTTCTTTTTCTGTTTATGTGGTGCTGAGGAATCGAACCCAGGGCCTCATGCATGCAAGGCAAGCACTGTACCACTGAGCCACCTTCCCAGCCGAGTGCTGTGCTTTCTTGACTCCAGTCTCCTGTGTTATTTGAAGTTGGGGGGGGGCATATTTGGATGTTGAAAGATGACTGCCTGAGCTTGGTGGACAGTTCAGGGCCAGTTGGCTGTCTGGACTGTGTCCCACACAGGGGCACCTGGCTGAAGGCTGGATCTGTACTTGCCAGCTTTACCTTGGTGTGGGGTTGAGTGTACTTAAAGGAGTGTTTCCCCTCTGCTCAGTCCCCCAGTACTGTGGTTTGTATTCAGGGCCTTGTACCTACTCAGCTGATACTCTACTACTTGAGCCACACCTTCAGTCTGACTTTTGGTGGTGGTTTTGCAGATGGAGTTTGTTGACTTTTCTATAGAATCTTGTTGGCTTTTTCTGCATGAGCTGGCTTTGAACCTTGATCCTCTGGATCTTAGCTGTCTGAGTAACTAGGATTACAGATGTGAGTAATCCTCTAGCTAGGAGTACCTTCTTTTAATTCACCCATAGACATAGTCATGGACTAGGGACTGTTCTGAGATGACAGCTAGGAGCTAATGAGAAAATTAGGATTTATGACCAGTACAGTGAGCCCCAGAGAATGCTGCGTCAGAAGAGTTCTGGAGTTTGAGGAAGCGAAGAAGAGAAAGGAATCCCTGGTGATATCTATTGTCTTTCCTCTCCTTCCTGCCTGTTTAAAGGGAACCTAGTGGTTTTTTAGCTATGAGGCTTAGACTGTGAGATTCTGTGTTCCAGGGCATCTAAGTTGGTTTGAGAAGAGAGGCAGAGGAAAAGGGGCATGAGGTTGGGCTTGGCCTCCGCATTGTAAGTTTCTTGGGGAATTGATTCTCTGGTCTATAACCACCTATGTGTGCCAGCTAGCAGATGACAGAGCCTGGACATGCACCTGAGGCCAACCTCTGTATGTGATGTTCCTCTCCAAGATCTGCCAGGTTGTGGCCACCCTATTCCTGAGGGTTTCCTCAGGCATCTTCTGGCTGTTGTCCATTGGACTCATTAGGAAAGTGAAGAATTGGAGGTTGCCTAAGGTGGCAACTCTGTGGCCACCCATTGAAAGTGATGCGTTTCAGGACATCTTTGTCTCCATAACAACAATGATGATGACCAGAAGCAGTTCTGGGGTTTGAACTCAGAGTCTTGTGCTTGTTAGGTTGGTGCTCCATCACTTGAGTCATATCACAAGTCCCTTTTGCTTTATTTTTCAGATAGGATGTCATGCTTTTTGCTTGGCTGGCCTGGGACTAGTCCTCTTATCCATGCCTCCTCCATAGCTTTGCCACATCCTACTTACTGAGTCATGCTTGGACTGCCCTTGGATCTCTGTCCTCCTGGTCTTCACTTTCTGAGTAGCTGGGATTACAGACATGAGCTACCACATGCAGCCTCTATAATGACTCTTCTTTTGAACCTGAAGCAATGATGAGATTTCCAAGTCCTGGGAAGAGGAGGGGACTCTCAGGGAAGACCTCCTGACTCCCCCTGTGCCAACTCCTGTACCTTCATCCTGTGGCTGATCTTATACTCCCTGCTTGCTCTGTGGTAGATGATTGAGTTGACCGCCTTGCTGCCATCTTGGTTATCCATGCTGATAGGAGGCTGCCAGCTCATACTGGCCACTTGCAGTCTGGCCTCCTGCCCAGGGCCCAGGACTGTTACTCAGCCCCTCTTTCCCAGTGGCTAAAAATAAAGCCGCCACTGCTGGAGTCCTCTTCTAGCCAAGCTCCAATCTGTCCCAGGGCTTCCTGCCATCCTGTGAACTACTCTGTCACTTGTCACCTGTGCCTTCCCTCTTTGCCTTTTCCTCTTCCAGTCTGAGCTTGGTGAGCAGTTCGGGGCCAGAGGGTCTGCGGATCTGCCTGGCTTATTTCTGGAGGGAGGGGATTAGACCACAAGGGTATACAAGCTCTTCAAAATAGTTGTCTTTCATTGGCTCTGGTGGTCTCCAAGCTCCACCTCTAAGAAGGCCACCTGGCCTGAGGTCATTGTGGGCTGAGTCTGCCCTGCCCCTTTCTCCAACTGTTCTGGGACTGAGTTTGCTATCTGCTTGTCCTCTTGCTCTGTTGCTAAATTCTGTTCTCCGTTCTACAGTGTGAGGCTTCAGGTTACCACATTCTAAAGCGTGACCTCATCTTACTGGTTTCCAAGAATAACTGAGTCTGGCTAATGGGGCCTCTTCCTAAGTCAGACCACAGCCCCCTTTGGCCATTTCAGCTCAGCCACCTGCAGAATGTCACCAACAGCATGAGTTTGTTTTGTTCTTTAACTGCAGAGGCAGAGGTTTTCCTGATCTGTGATCTGCTGAGCTGTGTCTTCTTCCTCTACCCCCTAGGGATCCTGGAGACCCCCATGGAGCAAGATGAGAGAGGGACACAGATGGCCAGAGTGCCTGCTTAGCCAGAGGTACTGGGCAGGGTGTTTCTCCTGATTTTCCTAGTCATTGGGCAGGTGCTGGTACTAATCATGGCCCAAGCAGACTTGACTTCAGTTTTGTGGATTAGCATTTATTTGGAGGAAAGGGCATGTGGAGGAGAATGACTGGAGCCAAGGGGTAGGACTTGATAAAGTTATACCCATACCATGTTTCCCCAACTGTCCTCTCCCTTCTGTTCTCTGGGCCTCATTTTCTCTGCAGGGAGAGATTTAACTGCCAAGGCCCATTGGCCTCTGGGAGGGCAGGAGCTGGGTGTAGTTGCTCAGGGTTATTTTTAACTCTGACACAAGGAGTCCCTGTCTGTCCTTGGAAGAGCCATGCCCTCCCTCCTCTATCCCTGTCTTTGCCTCCTTCCTGGCCTCTGTAAATTCTTAGGAGAAGGCTCATTGGATTCTAAACACAGGCTTCCCAGGAGCTGTGCAGGGTGGGGATTGGGGGGAAGACTTGCAGGGAAGTCCTCCGTTGCTCTTTAAGCTTGGCTTCTTCAGGACTCAAAGGGTGTATGTGTGTGTGTGTGTGTGGGGGGGGGGTTAGTGAGGGCATTTGAAGGCCCTAGGGTGTGGAATGCAGAGCATCTTAGGAATGCAGGTAGATGGTGGCCATCACGTGGCCCTGGAGCTGTACCCTGGAGGCTAGCAAGGGGTCAGGCTTGTGCCTTTCCTTTTCTCTCCCTGCTGGTGCCCAGGCCGCTGGCAGGTAGGTCCGTCGATGTGAGAACAAGCTATAGTCACCTTGTTACCCCTGACTGCCAGGCTCATCGGTATCCTGGAGTTCTGCCCACCCTGCCCTCTGCTCCCCCCCAGAATTCTTAATGATTCTTCCTGGAGTTCACTTCGATAAATACTATTTTATATGATCAGATGCCTGTTAGGGGTCATGCCTCTGTATTCCTGTCCTTAGAATCTCCTTTGGTCTCACTGTGTGTGAATGCCTGGAGTCGTGTATCTTAATGACTTTTATTCCATTTGTGCTCTCTGGGTTCTTAGAGTGGAGGAGGAGGGGCAGCCGTGCCCCCTCTCCTGGGTGTCAAACTGTCCTGCCTTCATGGACTGGACTTGATTACCTTAGCTCAGATTCTAAAAGAAAATACAATTGGGTTTGAGGTGAGGGTGGGGTGGGCAGGGGAAATGGACAGCTGTGGAATGAGGCTCTGAACCCTCATTCCCTGGGTATGTAGTGAGGGGAGTAGCTTGCCTAAAGCCCAGCTCTAATCACCCAGCTTCCTGGCTTACCCCCTTCAAGTGGCTTTCTTTGCCCATGGAATATATGATATATCCCAATCATTGCCAGATCTGGTTCTGTTTTCTTCTGAATATTTGCTTCCTCCCAGCTCAAGTGACTGTCATGTATTTTGTCTACCCCCACATGTATCTCCTTGCCTCTCTCCTCCACCCCCTGTCTCCATCTTCTACCTGTTCTACCCTGAACCAAGGCTGCTTTCCCATGAAGGCCTGCACACACAAGTGAATTTTGGGGCTGGGGGTTGGGTCTTTGAGTTGCAGAGTAAAGTGCTCAGCCTGTGTAAGGTCTTGAGTACAATCCGTAGTATTAAATGAAAACACAATTAAAAAAAAAAGGAAATATTGACCTTAGTCAAACTAAGACATTACCTGATATTTCACATTGACAATGCATTTTTTTCCATGCAAACAAGATGTTTGTTTAGACATTGAGTTGGATTTAAAATTCCTTAAAGACCATCATTGATTTTTTTGTTTGTTGTTTTTGCATCCTTTTATTTGCATGTAGTGACTATACCCTCATTTAAGAAGAAATTCAGTGTTGGTGTTGTCATGGCAGTTCTGGGATTGAGACAGCACAGGGCTGGGCTGAGAAATAGCTAGGCATATGGTGAAAAACACCCCTCTCCCTCCCCCCTGGCACACACACGGTGCCCTCTGTCCTCCTGTCTGCTGGCAGTTGCCTTCAGAATAATCTTCTGGTCATCTCTTCCACCCACTCACATCTGCTGACTCAGGAGGTGCCTTGTGTTTTTGTAAGTGAGTTCTCATTCTCGTATGAGATCTGCAAAAATGGATGCATTTCCTCCTGTTTCGGAGTTGGCCCTTCTACCACTTTAACTGAGGGGGAGACAGATGTGGAACTTTCCTACAGTTCTTGGCATTTTCTTATTAGCTCCAGGCATCCAGCTGAGACACACTAATGCAGTGTGTTATGTTACAGCAAGAGGGACCTGCAGTGACACCTGCTTGCTGGCATTGAGGTTAGAGTTTTGGACCTCACAGGCCCTTAGCAGGGCAGGCATTCTTGCACAGGTTAGAAAACCTGAGAGACCTGGCTCCCAACCCAACTCATGTGGCCCTAGAACCTGTGTGGACCATACTCTGTTTTTTCATTCGTCAATGGAAACCATCAGACTGGACCTCAGAGGACTTCTGCTCTGCCTTTCTGCACTGATGCCGCATCCCCACTGCTGGGAAAATGACCTGATGTAGCCTGGTCCCAGAGAGCTCGGGTGGCAGAGAGCCATCCTCTCCCAGGGTTCTTTCTCTTCTCGTGGCTGTTGTCCCCCTCCCCCCCAATTCATTCATCCAATATTTGTAAACGTTTATTCTCCTTCTTGCCTGCCTCCTGTCTTTCCTGCTGACTGGCCATCCGGAGGCCCAGATGGCAGGATTAGCCTGGAATGGAATAGTAGTAGTTAGGGCTATCCCAATGGGTTTAGACCCTTGAACACCTCTGCTGTATGAGATAAGAGGAATTTAGAACAATGAGGGTTGATATTTCTAACAGCTTAGTCTAGACTCTTGTCCTCCTAAGCAGGATTTGCCTTAGGGTGTTGTCTAGCCCCCTGAGATACAAAGCAACTGATTACTTAAGAAAATTAATTAGCAGTGCCAAGAATGACTTTAGCAGTTTCCCTATGGATAGATCAGAGTAGCAGATTGGCTTTGATACATATAATAGTCTGTAGTTCAGATTTCTGTTGGAAGATTAGCAACTCTGTGAAGCTTTCTTTGGTTAGTAACAAGTCTTTATTGACTTGGTGCTATGTATCAGGCATTATAAAGTCTATTGTTAGTCCATGAAATAATACTTCAAAGTAAGAGTCTTCTCTTTTTTTTTTCCTTTCAAAAAAACAACAGAAGAAACATTCAGAACAATTCACTTATTGGCAATTATTTGTTGAGTTATTGAATACCTTATCAGTGTTAAGCATTTCTTTAGGGTGTGGGGAGTTTTCTAGGTATAAAACAGGTAAGAATGTCATCCCATCTGTATGCAGTCTAGGAAGGAAAGATAGAACAGCTAAATGGCACAGCTTGTCATGGGGAGAGGTACAAAAGAGAAGGAAGGGAAGGAAGTCCTGGAATGCTGGGAGTCTATGTGTGACCTTGTCATTTTAAATGACGGATCAAGGAGAGCTTTACTGAGGAGGTCACTTGGAGTAAGCCTTTGAGATAATTTGGGGAAGAAGGGAACACCTGGCAGAAGGAATGGCAAATACAAAAGCCAGAGGTTATATTGGGGATGAGAGGGCCTTACTGTTTCTTTTTTATTCCCGATCTTGCTGTGTAGGCCAGGGTGGCCTGAAACTCTTCATCATCCTGCCTTAGCCTGAGATTACAGGTATGCATTACCATATTCAACCATGAGAGTGCCTAACTCTAAAACCTAGCCTCTTTCTATCTCATTTCCATGACCCATTATAACTCAGTACTTGAGTTGACCTAGCAATTTTTGTCTTATCATCAAATATTTATATATAAATTGCTAGATTGCTAAGAATAAGTAGTGGTCCCTGTGTGGATAAAGCAATGGAAGCCATAGGCTGGTGGCTCATGCCTGTAATCCTAGCTACTTAGAAGACTGAGGTCTGAGGATTGTGGTTCGGAGCTAGCTTGGGTAGGCAATGGCTCAAGTGGTAAAGGGCCAGTCTTGAAAGAAAAAGCTGAGACAGCACCCAGGCCCTGAAATCTAGATTCAATGCCAGCAAGAAAAAGAATCCCTGTGTTTAGCCTGCTAGGAGGAGGAAAAGGCAGATTGCATGCATTCAGGGAGAGTTGGGGTTCTGAGGTCCAAGCTCCCCAAACCCTGCCCATCTTGGCTTCCTGCATCTTCAGAACTGGGTGAGCAGAGGGTAGGGCTGATGGGAAAGTGAAGCAATGGGATGGGTCTCGAGCATTTTCCGTGATAAAGGAAGTTGCAACATGTTTTTTCTTCCTTTTTTCTTTTTATAGAGTAAGAAGGAGGAGAAAATAAAATGGTCTTTCAGGAAGCTTTGGAACAAGTATCTAGTCTCTGAACTCTGGGCCTGGGCGCTGTCCCTCAGCTCTTCAGCTCTTCAGCTCAAGGCTAGCGCTCTACTACTTGAGCCACAGCGCCACTTCTGGCTTATTTTTTTTCTTTTTGCTTATGTGGTGCTGAGGAATCGAACACAGGGCCTCAGGCATGCAAGGCAAGCGCTCTACCACTGAGCCACCTTCCCAGCCCCAGTGTCTAATCTTTGATGGATAGTTTACCTTCTCCTCCCCACTCTCCGGTCCCTCTACAGTGCTTTTTTCAGTTAGTCTTTCTGGGTCCTTTTTATCCATCTGTACCTTCTTCTGAGAGGTTGTGTCTGTGGCAGCCTAGCCATATCTCCAGAGTGGGAAGCAGCCAACACTTGGATGGAGGGAAGCCTGCAAAAGCAAAGCACCTTATTCATTGCTGATCAGGCCAGAGAGGTCATATGTACCAATGACATGCTTGGAAAGTTGCTGCTTGTCCCTCCCTCATTAAGAGCTCTTCAAATAGGACAGGTGGGTCCTGCTACCCACCTGGGGGCTCTTGCTCCTTCTTCTGTCTGTGTTCATAAGATAACCTAGAAGGTTGAGGTGGTACTTGTATCTCAGTTCTGATAGTCACCTTGGTGGTAGATGTAGGCAGAGGCTGGGATAAAGAGCCCAAAATGTGTGAGGGAGGCAGGAGTCAAGGCTGGAAGACCACACATGTGCATCTGGAGCTCTTTATTAGGTTTGATTTTTGGCCTCTGTGCAGGAGCTGGGCAGGCATCCAGTCGTATTTGGAAATGTACAGAAAATACATTTTTCTGATGAAAACTTTTGGGGGAGGCCTGGAGAAGCAGTGGCACTGCCTTTCTTTCGTCTTTCTTTGGTGAGATTCATTTCCTTTTCCTGGCTTTCTCAACCTCCACTTCGCCAGACAGTTCCAATGTAATCCAGCTTTGAAACTCCATCTTCCATCAACTAAGGACTGTTCTAGGTCATCTCTGAGAATGAGGTCTGCTTGCAGGGAGCAAGCTGGACCTCTCTGGACAGGTGTTAATTGCATTTGTGGGCTGAAGACGGTAAAGTTCTCAGGGTTGAGCGTTTTGTAGAGGCACTCACCTGGTGCTTCAGATTCAGGAGATACAGAGCTTTTCCTTCTCCACTGCTTTCTTTGAGGTTGATCTTTTTCTTAGAGAAGTACTTGGGGAAGGCAGCTGGTGGGAGGGGGCAGTGGGTGTGATGCCAGAATTTGCTGCATCCCATAGTGAGTACATACGTCCTAATCCAGAGGAAGCTGCACCTGCCAATATGATCACCTCTAACCCCATGTGGCTATTTCAATGAACATTAAGACAATAAAATTTAAAATTCAGTTCCTTGGTGGCACGCTGTTTCTGATGCCCAGTAATTGGCTAGTGGCCCTTGTATTGTAGGGCACAGAACATTCCGTACCACAGAGCATTCTCTTAGCACAGGATTCTGAGATAATCATCCCACATTCTGGCAAAGAGTCTGAGCTGGAAGGGGACTTGTGGAAGGTCATGGGAGGTTCAGGTGAGCAGGCCAGTAAAAGGGAATTATTAATCTTGGGGATTGAACCTAGGGCTTCATGCATGCTCATAAGCACTCTACCACCTATGCCATTCCTCCAGTCTGAAAACAAACAAACACAAATAAATAAATATTCCACCTGACTCTGCCTTCTGAGTAGCTAGAATCATGGGAATATGCCACTGTGCCCACCTGTTTCCTCCCCTTCCTCCATACACACAGAGACACTCATGTGTCTCAAAGCAGGTTGGCATCATCCACTCGTGGGTAGTATTTGGAGTTCCAGCTTCCAGGGCAACATGCTGTATCTTACTGAGTCCTAGGCTATACAGAACTGATAGGAAAGTGTTTTTTAGTGTGCTCCCAAGTGAGAATCATTTGGGTTTGGCAACCACCCAGCTGTCTTAATCTATGCTCGTATTCCTCCACTGATAGGGTCCATGCCCCTTTTCAAGAAAGAAAACTGTACCATTAAAAATACTTAATCCTGTGATAGTTTTGTGGTTAGTAAGTCAAGAATTTGGATCCCTGACGTTGTGAAAACCCCTGCTGGTCCTCACCTTCTCCAGAGCCTCTCAGTGCCTCTCAAGAACATGTCACCTCCATCTCGGGCCTCTGGTCTCTGTCGGTATTTGAGCATTGCTGTGGTGCCATGTTCTTGCCACCTGGTTTCAGCATGCATTTCAGGGTGCCTCATCTGCCAAGGGCTTTAGGTCACTGCAGAGACGGAACACTATTCCCAGGATCCTTCTGTCTCTCAGGCCTTGCTGAGAAACTGAATGGCTTGATTCTCAGCAGGGGGTTCCCAAAGAGCAGCAATGGATACTGTCTACCTGTGTGTGTCCTATTGCTGTTAGTCTACATGGTTAGCACGTACCCATCCAGAGCACCCATGTGGCCTCCTTCAGAAGTGCTGAGGGGCTCAGCCATTTGTTCCTGGACAGATATGATTACAAATGTCTCTTATAGTTAGGGACCTTCAGTTGACCTCCCTTACCTCTAGTACGAATGCAAACCCCTCAACCCACCATTCAGGCACAGTAGGGTTCCTTTCCATCTTCACCTTGCTGCCCTACCACACATGTGGACTCATCTTCATCTTCCCTGGGCTCCATGTGTTCATCCTTCTGCATGCTTTCTGATGACTTGTATTTATCGTTGGAGGCTCAGGTAAGATTTCCTCTGCCTGCACTCTCATTGCAGATAGAGCTAACGGTACTAGATGGGCTGGTGGATGCTTACACTACCTGCACAGCTGCTCTGAACTTGATGAATCAAGTCACCACCCTCTCCTCCCCTGCTAGACAGCTCCTGTAAGACAAGCACTGTCTCATTGCCTGATACCACTAGAGGTGCAGTACCCACTGCGGTCCACACTTTTGTGTGTGTCTGCGCATGTGTGCATGCATGGCAATACTGAGGCTTGAACTCAGGGCCAGGGCGCTGTCTCTTAGCTTTTGTGCTCAAGACTGGCTCTCCACCACTTGAGGTGCAGCTCCACTTCCAGCCTTTTGGTGGTTAATTGGAGAGAAGAGTCTCATGGACTTTCCTGCCTGGGCTGGCTTTGAACCTCATCCTCAGATCTCAGCCTCCTGAAGTAGCTAGGATTATAGGCGTGAACCACCGGTGTCTGGCTGTTTGGGGGATTAGAAGCCCCTGGCTGGGTACCAGCATCTTCATTCTCAGCTCCAATGCAGAAAGTGCTACTTAGCAGCTGATAATTAACAAGCAAGGCATGGGGCTTGGCTGCCTTAGAGGTAAAACTGGTATTTAAACAATGAAGTGTTTTAAATCAAGTATTAAAGTGTCAGCTTCAAAGGCAGCTACTTTCAAACATAATTTCACCCAGTTAGAGGAGATAATTGGAATAATTAGTGGAGCCCAAGAATTCTCTGTAGCCTTGAGAAGAGTGGTACTGTGAAATGGGCATTATGAGGAGTCAGGAGGGACCTGTAGTGTTTTGCTGTTTGGGGTGGGTCTGGGGCTGGTTGGGGAGAAGAGAAACTAGAAATGTAGGGAAACAATAAAGTCTGGCCTTTATCCTAAGGAATAAAAATATTAGAATAGAAACGAGAGCACATGTTTCGGCCTCTGATGCCTCATGTTGTTTTCTAACCAGGTTGCTGGAGGGCTCCCGTGCACTGCTCCCTCCGCCCTGGCAGGGCAGGGCTAGAGTTCAAGGAATTCCCCAGTCTCTTGATGGTGGCCCAGATGCTAACCACAACCTGTAGCTCCTCTGAAGGCCTTCTGAGAATTGTGTGTGTTCCAGGAATAGTCTCAACTTTTCTGTGTGTGGGGTGGGGCCAGAGAGTGCCCCACATCTGTGTGTGTGTGTGTGTGTGTGTCTGGTGTGTTTGAGGAGTCTGGGGAAAGGGCACACGTGTTCTGTGCTCAGGGGCAGAGCTCCATGAAGGTCCCTTTTAGGGTCTGCTTCATTGTGAGTAAAACAAACAGCCCACTCCGGAAAGTTTCTTCTGGGGTACAAGGGCTCTTATTTTTCCTACCCAAACTAGAGTCTCTATGACAGTTTTCTCTTGAGGGGACAAGGGATGCCATTTTCAGTTTCAAAAGAAAATCTGTGGTACGTAGTTTGAATATGAAACCTCCAAGGTATGTGTCCTGTCTGCCATAATCTACCCCTGATTGTGGCCACTGTTACCCGGCCCTGGCCGTGGATTAAGAGGGTTGACTAAGAAGTGTCCAGGGTCCCCTTGCTGGTCAAATTCCATTGGTCTTCCTCCCTTGATTCCATTCAAGTTGCTCTGCTAGAATCAAGTGGTGGTGATAAATGAGCTCATCCAGAGGTAGTGATGGTATGATGGTGTGTACAGAAAGTGTGACCATCCAGGTATCCTATGGCCAATTGCAAAATAGCTGGTGAGGTCTGAAGAGGGGAGGACTAGACAAGGACTAGATAAGGTAGGGAGGACTGGATAAAACCAGCTGGCTTATCTTGAGGGTTGAACCCTTATCCTTATTGTCTATGCACAGATGATCACACAGCCCCTCTTGGCACATTCTGTTCCTGTGTGACTGTCGAATGGTCTACGCCAAAGCTTCATTACCACTGGATTTGAGTAGTGAAGATCCTAGCCGTGTGCGGGAGCTTTCATTAGCCTGTTCCCTGATCGGCTTGCTGGAGGCTTGGAGGGGAGATGTGTAAGCAAAGTATTTTTTATATACTGCACATGGCAGAGGGGCGAGGTGTGGCGGTTGGATGAACACGGAACAAGGAGCCACTCATGTCCTGCACATTGCTATATTAAAGGCTCTGAGAAGTTCTGCAGTGACAGAATCTGTTTTTTAAGCCAGAGCTTCTGACGTATGGACCCTTTCTAATGTACCATTTATTAATAGCCCATGGGATGCTATTCAAGAAATGGCAATACAGGTCTCTAAGAGAACTGCCCATTGATTTAGGGAAAAAGCCACCTGACTTGGACTAATGCCAATTGGAGAGGTTTGAAAAGGTGTATGTGCATGTGTGTGCTGGGGGTGTGGCTGAGGAGGGGCCGGCAGGTGGCTTCTATTGAAGGTGTCTGTGTTCCTGTCCCTATTGGCTTTATGCTTCTGGAGCAGCTTTGTCTTGGCTTGGAAACACTGAATAACAGCTACATCTGTCATGCCTGGGAAGCGCAGTTTTCAGTGGGGGTGAATGAGCAGTCAGCAGACACCCCTGCTGGAGGCCCAGGCTGTCCAGAGACTGTCAGTATTGGAGAAGGGAGGGGCTGGGGCCAGGAGGCAGCTGCTTGCTAATCCTAAAAGTAGGGGGAAGCTGGAGTTAGGCCCCTTATCTTTCCCTTTTTCCAATGATGAAGATAACTGACAAAGGCAAATGGTGTGTGTGTGTGTGTGTGTGTGTGTGTGTGTACACATTTGAGGGGCAACTAGGGAAAAGCAGGTGGGCTGTAGGTTTCCTTCTATTTTTGTCTGAAGGGCTTCTGGAGGGTAGACTAGGGGAGAAAGCCACTGAGCTCTCCATGACATAGAGAATGAGATGAGCTACATTTAAGGAAGAATTTAGAATTGTGAAATAGATCAATATCTGTGGCGTTTTCTTTTCTTTTTTTTTTGTTATAATTAGGGTGTCCTGGGTAAAATAGCTTTTAGACCATTGGTGGGGTGGCGGGAACTGGATAAATGAATGGTCCCACAGATGGCTAGCTTCCTGAGAAATGCCTGGGAGGCCTCTCAGATTCTTCAGTTGGAACAAATCCAGCCAAGGGGATTCCCAGAGCGTGGTACATACAGGCCCATCTTGGGCCAGAGTGCCCTTGTGGGGCGGCTGCCTGGAGCCATGGCTGTTTCTAAAGAAATTGGCTGCTAGGGACAGATGGGACTGTAGGCTGGGAATCAGTGGCTCATCCTCGGATCACACAATTTTCAGTGTCTGGGGACACTGGGGTAATTAATGCAGGGCTAGAAATTCCTGTATCTGTTTGATTCATCGATTTCAGTTTCTAAAAATTTATTTTTTTCTAAGGAGGCTGTTTTCTTTCTTTCTTGGCCCTCCAAGGAGGTTAGTCTCTCCAGTGCTGAAGAACTAGGTCGGAGTGTCCTTCATCTCCTGCCTCTTTGGCCTGCTCCCTCTTTGCTCAGCCACAGCCAGAGGCCCCTGTCATTCAGATGGGGGAGAAGCCAGCTCAGCCCTAGACCGCTGTCCTTTGTTCCAGAAAAAGGGCAGATGTTGTTCTCAGTTGCCCCCACCCCTCCGCTTGCCCACGTCTGGGTGGGCCAGCTTTGGTGTGGGAAGCAGCAGTTTGAGCCCCTGCTGCTGGGTTCTCCTTGTAGACCCACAGGCTCCCTGGAGGGAGCTGCAGCTGCAACTCCCAGGACTTGCTGTGGCTCCCAGAGAGGAAGCTGTGTGCTCACTGAGCTGGATGTGGTGTGCAAGGGAGCAGACGAGGGTGGGCTGGCCCCTCCTTCCTCTATCAGCTGGGGATGTATCATGACTGCCTTCCCTCTTCTTCTAGACAATTTGGTCATGGTGGAAAGGCTTTCTTGCTGCCTACTAGGGCTTTATTTGTTTAGAAGAGCTTCAGTTTTTCCAGGTAGTGGTAGTGTGAACTAAGTCATTTTTGCTGTTCTCAAGGCCAGAGCCATCAATGGCTGAGCCTTGTCCTGTAGTCACTTCCTGTCCTTAACCTTTCCCTCCAGCTTCCCTCAGACTGTGGTGTGTGGCTCTAGCCAATGTACAGTAGTAGTCTTGAGTTGGGGAGGAGTTGGCAGTGCATCTTTGCTTTCCTTTTCCCCTAGGTCCTAGACTTGCTGGGCCCCTGCTGCGTGTCACGGCCTTGTTTCCAGCTGTGGCACACACCTCTGGATCTAGACAAGGTATCCTGTTGTCTTGAATGACAGAGATCCCAAGTCTCCTTTAGGTGAATTGAAAACTGGTGGTTATTTCAGGGGAGGAATGAGAGTTCCTCCACCTCCAGGCACTCTAGAAACTTCTCTTGGCCTCTGAGTAGCCCACCTACCTTCCGCCTCATTTTAAGGAGAAGGAGTCCTGTTAGTTTTGTTTTGGCTTGTGAGGAAACAGTCATTAGTTTGAGAAGCATGTGGGTCCTTCTTTAATATCTGAGCCAGACACACTTGATTCTCTTTTCACCAAGGAAACTAAAGTAGAATGGCTTAGGCTAAGGTGTAGGTACTGAAATCTAGGAGGGGCTGAATTTTCTGGGGATCCACAGGGTCTACTCAGGTACACTGGCCATACCTTGCCTGGTACAGAGGAGGAGACAGGCTCTAAGCAAGCTAGTTGCAGAACTGGTCCTTGAAGCGGGATATCCTGCTGCCTGTCATACACTATCACTTGGCAGGCTCCAGTGTATGTGACCTTGAGGTAGAGAGCCACAGAGCAGAAAAACTAAACTGTAGTCTTGCATGCAATCCAGTTTAAAGGTCTCTGTTACAGGTGATAGGGGGCAGGGAGGTTGGAGAGAGGGTAATCTTAAAATCATTGAAGCTGGACTTTTCAAAATGTCACTGAATTTTTCCCCCCTCCAGCAAATGTATCTCCTTAATTCTCTTGGGCTTCCATAATGGTGTGTGTGTGTTTGGGGTTAGGAGAGTGGACTTTGATTAATTCAGTGTTGAGTGTGGCTGATGTACCAAGTAGACCATTCACAAGCATACTGTGAGAGCTGCTTATCCCCAGACCCCTCTTTGGAGACAGATTGATATAGCAGCAGGCACCTTGCCTTTGCCTTTATGAAATGGAATCACCTTTGCTTCCTGGCTGGAAGTGTTTTTCAGAAATGTCAGAGCTGGAGAGCATGCAGAATCCTTTAAACCAGTCCCTTCCTTAGACACTCATTCTTTCATCCCGACCCAGAGGGGCTAGGGGATTGTTTCTGGCCACACAGTACCATAGTGATGGAGTTGGTCCCATAGGAATGGAGCTTCTGACAGCAAAGGTATGAGCAGCAACCTCATGTGGATTCTTTCTCAGCCAGGATGGCCTGAAACCAGCTCTTCTTCTTCTTCTTCACTCTCCAACCACCTCTTCCCCACAACTTACTGTGAATTATCTCAGCTATCCGGCAAGCTTGAAAGAGTTGTACAGTTAACTGCCATTAACTTTTTACTGTGTTTGCTTTGTCTTTACTATATTTGCTTTATCATTTCTTCCCTCTTTCCATCTATTTAGAGTCTGTCTTGTCTGGGGGACAGATTGCATAGTCATCTGCAAGCCATCAGTGCATTTCACTCTCAACATTTCAGCGTAAATACAGAGGCACTGGAGTTCAGTATGGGTTCATGCATTTTTTTGTTGTTGTTGAAACTTATATACTAGTAAAATGCAAAAATCTTACAGTGTCATCTGATGATACTCCATGTGCACCCCATTTCTCTGCAACAGTAGAACAAAAAGGTTTATTACCCTAGTAAGTTTCCTAGTGCTCCTTCTCAAACATTCCCAACTCTACCCACTTACAGTGTGTGTGTGTGTGTGTGTGTGTGTGTGTGTTGTAGAATTCTACGTTGAATTCAGTGCAGAATGTTTTGACTGGTTCAGGAACCTCATATGAATGGGATAATCAGTAAGTACTCTGGGATAAAGTTTATCCATATGATTGCATATATTGGCAATTTTTTATTTTCTATGCTAAGCAGTGTTCCATTGTATGGAAAGGATATATTCTATTTATCCATTCTGTTATGGTTGGGCATTTGGTTGATCCAGTTTGGGGCTATGATGCATAAAGCTCCAGAGAACATTATTGCACAAGTGTTTTTGTGAACCTGTTTTTGTTTCTCTTGGGTCCACACCTAGGAGTGTGATTGCCAGTTTATGGAATGCTGTTGCTTCTTGATCTGACTGACTCTGCCCCTCCCCCAAGAATGTGAGTACTAGAAAGGGCCATGTTGCTTAGCTAGATGAACTCCTACCCTTCCCAGTGTAGGATTCCCTTAGAGAGCCCATCCTACTGCCTCTGCTCTGCTGTTGTCAGGACAGGGTGTTGGCTTATTGAACAAGACTTTGACTGTTGTGAGATGGTTCCATGATTTCTCCCTTGAGGACTCATGTGGAATAAGTTTAATTTAGCACCTTTTCTGTGACAGACCTATAGAATTTCGGAACTTACCCAGTTCTTCATCTGCTCTTTCGGGGTTTTTGTTCTTTAGGCCAGTTGCCCAGTTAAGTAGATTGATCCTTGTGTGTCATGGTTCTCTGATCTGTTACATCTAGAAGTTCAATATTCTTTATCTCGATGGGTGCCCAGAAGGAAGCTCTGGTACCTAGATTCAGTGTAGATGTGGACCACACTTCTGAGGTAGGGAGTGTGGTTGGATCTCCATTCCTCTCTTGATCTGGTACTTGGTCCATAATGAGCTGATGGTAAAACTGGTCTTTGGTAGCCATATGGTAGTATCACATCAGATGAGTTTATGTTTGTAAGGGTGCCACAAAAGTGTGGGTCCCTAAGTCACTCAGCTTGAAGTCATCTAGAGCCTTGGATATTGACAAATTGATTACATACTTTCTACTTGCCATGCTCTCGTTTAATGGCTGTCACCCTCTGAAGAAAATTAATTTAGTCAAAACTCTTTGATTTGAAACAACATTTCTTAGCTTTGGTATTGTTGATCTTTTGGACCAGATATGTCCTTCTTGTGGGCCATTGTCCTGTGTTTCAAAGGACTTAATTAGCAATACCCCCACACTTATTAGATGCCACTTGTAGCCATTTTCCTTGTCCAAGTTGTGACAATCAGAAGATTTTCCAGGGCTGGGCAGGTGGCTCGGAGGTAGATTGCCTGCCTAGCATGCAGTAGCACATAAACAGAAAGCCAGAAGTGGTGCTGTGGCTTGAGTGGTAGAGTACTAGCCTTGAGCACAGAGAGGCTCAGGGACAGAGCTCAGGCCTTGTGTTCAAGCCCCAGGACTGACCAAAAAAAGAAAAAAACAAACAAACCAGATTTTCCAGATATTGCCAGGTGTTCCCTCAGGACAGAATCATCCTCACTTGAGGATTGGCCTAAGGTGTCGTTCTGGAGGTATTTACTCTAAGCTCTTGAGGGTATAAACTTCCAGCTTGTGTTCTTTGGACAGACAGGCTTTATTTTTTAGGGTTCATGAATTTCAGCTATTACAGATTAAATAATGCCAGTCCTAAGCCAGATGCTGGTGGCTTACACCTGTAATCCAAAACCAAAACAGCACTGTTGGGAGATGCTTCAGAGGTTAAAGTGATAGAAATGGATCCAGAGCTAGAAAGAAAGAAGTCTGGCAGTTTGTGAAGGCCAGAAAAGATGTTCACTGAGTAAAACAGTAGTGACCGGATAAGCACTATTCAGATGACTCTGGATAAGACTTTTACAAAGAACTGAAACATTCATTCTCAGTGACTCTAATGTTTTAAATTACTACATAAACGTGTATTTTGCTGTTTTTAATTTTCTTATTCAAACCTGAAAGTAATGAAATGTTTTGACAATTTAAAAATCGTTAGTTTTATTAGCTACACAGGATTTTCATTATTACATTTCTACGTGAGTTTACAACATAGCCAATCAATCTCGCCCATTTTGACAAAAACAATTTTTTTTTTTTGATCCGTTCGTAGAGGCCCTACGAACTCTGGGCCTGGGCGCTGTCCCTCAGCTTTTCAGCTCAAGGCTAGCACTCTACCACCTGAGTCACAGCGCCACTTCCGGCTTTTTTCTTTTTGCTTATGTGGTGTTGAGGAATCGAACCCAGGGCCTCAGGCATGCAAGGCAAGCGCTCTATCACTGAGCCACCTTCCCAGCCCCCCACTTTGACAAAATTTTAAAGGTCATGGGACTATCATGATTTTCTACAGTGATGGTTAAGATTGCTTGCTCGATCATTTTTATATCTCCATGATTGTACAACTGTATTAACAAAAAGTATAGGTGAATACTTATAAGCGCGTGCGTGCGCATACACACACACTTTTTTCAAAATATTTTACAAAAAAATGAGATCAGATTGTATTGAATTGCAGTTTTCTTTTTTTCATGGAGGAACATCTATTTGAAGAACTTTTGATGACAGCATATGTAGATCTACCTCATGCTTTTAACAATTGCATATTTTTTAATTAATTTATTTTATTGTGAACATACTGTACAGAGGGGTTACAATTACATGGGCAAGATAATGAGTACATTTCTTATCAAGCGTTGTAGCCTCCTCCTTTGTTTACCCTTCACATCCCTTCCCACCTCCACCTGCCCCCCCCACCCAATCCTCCCCCCCCACCAATGTTGTAAAGTTCATTTTCGACATGACAACTTGTACTTCTCATTGTTGCAACAAGTCCACCTGTATCCTACAATTGCATATTATTCTATGGTTCACCATAATTTATTTTACCTGTTTCCTATTCATATTTAATTTTGATTTCTTTCCAGTTGAAAGTACATAGCTCTAAAACAAATACCTATAAGTGATACCGTCATTAGCTCAATTTACTGGATGAGGACAGTGGAGAACAAGGAAGTGAAACTGCCTGGTGAGGCCAGGCTAGGAGCTAAAAGCTGGCCTTTGAACTTGGAGCAGTCTCATTTAAGAGTCCTTGGTTTTAACCACAGTGCCTCACACCTTTCTTCTCTTTTTCTTAGAAGTAATTTTAAAAACAACAAACATTAAGAGATGTGCCAGAGATAGTTCTAAGTTCAATTCCATTATTAACTGAACAGCCACCCCTGTTAGGTAGATACTGTTATTATTCCTGTGTTATAGCAAAGGAAGCTAGAGACTTCAGAAGTATGAGAAACTTGCAGAGCAGAGGGGTAGCTAGTTGAGGTGGTACAGGTCTGCTGGCTCCTGGGAATCAGGCTTCAGAGAGCCTTTGCTGGCACTCCTGGCATCCTGATCCTGATGAGTTTTATTTTAGTTATTAATTTTTTTGGTATTCGTTCTGGGGCTTGAACTCAGTACCTGGTGCTGTACTTAGCTTTTTTTTTTTTTTTTTGGCTTAAGGCTAGTGCTCTACCACTTGAGCCATAGTTTCATTTTTGGCTTTTTGGTGGTTAATTGGAGATAAGTCTCTTGGAGTTTTCTGCCCAGGCTGGCTTTGAACCTCACTCCTCAAATCTTAGCCTCTGAATAGCTAGGCATCAGCTACTGGTCCCCTGCATGATTTTTTTTGGGGGGGTATTAATATATGACATTTGAGGGGGGGATTAGTATTTTCTCCTATTGCAATCTGTTAATTAATTAATTAATTTTGCCAGTCCTGGGCCTTGAACTCAGTGTGGGTGCTGTCCTTAAGCTCCTTTTGCTCAAAGATAACACTCTACCACTTGAACTACAGCACTACTTCTGGCTTTTTCTGTGATTAATTGGAAATAAGAGTCTCGTGGACTTTCTTGACCTGGCTGGCTTCAAACCATGATCCTTGGATTACTGGCATGAGCCACAGCACCTGCTTTCTACCTATTGCAACCTAAAAAAACAAAAACAAACAAAAAACCCTCCTACTGAGCATACTAATTATCCTTCCTTTGTTTATTTCATTTTTTACATATTTAGTTTTTCCTCACATGCAAGTTTGGTAAGCTTGCTGTCTACTGTGTCTTTAGATGGCTTGTTGGTGAATTACTAGAATAAATCAAGGATAGCATTCCTTTGCTTGTCATTACCAGCATTCTGTGAGATTAGTCAACAAGTATTTATTGAGTGCCTCTTAAATTCCAAGTATTGGGTTAGGACTTGGAATCAAAAGATGAATAAGACAGTGCTCTAGGCTTCTCCCCAGTGGGTGGAGGAGCCAGGTCTAACCTGAGTCTTATGGGAACAACGAGGACTGGCATTTAACTGCCTGGAAGTGGCCCAGGAGGCTTGGCAGGGGAGGTGACATTGTTCTAAGATACAGAGTTATGGAAAGGCGTGGCTTGTTTGAGTCATAAAGTTCAATGTAGCTCAAGAGTAGGGATGCTGGGAGATGAGGGAAGAGATGCTAGAGACAGCATCTGGGAAGGACTCAGATCAGAATTTGGGTTTTATTCTGTTATCCAGCTGCGGTATCTTAGGAAGAGAGTGTGCCTTTCAGAAAGTGACCTGGATGGATTGGGAGAGAGTGAGTCTGCCATCTAGACACCAGTTAGAATGTGCAGGTGAGAAAGTGGAGTTCAGATAGGTTGAGGGGCGGGCAGCAAGTCTGAACAGGGAAGCTGGGCTTGGGAGAATCTCTCCAAAGACAACTGGGTTGGTCGTGGTGGGGGACGGAGAGGCTGAGGCCTTCCGAATTTCTATCTGGGAGGCTGGCTACCTGGGCTGCCACCTCCACTTACTGAGGTTCTGGAGCAGGCTGGAGGGGACAGTGAGTTCAGTCTGGCATTCAGCAGCCCATTCTAGTTCCTCCATTAAATGACACTCTATTGGTCACTTAACAGCAATTCCAAGTATTATTTAAGTGCTTTGTCATATCACTCTTTCTAAGGCCTGGCAGAACACTGTGTCTGTATACCTTATAAAACCCAGGCTTCTCGACTTGGGCCTGGCATTCCTTTGGTCTGCAGTGTAATAATTCTGCTAAAAAGGAAATGAGATTAATTTGCCATGGTTGCTCAGGGAAATCAGGTTGGCTTTGTTAAAGTTCATTATCTGTTCTAGTGCTTTGCCAGAGTCTGATATTAAGTGAAGCAACCCATCCTATTTATCCCTTTCACTCTATAAACAATCAAAATTATATCCTCCTAGGTGGCACACTTTGGCTTTACATACTGTTTGTTTTTCCCTCAGCCTAGGGGGGAAACTCAGTCCTGTGCCTGGAATGCACTGAGTTGGGAAGTAGCCTGTCTGTCTGTCCCTGAGCAGAGCTGCTGAACACCTGGTCTACTGTCCTGGTTTACTCCCACCTGCTTTCCTTGCTGCATTTGATTCTTTTTAAGGTTGGGATCTTTTAGCTTAATCACTGTGGGGTGACTCTTAGTTGGTTCTTTTCTTGGTGTACGTGTAAGAGGGACAGGGTCCTAGGGCTTGAACTCAAGGCTGTCCCTGAGCTTTTATACTCAGTTAGTGCTCTACCACTTGAGCCACAGCTTCAAGAGATAAGTGTCTCACAGACTTTCCTGACCCAGATTGGCTTCAAACTGTGATCCTCAGGTCACAGCCATCTGAGTAGCTAGGATTACAGGTGTGAGCCACTGGTGCCTGGTTTATAAGTTGCTTTTTACTCTAGGTTGGACTAGAGGCATAGTTTGTGCCTTTAGACACGTCTCTGATTTTTTTTAAATATATATATATATATGTTTTTTTTTTTGGGGGGGGTCCGGTCGTGGGGCCTGAACTCTGGGCCTGGGTGCTGTCCCTCAGCTCTTCAGCTCAAGGCTAGCACTCTACCACTTGAGCCACAGCGCCACTTCTGGCTTTTTTCTTTTTGCTTATGTGGTGCTGAGGAATCTGCTTATGTGGTACTGAGGAATCGAACCCAGGGCCTCAGGCATGCAAGGCAAGCACTCTACCACTAAGCCACCTTCCCAGCCCCTGATTTTATATTTTTTATTTTTGTTGAGGCCTGGGCACTCACTGTCCCAGAGCTTCTTTTGCTCAAGACTAGTGCTCTACCACTTTAAGCTACAGCACTACTTCCAGTTTTCTGGTGGTTAATTGGAGATAAGAGTCTCATAAACTTTCTTGTCTGGGTTAGCTTTGAACCCAGATCTCAGATCTCAACCTCCTGAGTAGTTAGGATCACAGGAGTGAGCTACCAGTGCCCGGCACATCTCTTACTTTTTTTCTTCTGCCTTTGGCTTACTTCTTCATGGACTAGAGCAATGTCTTCAATGCAGCCTTCCTTTTGGGATCTCTGCCTCTCATGTTGCTTTGTTGATGCATCTAGATTGTCTAGGATAAACTATTGCTTTTGTCTTCAGGTTATTATTTTTTTTTCTTCCCCTCTTTGAACTCTTAACAAGGTTACTTCCTCCCAGTATGATAGTCTAGTTTGTATTGTTATTGCTAAGGTGTGTGTGTGTGTAAACATAATTTACTTCCTGTTCAGAATTTAGTCCAGAGTAACAGTTCCCTTAGTTGCCTTGCTTGTTTCCATGCTGCTGCTCTCCCCACAACCCCCCCCACCCCCCGCCTTAATGCCAATCCTGGGGCTTGAACTCAGGGCCTGGCTTTTGTGGGGGTAGTTAATTGGAGATAAGAATCTCATGGGCTTTGAACAGTGATCCTCGGATCTCAGCCTCCAGAGTAGGTAGGATTACAGGTGTGAGCCACCAGTACCCAGCTCCTAGCTTATGCTTTAAGCTGTCTTGAGTTAGGTAGGACAGTTTATCAAATGCCCTGCTTTTAGCAGAATAGAGATAACCCCTGAATGGTTAACACAGATGGCCTAGTGTTTGTGTTAAAGGGGCTCGAGCTCTGTCTCAGGTCTGGGCCATTTTTGCCAAAGCACAGGGAAAAGAATGGTTCATGTCCTGTCCTTGCTGTATGCACTCCCATATTCCCACAATACTGATGTGTCTTCTGGTTCTTGTCCTCCTCTCTGTGTCCAGCTATTCTCTGGTGAGTGCAACTGTGATGGGTGGCGTGTGCACGTGTGTACACACTGTAGTTTCTTCTTTCCTCCCTTCTCTGCCCTCCGTTCTCCCGTTCATTAGATCTGTTGATTTCGGTGTACATGCACAAATCTTATTTTACTAAATTGGGGTAGTGAAGCTGAGGCTCCTTTAAAAAAAAAAACAAAAAAACAAAACTTCAGCCTTGCTCTGGCAGTTACACAGGGTCAAGCTGACCCGGGCTGCTTAGGCCAGCAATAGTACTCCTGCCCTTTTTCTGCTTTTTGTTTGGGTGGTCCTGAGGATTGTGCTCAGGACTCATGTCTGCTTGCTGATCTGCTCCTCTGCCACTTCAGCCACATACCTTCAGCCCTTCTTATTTCTCCTGACCCTTTTCTTTTCTTTCTTTTTTTGGGGAGGGGGAGAAGGGATGTGCAGTTCTATGTCTTAGGCTCAAGGCCTTGTGCTTGCTTGCTTGCCTGGTACTCTTTGGCAGTTGAGCCACACCTTTGCTGCTTAGTTTGGAGATGGACTCTAGCACATTCTTCTGGACTGATTGGCTTTAAACCACGATCCTCTAGAGCTCAGCCTAGTAGCTAGGATTGTAAGCCTAGCTCACCGTGGTTGTTCTGGAGGTAGGGTCTTGCTTTGTGTCCAGGCTTGTCTGGGATTCAGTCCTCCTACTTACGCTGTCCCATGTTGCTGGAGATGACGAGCAAGTGCCACTACCTTTAACCCTTGTGCTTCTCCCATAGCTGGGATTATAGGTGTACACAGTTTTTCTCAGCCATTGGTTGAGATGGAGTCTTAAAAGCTTCTTTTTTGCCCAGGCTGATCTCAACCTTTTTTTTTTTTTTTTGCTGGTCCTAGGGTTGAACCCAGGGCGAGGCTGTCCCTGAGGTTTTGTGCTCAAGGCTAGCACTCTACCATTTGAGCCACAGTGCCACTTCCAGCTTTTTTGGTGCTTCATTGGAGGTAAGAATCTCATGGACTCTCGAGCTGGTTTTGAACCTCAATCCTCTGACTCAGCCTTCGGAGTAGCTAGGATGGCAGGGTGAGCCACTGGTGCCTGATGTTGATCTTAAACTTTGCTCCCCAGATTTCTGCTTTCAAAATACCTAGGGTTGCAATCTTTAGCCATGGTACCTGGCCCTCCTTTTGTCTCTGAATTTTTTACAAGCCATATCTAGATACTCTTAAGGGACGTGGCATTTTATTTTCTCTTGCTACTCAAATTTTAGCTTAAACTTGGAGAGTTTGGTGTTTGTTCCTACCTAACAACATCTCCTGACTCTCAGGGCAGGAGGCCTGTACTGTCTGCGGTTTCATCCATCAGTGTTTATTGTGACTTTTGATCAGGCTGTGTGCATCCTGCCTGCGCCAGGACCTGGTAGATGGGAGACATGATGGTCATGTAGGAGGAGGAGAAGACAGACGGGTTGACAGTAAACTAATAACAGCAGTTCAGAGTTTACATGTTAAAAGCTCCTTTGTTATGGGTGGCAGGGAAGCCCCACAAATCCAAAGGCTGGAGGTTGGAGCCCAAATCTACCTTTCTCTTTTACTTGTCACATGGCCTTGGGCAAGTTGCTTTACTGGGCTTCGGTTACCACACCTGTACGGAGAGCTAGCAATTGGCTGAATTCCATAGGGCTCTTTGAAGGCTTAAGTGTGGCAATATTTTTCTCTATAAAGTGTACCTGGCACACCTTCCCTTTTGTGCTGGTACTGGGCTTGAACTCAGGACCTGGGCCCTGTCCCTTAGCCTTTTTACTCAAGGCTAGCACTCTACTCTTAAACCACATTGTCACTTCCAACTGTATGGAAGTTTATTGCGGGTAGGAGTCTCACAGACTTTCTTGCCAGGGCTGGCTGTTAATGGCATTTCTCAGATCTCAGCCTCCTGAATGGCTAGGATTACAGGCGTGAGTCACTAGAAAAATCTCCCACTAGAAGAAATGCAAACATCCATAAGTCCATTTACCCTCTTCTGTGTGTTCAGAAACAACAAAAACAATAAAGTCACACAAAAGGAAGTGTTATTATACATGTTGTTTAATACTTTTCTTTCTTAGTTTTGACAACTTAAAAGGGCTGCAAAGGTTGGCCCATCTTCCTACCACTTATAGTAAACCACTAAATTGCCTTTTGGTATGTTGACTTCTTGTCTTTGAATATACTTTAAACATTTGTTCAGAATGTGAATACCATTCTGTTAAAAAATTAGGACATAAAACATAAAGCCAAAGTGTGATCCTTAACTACTGTCCCATTTCATAACACCATGTTCTTTCATAGTGGCGATTTAGATGCTTTGTTATTTTATAGGGCGCACAGGGTTCTCTTTTGTGTATCTACTGTCATTTATCTGATGCATGCCTTCTTGGTGGACTTTTAGATGATTACCAGTCCTATCATTTATTATGTCTGCCATTAAACTGCCTTGTGAATGTCATTTGTAGGCTAGATTCTATCGGGGTAGATACTGAGTCAAGGTTGGAATGTTTAGTTTTGATAGGTATGATCAAATTACTCCAATATGAAACTCGCTACAAAATGAATGTATTTGAAAAAATTTTATTAATATTTCTCTATTAATAATGAGTTGTGGAGCCATCATCTTTCATTTGGCCATCTGTGCTGTGGGCTGTGTGTGTGTGTGTGTGTGTGTGTGTGTGTGTGTGTGTGTGCGCGCGCGTGCGCATGCGTGCAAGTACCGGACCTTTCACTCAGGGCCTCCCATTCTCCTAATGCTCTACCATTTGAGCCATAGTTTTACTTTTGGCTTTTTAAAAATAATTAGACGGAGATTAGAATCTCACAGCTTTGTCTGCCCGGGCTGGCTTTGAACCGGAACCTTCAGGTCTCAGCCTCCTGAGTAGCTAGCATTTCAGGCATGAGCCACTGTGCCCAGCTCACAGGGAAGCATCCTGTCACCCTTCCTGAGCTTTGCAGAGATTCTGGAAGATTCGGGAGGTGCGGGTGTAGGTCCCTTTATCCTCCCCAAAGTGTACAGAGAGGAAGATCAATGGAATTAAGACATGTCTGCTTGTCATCTGTGGTGTCGGAGCTGTGTGGATGGATAGGGAAAGGGTTCATGTCTCTCCAGCACATAGGCAGCTGTTGGCAGTTGGGGGACTAAGATTCTCACCACCATGGCTGTTTTTTAGTGGCCCAGATCACAGTGAGTAATCAAAACAAGACCTTGTTGGAAGTAGTTTCTTATATGCCTCCTATACTGCGGTGTAAGCCCTATGTGGAAGGGTTGTTCCAGCCCGTACCTGTCGTGGTCTCTGGGCCAGTGAGGGCAGTGCTGGGCACTCCAGGTTCTGATGAGGGCGGTGGTTCTGTGCTGATGAGATCCAGTGCTGTGTGCTTCTTTCCCAGGTCCCTCTCAGCCCTTGGATCTAGGGATGGGGGTTCTAGAGGGACTGCTGGAAACAGCAGAACTATCTTTCAGCCTCTCTTCTTTTAGCGTTGATTTGTCCCATGTGGGATTCTGTGTGTGTGGGCGGGCTATACATTTTTGAACGTGATAACACGGTGTTGCATTCTCCTGAAGGCTGTATGAGCCCATAGAGCTAGAGGAGGAAGGAGCAGGGTCTTGCTTGACACTTGCAGAAGTTAGATCCTAACCTGGAGATCTGGGGGGAAGGGCGTTGGGCTGCCTAGAGGAGGTGCTAGTCTTCCGTGGTAAGGCTGAGGTGTGTACAGCTTACAGTCAATTAAAGTTTACAGAGCTGAGCTTGAAAGGAACAGATGTGAATTGTAAACTACCTTGGCAATAAAGATGCACAGCAAAGGAAATTGGCATCATCTGACATTTTATTTTTCAGAGATAATTGCTATGAACAATTTACTGAGTATTATTGGCCTTTCTGTGTTTACATGTATAGACAAATACGTATCTGTGTGCATAGGTTTAGCTGCATGTGGATACAAATGAATACAGATACAGAGATGGTATTATACTGCACTCCAGGTTTTATAGTGTGCTTTTTTTCATTTGCTATCAGATCCTTTCTAGAGACTTAAGCTCAGTTCATTGTAGAATAGGAGAGTTTGATTAGGACTCCAGTCCTCATTAAATATTCCTCCTAGTTTTGGTAGGTGTAGGTGGGACAGGTAACTGGTAGAATCAAACTCCTTTAGCCATCTCTGGAGCAAGTAAGTTGCCCTCAGCTGCACCCACTAGTACTTCAGGGTGGAATTTCAGCCTCAGGGACTTTGCACCAGAGTCTGCCAGCTCTGATTCCCTCTGTTGCTGTCCAGGGCAGCCCTTGTGCTCTCTGTCTTCCATGGGGTTGGGGGGAAGGGAGCTTCAGGGACAGCAAGAGAGCAGGGTTTAAATTCTAGCCCTGTCACAATTGGCTGGAAGGCCTTGAACTAATCTGCCAATACTGAATTATCTCTTCTGTAAAATAGAACATTCCCTCCCAGGGTGGGTGAGAAGCCCACTGGAAGTAGCCATTTCACTGGGAGTCCCCCCCACCCCACCAAACCGGGCCTGCTGCCCACCTACACACTGTGCTCCAGAGGTGGAGACTCCCCCACCGTGGCTGCTCTCCAAGGCTGCCTCCTCCATTCCTCTCACCCTGAGCTGTGCCCAAGGCCGCCATCCCCCACGGGGTACACAAGAAGCTTCTGTGGTCCAGGGAGAAAGGCAGATGGCCCTGGCCTGAAGACATGCTGGGATTGGCATGACACAAGGGCTTTCCCCTGGCCCCGAGGAAGGCAGAGGCCTCACTTTACACCACATCACACACCCACAATGCACTGGGTGCCTGGACTGGACTCTTCTGTCATCCTTGGTACCAGATCAGAGCTGGTCCCAGAAGGGCTGGCCTGCCTTCTCCTGTTACACATGCACCCCCACCTCCAGCTGTCATTAGGTGGTTTGGGGAAGGAGAGCCCAGGGCTGTCATGCCAAGGCCTGCCCTGGGTTGTGGGGGACCCCCCTTCCCCCTCACGCACTGCCTAGTGCTTGAGCTAAGAATAACTCCTGTGTGAAATGGGGATGGTGGGATCCCAGCTGCGCACCCCGTGGGACTAACACATGGAGAGCAGGAGCGGAAAAGCAGGAGCAGTCACACTTGCAGCACCCCATCCGTGCTCGGTTCCATAAGGTACACGCGCAACACTAGAAAGGGTAAGCTAGGTTATTATGTCCTTTAACGGAGGAGGAGACAGGCACAGAGCGGGCAAAGTCTCCCTAGTTTATATAGCCAGTGAGGAGTGACGTTCCCAGGCCTTTCTCGTATCTGCCTTGCTGTGGCAGCCCTGGGATCCCTTTTCTTTCCTTTTTCCTGGCTTTCAACTTGGTTTAAAATGTCATCTTCCCCCTCACCCCACTCCCGCCCCTCACCTGTATCCTGTGACAGAAGGTCCCATGGAGGGGTGGAGGAGACCAGGTAGAACCTGAATCCAGGGCCCCAGGCTGCTTCCTGGAACAACATTTGGGTGGCTCCTGGGTCTCCCTTGCTGCCTTCCTCTCTTCCTCTTAGAGGGTCTTCCCCTAGTGGGGCCTGTGAGGCTGTTAGCCCTGCAGGCAGCCTTGGCTAGCCCAGCACACACAGCACTTAACGCTAACTCTTCCGCAGTGCAAGAGGATTTTGGGCTGAGGCAAGTGACTGTTCCAGGCTTAGCATGAGTGTCACAAAGTCAATCCTCCCCCCCCCCCCATTGACTAAAAGGCCTAAGGCTCTTCAGTGGGAAGGTCCCTCCTTCTAGTCTCTATCCCTTCCACTTGTGGTCCTTGGCCTTGCCCATAAGACTCTGCTGATTTCTGTTGGCATCTGGGGCTCTAGCTCCCTCTGCTGGTGGTCCCTGGCAGTGTCCTTGGAACTGCTCCTCGCCCCCCCCCCCCCTTTCTGGTGGCGATTCTCTGGTCCAGGGCTAGTCCAGCACTCTGCACTGTTACCTGCCAAAGGCAGGAAAAGCAACAGTTGCATTTGGGATGCCCAGGTGTGACATGGGCTTGGGTCTTGGTGGTCCTCACTGAACATGATGCTGGCTGGTTAGAGCAGAGAACTGATGTGCAAGTGTTGGTAAATCGGAGCCTACTCTCCAGCTTACCCCACTCCAGGGCAGTGCTCTGGGTTTTCAGTGATACAAGCCTTTCTGATCCCAAGGCACTTAGAAGGGTTTGCTTCATTAGATGCTTCCAAGGGCGCTGTGAGCAAACGTCGAGGCAGGTGGACAGGCTCAGGCAGTTAATGACCTCTGCAAGGCTATGTACACCCAAGCCCTCATCTCCCCTGCTTGTATTCTCCAGCCATACCTTGCCTGTTGTAGTAAATTGGATTGTTCTCAAGCTTTCATTCTCAAGTGCCTGTAGAGGGCGACAGAGGTCCTTCCTGCTGGGCTGTTCTGGAAACTTAGGCCCCCTGAATATAACACCTTTGAAGCACATAACCCAGGATGGTGGTGGTATACCACCATGCCAGACACAGAAAACATTTTATTGCCCTTTTGGATAGACAAGAGAATTTCTTTGCCAGGAAAGGTGATCTGCCATACCTTTGCTGGAACTCTGCCTGATGTATTTGGCCCTCTGTAGCCTGTCTTCTATGTCTGGTCTACAGTGTGAAACCTGCTGGCCCATCCCTCCATATGAGTCCTGGACATGGGTACCAGTGCTGGGTCATATATGATCCCCCGATGGATCTCAAATCAAAGTTCTGGACCCCAGACCAAAGTTGCCAGAGTCTCAGAACTTCTGTCTTGACCCCATGGCCTGTTCAGAGGGTGACAAACACTAAAGGTTTTATCAGTCCTGGCTCTGGAAGATGCCAAGGGCCTGGCCTGGGAATTGCAATACCTTGGCTCTCTTGCTGTGTGTCGTGAATCCCTCTACCATTTCTTCTTTTTCCCTTCTGTCCTGTGTAACATGATGCAGAACTAGAAAAGAGATTTGGTTAGCAAGCATTTTCAGTATTTTCCTCTTGTATCTCCACTTCCCCTTCCCACTAGCCTGAACTTTCAGATTGGAACTCTGTGTACTTTTGAAATTGAGCACAATGCATGACCCATGGTAGTCTATGTTTGTTGAATTCAGTTTTATGTACCTGAAATTGGCCAGGGCCTCTCAGTATTTCTCTTAAGAGTGTGCTAAAATATACTAAGCTTTTTAAAATTCAATTTTATTTTATTGCAAAGGTGATGTACAGAGGGGTTAGTTACGTAAGTAAGGTAATGAGTACATTTCTTGTCAAACAGTGTTAACCTCCTCCCCTGTTTTCTCCTACTTTCCCTCCCTCCGACTCCCTTCCCCCCAAGCTGTAAAGTTCATTTCCAACCTAGTGTCACGTGAGTGTCGCTGTTGCATTGGTTCTCCCTTTGTCCTATTATTCCCCTTCCCTTCCCCCAGTCAGATAAATGTACATGTACTGAAATTTAAAAAGTGCCATAAATTGAAACTAAATGGATATGAACTCCAAGATAGGGAAACAAAAGACTTTTTAAAAAATATACTGTGTGAAGTTAATTCTTTTTTATTTCGTTTTTTTCCTCCTTTGGTTTATCCCTGCTGTAACTGTTTTTGATTTTGGTACCCTGTGTCTTGTATACTAAACTTTTTTTCTCCTGGTCCAGCCAAACTCATGAAGTAGAAAAGTGCCCAACTATGTCCATATGCAGTTTACCTTATGTGGCCACACGGTGGCAGTGTGAGCTCACAGGGAATCTCACCTGCAAACTATTGGGCCCAGCACACTCCATGGGAGACAACAGCTATTAGTGATTCTTTCTGGACACCTGTGGGGGGCTTCAACTTTCTTAAAAGCTGGGCAGTTTAAACAGCCAGGAATGTTTTTTGTCATACCAAGAGGTCATGAAGGATACTTGGCCACGTAACCAGGGTCCAGGTCTCTGCTGTTTGTCCTGTTTGCCTCCCTCCGCGCACTGTCCTCATAAGCCTGCCTCCTAATGATACCAAGGTGACTGGCATGGTCCCAAGTACTAGATACAGCAAAGATGACGTAGATTCCCACACTTTTTTTTTTTTTTGGTTGGATCCTCTCAGTCCCTCCAAAGTTCTCCTGGGCCGGTTGAGTGTTAGGCATGCAGCCAGACCAGTCAGTCAGCAGCAAAGGATGGAACCAGTGAGACTGGCGCGTAGTCAGGGCTTAGCCTCTGGGACAGGTGAGATCCCAGCATCGCTTTTCATTCCTGGATGCGTGGTCCAGAAAACAAGAGGGGACTGGAACAAGGCTCAGCTAGTTCCATATCTTGCTCAAGATTGCAAAACTGGTAAGAACTGGAATTCAGGCCTCTAGAGGCCATCTGTTGGTTGGGTGAAGTAAACTACAGGGAGAAAGAACACTGGCTCTGGATCTGGTGTGTGGTGACCTTGGAGACACCTTTTCCTGCTGTCTGGAATCTCCCTCTCTAGGCCCCTTTCCATGACTGTTGTGGTTCTTCTTTCTCTGCACACCCTGTCACCACTCTCCCTGACACCTGACCCTGACCGCCACCTGCTTTTTTAGTACACTTATCTGTAGTAGGCTCCGTTGTCCAGAATGACCCCGGGGCTGGTCTCAGCCTGCCTCTCAAGGCCTCACCCGTCAGTTGAGGTTCCATGTTGCGCAGTCCTCCTGGCTTCCAGAAGGGGGAGCCAGAGAGGAAGCCGGTGAGGCTGAGAGGGAAGTGGGAGTAAAGGTGTCAGTATGAATACTGGCATGTGGGCCTGGGCTTGGAGGTGGACCCATGGGAAGGGAGAGGTCATCCTGTTCAGCCTGGGTCACTCAGGAGACACTGGCCTTGCAGATGCTCCAGGACTGTCCCAAGGCTCGCAGGGAGGTGGAGCTGCACTGGCGGGCCTCCCAGTGCCCACACATCGTGCGTATTGTGGACGTTTATGAGAATCTGTATGCGGGGAGGAAGTGCCTGCTGATCGTCATGGAGTGGTAAGCAGCCAGGTGGAGACCTGTACAGCCCTGAGTCTTGAGGTCCTGATGGGACTTCATCAGAAGGAGGGCTGTGGGCTTACATTAGCCTCCTGCTGCGCCTGCCCCGGGCCTTGCTCCTGGGACATCTCTCCCTCTGAGGACAGCCCATTTCTTTGACGCTTGGAATGTGAATGCTTGCCTTCTGCCGGGGGCCATGGTGCACGGGTGGGGAGAGGAGGGGCTCTGGGTTCCTAGCTCTCACCCACTGTGGCTTTCCTGCAGTCTGGATGGTGGGGAACTCTTCAGCCGAATCCAGGACCGGGGAGACCAAGCGTTCACAGAAAGAGGTAAGAAGGGGTCTGCTGTGGGGACAGGCAGCGGGAGTGTGCAGGGCCTGGTGGAGGCCAGGCCGGGCCTCCCGCAGCCTCTCCTCCAGCAGAGTGGACGTCCTCTTCGTTCTTTCTGGGGTGCAGGACGGTGGGTGGTGGTGAGCTGGCTGCTAGTGTATGGGGCTTTCAAGCCTACGGACACGTCCCTGTCATCCTTTCCCTCTCCGTAGAAGCGTCAGAAATCATGAAGAGCATTGGCGAGGCCATCCAGTATTTGCACTCGATCAACATTGCTCATCGAGACGTCAAGGTACCAGCTGTTCAGGCCCTTGTTCGAGTGCTTTGTAGGCTGTGTGGGAGGGCTGCGGCCTAGGACCAGAAGGGACTGGGAGGATGCTATGGGGGCCGGAAGGAGCCTGCAGAGGCGGAGCTTCACTTGCCTCAGTGGGAATGCTGCTTGTGGGCCAGGTTCGTTTGGAGCAGACTGGTGAGGCCATTGCCACCCTTGCTGAGCCCATGGTACTCCAGGAGCACTCCACATACTGACTTCCGGCTGCCTGGGCAGATGGGGCGGCCCCGTGAGGGCCCTGCCCTGTGGTTCTCATCCTGTCCCTGTGATGAACGTTCATGGTGGGTCCCCTGTTCGCCTGTCATCTCCAGGGCCAGCCTCTGTTCACATGGAGTGCTGTGCAGGGGGCCTGGATTAGTGACAGTCTTTTATCTTTTTGGGGTCTGACAGCCTCTCCCAGGTCCGACAAGGTTGGTAAGCATCGCTCTGTCTCTTTCTATAGCCTGAGAATCTCTTATACACCTCCAAAAGGCCCAACGCCATTCTGAAACTCACTGACTTTGGTTTTGCCAAGGAGACCACGAGCCACAACTCCTTGACCACTCCTTGTTACACGCCGTACTATGTGGGTGAGTCCAGAGGAGGCCCAGGCTGCTTGTCCGTCCCACAATCCATCTCACTAGCTCCTTTACTGGCCTCAGGGGCCACAGGTCCTTGCACAGCCCAGTCCTCATGGCCCTTGCTGGCGTTGGTTCTGATGAGATCCCATCAGAAGCAAGGCTGTGGAATTCAACTAGGACCGAGGAATTGTAGAAATCCTCTGCCTATGATTATGGGCAGTGTTTTATACACCCACGCACTGTTTTTGGGATGTGCCATCATTTCTGTGAGGTCGTCATTGGCATCTGGGACCCAGATGTGGCTCTGGAGTCCCAGCTGACTATTCTAGAACAAACTCCCAAAGCATGCTTATGAAGTTAAATGGACAGCATGGATTTGCAAGTCTCCAGTAGTTCAGGAAGCTGCAGGGCACCCCCTGGGGAGGGAGTTTTCTGCTCCCTGCCCCCTGTGCAGTGTTCCTCCCTTCGTGATGGTCCAGGTGTTGGGGGAATCTCATCTACAGAGACCCTGGGTAGGTGTCAGTGTTCTGAGGGCCACAATGTTGGTCTTTGGTTTGCAGCTCCAGAAGTGCTGGGCCCAGAGAAGTATGACAAGTCATGTGACATGTGGTCCTTGGGTGTCATCATGTACATCCTGTGAGTGTGCGGGGCAGGGGGCTGGCTGGCTGGCTGGGCTGGCTGGGGGGCAGGGCAGGGAGTCAGGGCGGCCAGGCCCTCTCCAGAACAAGGGGAAGAGGCAAATGTCAGCAATCCCCTTTTGAGTGGGGGATTCCCCGGGAATCCCCCTCCTGCCCCCTTCTCTCAGCCTGTAGTGGGATCTGTCAGGTGGGGTAGAAACTAGCCCCTGGGCACGTGGTGAAGATCCTTGGTGTGGTGGATGCCGGGTCTGAACTGTCCTTCGACTGTTGTGCCTAGATCAAGGAGCCCCTATTTCTCTGTGACCTTTACAAGGAGAAGAGACTTTTGACACCCTTGTCCTGTCTGGTCCTCTCCTCCTGACACAGGCTGTGTGGGTACCCTCCCTTCTATTCCAACCATGGCCTTGCCATCTCTCCGGGCATGAAGACTCGCATCCGAATGGGCCAGTATGAATTTCCCAACCCAGAATGGTCAGAAGTATCCGAAGAAGGTATGAAATCGGCCTTTTGGTACAAGATGAAGAGCCCTTGGTGTATGTGTGTACGTGTGCGTGTGCGTGTATGTGCATGTGTGCGCATGCATGCCTGACATATATGTTGATGTGCCTGTGGGTATCTACTTGTGGGTCTACACCTGCCAGGTGTGTTTTGTCAGTGTCAAGTAGCCGAAGTCAGGCCTGGGCCATGGGGCTGGATAGGAACTGCCATAATGGACCTCAGTGATCCCCACTGCTTTAGGCCTGGTTTTCTCTAACAACTGTGCACAGGGAGTGGCCTCTGAGCTGTCTTCCCTCCCCCCCCCCCCAGTGAAGATGCTGATCCGGAACCTGCTGAAAACAGAGCCTACCCAGAGAATGACCATCACAGAGTTCATGAACCACCCCTGGATCATGGTAAGCCTGGAAGCTTGGAATGCTCTAGAACTGAGAACATTAGCTCTCAGGACAGCAGGGTCTTAGCCAACACTCCCCCACCCCCCCAGGCTTTTACTTGATCCCCTTTTCTCTCTCCTCAGCAATCTACAAAGGTCCCTCAGACGCCACTGCACACCAGCCGGGTCCTGAAGGAAGACAAGGAGCGGTGGGAAGACGTGAAGGTGAGGGGGCCTCTGCTGAGCCCCACAAGGGTGGGTGGCACTAGCTGGGGACAGCATGGTCTGCCTCCCCCCCCACCCCAGGGGTGCCTCCGACAGGAGCAGTACCTGAGCTGCTTGTAGGCAGAGGTGATTTCCTCTCAGAACTGTGCTGGCGATGCCCTACCCCCCCTCAACCCCCCCACTCTGGGTCTCCACTAGGATCTCCCCATCTAGGCCATCTCGCACATCCCATTTTGCAGATAAGAAAACTGAAGCCCAGAGAAGGCCAGTAATCTATTTAGATCATACAGTTGGTGACTGGCCTGAGACTGGACCCAGAACTGCTGACCCCTGGCCTAGGGCTTTTGTAGGGGATCTGGGGAGACCAGTAGGGCAGCCTGACCTCTGGGCTTGGGGCAAGCTATTGTTATCAACATGGACTCACAGACTGGCCTGTCCTCTTCTCTCCTGTTCTGGTCTTGCGCCCTCCTCCTGCCCTACCTGTGTCTTGTCTCTTCTGTTCTCTGTCTCTCTCTCTCTGTCTCTCTGGTGCATCTTTGGGCTTTTTTTCTATTGCCCCTTTCTGACACAATCCCTCACTGCCCTGACCCAGGAGGAGATGACCAGTGCCTTGGCCACAATGCGTGTTGACTATGAGCAGATCAAGATCAAAAAGATCGAAGATGCGTCCAACCCTTTGCTTCTGAAGAGGAGGAAGAAAGCGCGGGCTCTGGAGGCAGCAGCGCTGGCTCACTGAGCCGCCAGCCTCCCGCACTGCCGGAGGACAAGCAATAACTCTCTACAGGAATAGACACGGATCGCCCACCTCTGCTTTCTCTGCTCCTCAGCTGCATGGAGCCCGGAACCGCGGCGGCGGCTGAATTTCGCCTTTGGCTCGGGCCACCTGGAGGGGGAAGGCTGGGAGGCTGTGGAAGAGGGGCAAGGTGCTCTCAAACCTGTGCTCGTTTTGCAATTTTATCAGTCATCTGACTTAGAATTTTTATGGAATCTCTTTTATTGTCTTTTCTCCCCACTCTTCCTCCCTCTGCCCCCCCCCCAGTGGGTACTGCCAAGGTTTGGAGATTGTCCAAGGGTATTGTGGGAAGACATTACAGGGAGTGTCCCACGTTGTCCCACCTGCCTCCCCCTGTGTTCCTGGTATAGTCCGGAGCCCTCCTTGGATCAGGTGTGGGGGGTGCCAGCCGCCTCCTCTGCTGGGGTCCTCACCCGTGTGCCGAGCAGATAGGAGTGAGTGCGAGCGTGTGTGCATGTGTGCGTGTTCAGATCTGCACTGGGGCTGTGCACGTGAGGGTGCCCCGCCCCCCGCCCCCACCTTTCCGAGCTGCCGAAGTGCCTGGGAAGCCTGACGAGGAGCCAGGTGGCCGTGGCCTGTGTGCTCACTGGGGAAGGGGCAGCAGGTGGCTGGGCACCAGCACAGCCATCAAAAATACTGGATCCCCCCCCTTTCCCTCTCAGGACCCCCTCTCCCTGGAAGCATCAGTCCTAGATTCCTGAGGGGGGCACCTCTATGAATGGCCCCTCTTCTTCCCCTTCCTGCCATTATTAACTTGTTCCTGTTGATTTGTTTTTTTTTTTGGTTTTGTTTTTTTGGTTCAGTTTCTAGCCATTGCTCAGTGGCCGCCTCTCAGCTCACGTGGGCGAGCCTGGGCAGGTCATACCAGAAGCCTTCGGGTCTCATGCATCTCTCCTGGCCTCTGGGTATCAGCCAGCCTCCCCTTGTGGACAACAGCAGGACCGGTGCTGTGGTCCTCCTGTAAACTTCCACTGTGTGGCCTAGTGGGTAGGGGAAGTCTTCGCACCAAAGATGTCCCGACTCTGCCCCCTATCCACTAGCCACCTTCCCTCACCCCTCACAACAACTCAGCCTGTGAAGGGGGGAGGAGCTCCCAGTATTGAAGAGGAGCAGGTAGGGCGAGTCCTTCATGCCATGGTCCTCCATTCCCTTCCCTTTGGAGGAGGGGTGGCTCCCTCAGGGGTTGGTGGTGGAGGGGCACCCGGGTTCCTCCCGCCTGGGGGCCGGGCAGCCCCTCCCTCATCTGTGTGATGGTGTGTCCAGCACTCAGACTGTTGTAAACTGTTGTTTTGTATGAGCGAAATTGTCTTTACTAAACAGATTTAATAGTTGAACGTTTCTTTCTCTTCATTCCTGGGGCTCAGGCTCTTCACCCCTCACCTCTGCTTTTCCTACCCATAGAAAGTTTTGCATACTGAATGCAGAATTTGGGAGGGGAAAAGATGACCTCCCCAGATGGTACTCAAAGCAGCATTACCCCACTGTGGGCCAAGGGGAAGATGTAGCGTGGGGATTGTGAGTGCTGCTCTTCTTCAGAGCTGGGAAGGGTGGTGGGCCGTGAGGCCTGAGGAGCCCTTTCCCTTTTGACAATATGGCCTCATGAACCAAGCTGCCTCTGAGTCCAAGAATCTTGTACCTGCATGGCCACTATCTGGTGGCTATTCACTTGAGGCCTGGGGAGGGGGGCAGGGCTGAGGAAGGGAGCGCCCAGGCAGTAGTACCTGAGAATTCCAGCAGGGGGCGGTAGGGGTCAGCCAAGTAACCAAGGTACCCTGAGCTGGAAGAGACCTCAGGCTTCCAGTGAGTCAGTTTCCTCCTAAGACCATAGATGAACTGGCTTGCCTTGGTCCAGGCTAGAGTGGAATCTGATTTGCTGTTCACATGGCTGCTCCTAGCCTTAGACTCTCACTTGGCTTTTTCACTCAAGGCTAGTGCTCCACCACGCCATTGGAATTACCGCTCCACTTCAGCTTTTTGGTGGTCAATTGGAGATAAGACTCCCACAGACTTAACTGTGGAGGCTGGCTTCACACCGTGCTCCTCAGCTCTCCCCCACCTGAGTAGCTAGGATCATAGGCATGAGCCACTTGCACTAGGCTCAGACCTCCTTCAAAATATGCACAGGAGGTGCCAGAGGTGGCAGGAACTAGGTTCTACACCACTGAGGAGTTTCTTTCTGTGAAGGTGTGGTGTTTTCTAAGCTATGCAAGCTGCTGCAAAGAATGCAGCGAGACAATAGATTCCTAAAATGCTAGGTCCCCGAAGGAGTTGTCTTTTTTTTTTGTCACCAGTAGAACCCTGCCCACCAGAAGGTCGCCCTGCCCCACAGGTCTGTGGTCTAAGCTGGCTCAGGCGGAGGGCCCGGCTACGCTCTATCCACCCCTTGTGATGGTGAGGCAGTTGAGTTGGTAAACAATAACAGTAAATTTGGGGTTTTCCTTTGCCTGGGTTGGAGACAGGAAATGTTGAGGGCTGTGAATGATGCGTAGGTATGTAAGCTGGGTAGATTGGGTTGGTAGACCTTGCTTGACTTGTAAAGATCAGTTACTCAGGGAGGAAGGGGGTGGTGAGGCTGGGCAAAATGTTGGTTTCGGGCTGGGAAGGTGGCTCAATGGTAGAGCGCTTGCCTTGCATGCCTGAGGCCCTGGGTTTGATTCCTCAGCACCACATAAGCAAAAAGAAAAAAGCTGGAAGAGGTGCTGTGACTCAAATGGTAGAGCGCTAGCCTTAAGCTGAAGAGCTGAGGGACAGCACCCAGGCCCAGAGTTCAGGCCCCACAACCGGACCCCCCAAAAAAACAAACATAAAAACAAAAAACAAAATGTTGGTTCCACTGAGCGAATGTAAACAACTTCTCTGGGCATTCCCAGGTGGGAAACACAATCTGTTACTTGAAGTATGTTCTTAAAGGGCCCAGCCACCTCAGCTGGCTGAGTGTGAAAATAGCTTGTTTATTATTTACTCATTTGTATTTTTTCTCTTTGTGTGTGTGTGTGTGTGTGTGTATGCCAGTATTGGAGTTTGAACTGAGGGCCTCACTCTCACATTTAGCTTTTTCACTCAAGGCTACCACTTGAGATGCTGTTCCACTTGTGGCTTTTTGTGGGTTCTTTGGCTGTAAGAGTTTCTTGGATTTATCTGCTGGGGCTGGCTTTGAATTGATCCTCAGCTGTCAGCCTCTGGATTAGCTCTGGTCACAAGTGAGACCCCCAGTTCCTGGAAGGAGGAGCTCCTTTAGAAGGGGCCTCAGGCTTCAGTTCCAGTGGCCTTTCCTCCATTGCAACCACCTTCCCTTTAGGTGCACCCAGCACCCTAGGGAGAGGTCACCCAACATTGCACACCAGGGCCATCCCGTGCCATAGCAGGGCCTGCCTATGCTTAGGGTTGGGTTGGGGGAGACCAGGGTCTCTCCTGGAGGAGCTGTTAGGGTGATGCAAAATGCTGGTGTGCCAGCCATGCGCCGGTGGCTCACACCTGTAATCCTAGCTACTCAGGAGGCTGAGATCTGAGGATCACAGTTCAAAGCCAGCCTGGGCAGGAAAGTCCATGAGACTCTTATCTCCAGTAAACCACCAGAAAACCAGAAGTGGCGCTGTGGCTCAACTGGTAGAGCGCTCGCCTTGAGCTGAAGAGCATAGGGACAGCGCCCAAGCCAAGAGTTCAAGCCCACGACTGACCAAAAAAAAACAAAAAATAATGCCTGTGTGAATAGCGAGCGCCTTGTTCCCCCTTAGGACTGTGTCGTCCGTGTCTAGGTGTCACTGCAGCCCCTAAGGGCTCTTCCTGGTTCTTTAGCTTGGCTTTCAGTCTCCATGAGAAACTGCGTTTCCGCTTTCAATGGGACGCCCTTGGTGTTTTCTGACCATTTTCTTTCTCCAGCCCTTTCAACCTTCATTCACAATGTTTGCTCTTCAAAACCAAATTTTGGGAAGATGATCTGTCAGGGACTTCCCCATTTATTTTTCAGTTCATAATTTGTTTTTTTTTTTTTAAAGCTTTTTGAGTGTGTTACCTTAAACTGAGATCATTATTATTTATTTTTAGTAAATGAACCATTATGGAAAAGTTTTTTTTTTTTTAAACACGAACTTGGGGCTTTCGTGGAAGAGCAGGAGGAGTGCTCCCTTGCGCCTTCTTCTTCATCTTCCCTCAGAGGTCCCCAAACCACAGTTAGTGTAAAACCCTGGCGAACTTCCATAAGGCAGACACTAAAGTGGATTAATTGCTGAACATTCCATCCTTTTGATTAGAATAACATTTTTATTGTTATTATAAAGGTGACACTTGGAGAGGTTACAGCTACGTAAGTCAGGTGAAGAGTACATAGTTCTTACTGAACAAAGGGTGCCCTTTCCCTCTCTCTGGTCATCCTTTTGATTTTTAATACACCAACTGGAACCTTCTGGAGAAAATTAATTTTGCTCTGATGATGAACTTCTACCCAAAGGCTTGGGGCAAGAAGTTTTGTCCATCCTGACTGCAGAATTTCAGGTGGGGCCTGGGGGTGGTGGAGGGACTGTCAGTGGAACCTGTGTTTGCCAAGTCATTTTCAGGGTTGCCATGCAAATGCGTTCATTTGCATAACTTTCTTGCTCTCAGGACAGTAAAGTTTCCTATCCCCCTCACTAGGATTTGCAAGTGAAATTTTGGCACTGGCTTTTTCCCTTTGCCACCCCCTCCTATCTCTGTTCTCAGGTCCGCATGACCAAATACTAACTAGTCATAACCTCTCTGATCCTAAGGGAGTCTCTTTCCTGGGGCTTGAATATGCAAAATATCTGTAAAGATAATGCAAATGAGCACCTCCATCTGGTGGCCAGTGCAATTCCTAGTTAAAGCCACTACTGTGGCTGAGTCCCTGTGAAATGTGATCTTAGCCCTGGCTCAGGCTGGACGTCTGTGGGTCCAAACAGCTCAAGACCATTGGCACAACAAGGCCTCCAGTTTCAGAATGAGCTGTCTTCCTAGCCCTCACCATCTGCTCTGGATATCTGCTGTTCTGAAGTTACCCATCAAAGGTTTACTTTTTAGAGATGTTTGATCTGAGACTGAGACCTTGATTAGCCAGAGTCTGCAGTAAGAGAGAGCCCGTGTTTGCAAAAAGAAAGGAGGGGCAGCTGGTTTTCTGGCACTTAGCGGTCTCCTTTTCTGATCATAAACCTATTCTAAGGAAATGATCCTCATAATGAGACTGGAACCCTATCTCAAACTCCACCCACGGCTGGGACAAGTGCAGGCCCTTTGCTAAGCTGGTCTGCAGGGGTAGCAAGAAGGAGACCAGAACCAGTCTGACCTGCTGACGCCAGCTTCCAAAAATGATGGCTAAGTCAGGATAGGTGCTTCGTATCTGTTGGTTGGGTAAATGTACCTGAAGAGAAACGAATACAAGTAGCAAGGCAAACAGAAATGACACACAATTCTGTAGCCACAAACGGAATCCACAAGTTAAATATTTCACCTCTTCTCATGTCAGTTCCCTGTCCAGACATCACTTCCTTTAACAATTTGATTTTATTTTGGTTTTAATACAAAAAGTTTCTGTTATGCATACATAGATATTTACAAACATGGCTGAGCAATTTATTGGAAGATTATAAAAAGTATAAATGGAATTATAATTCTAAAAAAGTTGTAGTAAGAACAAATAAACCATCTTAGCTGATGTATTTATGATACTGAGCATTGAACTCACAGACTTGGGCATGCTAGGCAAAACTACCACACACACACACACACACACACACACACACACACACACACACACAGTCCATTTATTTATTTAAAGTTTGTTTTTCAGTGGAGGGTCTCTAACTTTGGGCTGGCCTCAAGCTATAATTCTGTCTCCATCTCTCTGGAATACCTGAGATTACAGACATGCATCACCCTACCTGGCCCCTTATTGTAAATACTTGTGTTAGTGTATTTATGCTATCAACTCTGAGAACTTTTTAATTAAAAAAATATAGCTTGCTTTTAAGTTACCATAGCTCCGTGAGTATCCATGACTGAACACAGAAATGCTCTATCTATCTATCTATCTATCTATCTATCTATCTATCTATCTATCTATCTATCTATCTATCTCATCCGTCACCTATTTACGTCTGCAGAGAATTTCATAGTATGGATGGCCACAATCTTACTTGGCTATCTACTATTGGTTAAACAAAATATCCACTAATACACGTTCCTTTTTTTTTTTTAATTTTGAGATAATCCCATTCTGTAGCTAACCTGTCACAGAACACTTGGTTAATTCAGGCTGGTCTTGAACTCACAATCCTCTTGCTCCAGCATAGGTTATCCCCTCTTTCTGCTGGTTATTCTTGTGGCTGTACTTAGTTGGCTCTGACTCCTCTTTGTGTCAAGAAGATGATTCTTTATATCGTGTGTGTTAATTTTTTTTTATTAGAGCAAATCAGTTGTACATAGGCGTTTCATCATTCTGTTTACACACAGGCATACAAGTTCTCCCCATTTACAGGACTCTTAGCTTCTTACCTCCTCCCTTTTTTAAACAATGTTTTGTGGGTTTCATTGTGTTACTTTCATTTGTGTGTGTGTGTGTGTGTGTGTTGTGTGCTTTGAGTCTATTCACTATCACTCTCTCCTTTCCTCCTTCCACTGGTTTTCCCCCAAACAGTCCTCCTATGCAATCATGTCATGATGATGATGATGATGATGAAAATGAAGAAGAAGATGATGATGTCTGGATTTCACACATGAATGAAAACAACAATATTTGGCCATGTGGCTTTTTTTTGGGGGGGGGTCCGGTCATGGGGCCTGAACTCAGGGTCTGGGTGCTGTCCCTCAGCTCTTCAGCTCAAGGCTAGCGCTCTACCACTTGAGCCACAACGCCACTTCCGGCTTTTTTCTTTTTTCTTATGTGGTGCTGAGGAATCGAACCCAGGGCCCCAGGCATGCAAGGCAAGCGCTCTACCACCGAGCCACCTTCCCAGCCCCGGCCATATGGCTTTTGAGGAAGCCACTACAAGGGTCAGCCAAATAATATACTCCACTGGATTTGTGGCTCTTTAGCCCTGGGCTCACCGAGGTGTGGCTTTCTGAGAGACAATGTGGTATGTGGGTGGATCTGGAGGAGCTTCAGCAGCCAGGCAGAGTTGGCCAGGGTGGGGGGGGCAGAGAAGGGGTGCTGAGGGAGGATGATGGGAAGAGTGGGCCTCCGAGGGAAACCCATCACAGGAGGTGAGTCACAGAGTTTCTCTCAAAACCCCATGCCCCTGGTTTCTAGAGTGTGCTGAATGCAAAGCCCGCCAGTCCCAGCCTCAGTTCTAAGAATGACCCTCCTGTCCCTCCCACAGTTGCCAAAATTAATCAGGCTTGGTGGGGTGGGGGTAGCTTTCTCGTTACTTATGAGAAGTTGACAGAAGAAATCATCAGGTTGCATCCCAGCAGAGAGGCTGCTGATAGTAGCGCTGGTCTGGAGGAAATGTGAGATTAGCTCTAAAGTTTGGGGTTTCTTCTAGCTCACCCCACCAAAGAAAATGTGGCTTGAGAGATTCAAGAGATTGTGTGGTGGGTATAGGAGGGGAGCCCTGGGTTCCTGCAGATCTGGGCTCACGTTCTGGGTCTGTCATTTGCTGGCTCAGAGCTTGTAAGTTGTGATGCCCCAGTGAGTAAAAGGTGAATTAAGAGAATGAAATAGCTGACTGGCATCAACCTCTGGCCCAGTTCCCATCGCATAGCTAATGTACCCAGTGAAGAGGCGCAGATCACTCCTGTGAACACCTCTTTGGGATCTTTGACCTTCCACAACTGTAGAGTTGGTAGCATTATTCCCATTTTCTAGATTTGTCAGCTGCGATTCACTAAGTTCTGGGAAACCATCCTGTGTAACATAAGAGGTTTGACAGAGGCTTGTACCTTCCTTGGACCCCCTTGCCAAAGGGAGTGGGAGTGCCTAATGCTCAGACAGACTAGTCCTTATAAAAGACAAGCCATTGTTTGGGGGCTATGGAGCCCATGGACCCAATGACAGGAGGACAGGAAGACATTTTACCCCCTTCCAGTTCCCAAGAGGAAAACGCCTCCATACCTCTCATTTTCTTTGATTTGTTCACAATTATGTCCACCCTTAGTGCCTTACTTAAAACTGGAATCTTCCCTCCATTCCTAGCACAATTTGGATCTGAAATGTTGCCCAGTGGCTCTGTGCTGAAGGTGTGGTTCCTGGGTGTTTGGTGCTTTGGGGGAGGGGGTCATGGTAGGAGACTAGGTCATAGGGGCGTGCCCTTGAAAGGTTTTTTTTTTGAGGACCCCAGCCCCTCCTGGCTCTCTTTCACTTCCTAGCTGCCATGAGGTGCGCAGCTTTTCTCTCCCTTGCATTCCCACTGTGATATTCAGCTTTACTACCAGCCCAAAGTGCCGGGGTCAACTCGCCAAAGATAGACTCTGCAGCTGGATGTCAAGATAAATCTCTCGTTGTTAGGCTGTAAATCTTAGGTATTTCTATTGTTAGGCTGTGTATCTTAGGTATTTCTATTGTAGGGACAGAACGTCGACTAATGCATCCCCCACCCCCTAATTTCTCACTCTGGCTTCTGGTGGGTTTTGTTTTAAAATTTTAAACTATACTCGTTGAAATAACAATTTGTACACACAAAGAATGACCTTACTTAAATTTCTCCCACAGACCTGATCATCCTCTAACAGTCCTATGTCTAGCTTATTTATGGTATCTGGAATGTCAGCCCCATCCCCTGATATGTCTCCAGTGCTTAGCGTCACAGGCTCTGAAGTGTGTGGAAGGCTGGTGGGTCTCTCTAGCATCCAGCTGTTCACAGAGAGTGCTGATGTACAAGATTAGGAGGCGCTGTATGAGTAAGTGCCAATGTGTGGTAGAAGCAGGAGTGCTCAGGGGCTAAATGTGGGTCCCCAGAGATGCGTGAGGCCAGGAAAACCTCCTGGACAACACTTGGCTGGCACGCTGATGTTTTTGGCACCTTTATGCCAGTGAAGGCATGTGGGTGGCCTTTGCCAATTTTTGGATCTTTAACCTCCTGTCACCCCGAGGCAGCTCCTTCTTCCTTGGGTCAAACCCCAATCCCTCCTGCTGCTGTTTTAACCCATTTCCTCTCCTTCTGCCCCCAGTGGGTCCTGTGGCAGTAACCACACTAACCATTCCTACCCATTCCTCACCGCCCCCCCCCCCGCCCTCCTGGCAGGCTACAACCAGAGCTGCTGCAGGCAGATCATTTGACAAGAGGCTATGTACCCAGCAAGGCACACAGGGGCAGTTTGGACCCCTGCCAGGAAACCTGATGTAGAGAAGATACTCAGTAAATATTAGATGGATGGGGCTGGGGGTTAGAGATTCACCTAGCTTCCTCCAGACACAACAGTGGTAGTATTTAAAGATGTTTGTCCTTCCTTCCTTCCTTCCTTCCTCCCTCTCTCCCTCCCTCCCTCCTTCCTTCCTTCCTTCCTTCCTTCCTTCCTTTCTTCCTTCCTATCTACCTTCCTACTTACCTATCTTGTGGGGGTAATGGAGCTTAGACTCAGAATGTTACACGGTCACTGGGCTTTTTTTTGCTCAAGGTTGTTGCTCTACTACTTGAGCCATACCTCCACTTCCAGCTTTTTGGAAGTTCATTGGAGATAGGAGTCTCTCAGATTTGCCTGACTGGCTGGCCTCAAACTGCAATCCTCAGGTCCCAGCCTCCTGAGTAGCTAGGATTACAGGCATGAGCCACTGGTGCATGCTTATAGACAGCCTCCCAATTATCCAAGCTTCTGGTCTCAAAACCTGGATCCATTGCTGCATGTGCTCCTAGTGGCAGAAGAAGCTAAGGAACGTTAGCATAAAGATTCTTCTCCCCTTATCTAGTTGTTACAATTCCCAGCCCTTTTGCATCTGGATGACTTAGTTCCAGCCAATAGAACATGGGCAAAAGGGGAAGGGATACGCCCACCATTTCCAGATCTGACCTGTTGGAATCTTCTATGTGCTCCTCTACTGCTCCTCTTTTCTCATCTTCATGTTGACATCTAGGGCATTGACGCCGGCACAGAATTATGGATTCTGACTCTGTTCTTGTTTACTGAGAGCTCTCCAGCCCACCCTACCTCTTACCCATCTGCCCCATGAGGTAGATAAGAAAGTCTGAACGTTCCCTGCTTTGGCTCTACAGGAAGTTTAAATGACCAAAGTTCCAGCCTGTGGCGGGGGATCCTTCACCCTGCCCATTCTGTTGCGGTCTTACACCCCAAGTCTGCCATTGCTCCCTGCCCTTTCTTAAGCCATTTTTGGACCTGCCAGAAGCCTGCCCTGCTCTCCCTAGAGAGAATTAAATGCCCTTTCATTCACTCTTGGGGCCTCTCTGGCATTGCCAGTCTTGACACTCACACATGTTGGGTGTGTGGGGTCCCTTCTGTTTTGAGGGGTGTCGAACACAGAGCGGCCATCAGCATGCTGACTTCAAGGCACAACTTCTCCCTGCCCTACTTTGCTGAGGCTCTCTCCACAGGCACTCTTTTCTGCAAGTGAGAAATACACGGTTGAGGTTACGCCACTGAGATTTCAAGGGTGTGTCTGCAATGGCATCTAGTGTTACCGTACCTAACATGGCCAATGATAAAGCTGGTCCTTTACTTCCTTCCCCTATCTAATTGTTCCCAGTATCTGGGTAGCTTTTGACAAATCTGAAAAAAAAAATCATTGGGTATTTTCCTTTTGGGCTACACTAAAGATGGTTAGCCAGGCCTTTTTGAATCATAATTCTGCAACAAAGATGCTATGATTCTGACCTGATGGACCGTTTCTTTATTTCCACAGTACTAACATGTCTCTATTCATACATAATACTTTCTTGTAGTATAAAGACAAGGAGGAGATGGTCACATAGATTATGAAGTTAGGGGAAATGAGTGATCCAAAGAGCCCATGACAGCAAATCAACCATCAAAAACTATATTCCCGGGCCAGGGAGCTGCAGGTCAGGGGTGGATACAATGGCTCACACTCCTCCTCACCACCACCCCCACACCGTGCTTTGGTTTCTAGAAGTAAGCATGGCGGTCCCTGTGTCCATCAACTGTTCAACAAGCTTCAGCTTCTCCGCCATGTTTCTCACATCAGCAGCAGACTCCAGAGATGCACGCTCCTTGCCTTCGTTTCCTGCGCACTCTTGGGTTCTGCAGGCTTCTGCTTCTCTTGGTTTCTTCCAGTGGAATGGAATGGGGATAGTAAAATCAATGGCGTGTGAGCAGGTAGGAGAGAAGGTGGCAGTAACTAAGGGTTCTCTGCTTAGTTCCTATGCTTAAAGGGAATACCACTTGCAGAGACTGTGGTTAGAGAGACAGACACACAAGTCAGGGAGGGCCTGTAGATACATAGGTATACTTTATAGAAGCCACAAACTCATGTCTTTGCCAAGTTCCTCAAATGGGTGTTTTTGCCTCAGCAAGAATAGAGCAAATGGCATGGCCAAATGGACAGATTGCCTAGGATAGAGAAAGTAAAGTTCTCTTAAAATAACCAGCCAGTTTTGTTGGGCCCCTGACTTGGAGGAAGAGGGCAGATCTGATGTCATTCTGTTCTAGACAAGCCCTAGTTTCATAGGTCTCTGGACTGGTAGATTTGAATTCCCAGTAAACTTGCTCTATCTGGATTTCATCAAGGCACCCAAGAAAGTCTTACCTGGTCCATTTGTGGATATATTATGTATTATTTCTACCTGGTGGAAGAACCTTGATTTATATCTGATGTGATATGGCTTTGGCCACTTTATTTCTTTTCTATCAATGATGCTATTGCCGGATCTTAAATGCTCTGAAGACCTATGTCCCTCAAAGGCTCTGTCCATAGCTTGACACTAGTGAGGTAATGGAACCTTCAGAAGGTGGGCCTAGTGAGAGGAAGTGAGGTCATTGAAGGGAAGAACATCGAAGAGTTGTACAAGAATCTAGGCTCTTGCTCTTCCGTTTTGGCTTTACCATGGTAAGCAAGCATGTGTGTTTTCCTATGCACTCCTGCCATCATGTGCCTTCCCCCTCCCCAGAGGCCAAATGGAAATAAATGCAACTGACATGGACTGAAACTTCCCCAAACTAGAGCCAAAATAAATCTTTCCTCTTTGTAAGTTGATTTACCTCTGTTATAAAAAAAATCCAATTAGCACAATCAGTTTGGGAAAAAGTATAGAAGACTAGTTTATGTAAAACCAGATTGATCTGTCAAAATATATGAGTAAATAATGCATGGATGAGCATAGACCATGAATTTAGTTTAAAAAAAACCCTCAGTGTATAAATAAGAATAATAAGATGAAGGTAATTTGACCCAAGTTCAAATAAAGTTCTAGGATTTTCCTGACTTCAAGTGTAATGGTTTGTATCTAAAGTATCCAAGGCTCATGCATTGAAGATGTGGCCCCCAGTTCGTCAATGTTTAGAGGCAGAGATTTAGGGAAGTGATTATATCATGAAGGCTCTGATCTCATCAATGGATTAATCCACTGATAGGCTAATGATTGATCAGAATGTGCTAGTGTGTGTGTGTGTGTGTGTGTGTAAGTGTAAAGTGTAGAAGAGGTCTAACTGGAGTAAGAAGGCTACTGGGGAGCATGTCTTTAAAGGTCATAACTTGTCCCTACCCCCTCCAGCCCCCATCCCACCATCTGCTTCCTGGCTGCTGCTTCCTGAGGTGAGCAGCTTTGTTCTACTGTGTGCTCCCCCCTTTGATGTTCACCCTTGTCTTAGGCGCAAAGCAGTGGAGAGAAGTGACTATGGACGGAAACCTCTAAGGCCGTGAGCCAAAATGAATTTTCCTAGAAAGTGGGTTTTCTCAGGCATGTTGTCCTAGCAATGGAAAGCTGAGAGGTCCAGAGGTTTGGGGCTTGAATATAACTTCTGGAGGACACAGTTCAACTTATACTCACAACCTATGTGAGCTAACCATATGGTGTGACTGTTGCTAAAAAGGCAACATTGTGGTGGTGAGCTGTGTGATCACTGGTAGTTCTAGAGGAGGGCAATTATCCTGGTTCACTTAGGTCAGGCACAGCTAGAAGACATAGAGCAATGCTTGGCTCTTCCTGCTTCCCTGGGCTTCCATCACCTCATACTTCTATTTTCCCTTTCATCCTTCTTGTTCTTTCTCCTTGGCCTCCATTGCTGATACTTTACCCTCAACTTGCCTAGGAAATAATTGCTTTTTGTTTTTGGCAATTTAAACCTTTTTCTACTGTTTTCCTGAGCTACCACTTATCTATGTTAATTATTCTAGAATCTTGTGGAGAAATCTCCTAGTATCCAACTAGATACGTACAATTTGTATTTAAAGAACATTTCAACTAGGTATATCCAAAATTAAGCCTAATCTTCTTCCTTATTCTGTTTTTTTTTTCCCTTTTTAAGACTTGAATCTACCTTCCAGGTTTCCAGTCTCAGTTCATGGTACCTTCATTTACCCATTGGTCTAAGATGTCCTTCATTTCTCTTTCCTTCAGGCAGGAAGTCATCAAATCAAATTGGCTCTACATTTCAACCAGCTCCCAAATATGTCTGTGAAATTTACTTTTTTTTTTACTATTGCATAAATGTAATTTAAAAAGTTGAACATGAAAATGTACATTTTTTGTTTCATATTAAATAGGTCCTTTGAAAAAGGGATGTGGAGTTCTCTGCTGAACAGTCATTATTAAATCATTCTGGCCGTCTCATGACACTACTGCCTTCTGTTACCACCGTTCCAATAGGCTCCTGTTGCTTACTAAGTGCTGTTGCCACACGTTCCTCTTCCACAAGGTTCACAAAAGAATCAAACCCCCGTAATGTTCCTTGGAAATAGCTGCTACCATTCAACTTCAGTGATAGCTTATTGTCCATATATTTTTTTAGCTTGGGAGACTGAGTTTTGCTCATGGTCTTTACTTGGCTAGCTCAGACATAGCCACTTCCTAGGCTCATGCTACTGTCATATACATTTTTAGGCTTGGATTACTGAACAGATTTTAGTGTTCGACCTCTGTCTTATTCTCCTGTCTAGATGACTTTCTACACAGAGGCCATAATGCAAATATGACCCTGATAGTTCCCTGCTTAGCGACCTCAATGGTTTCCCACCCTCTTTAGGGTGTGAATCAACCTCTAGTGTAACTGAATAGGTTTCTCAAGTCTTATTTCTCTTATTCCCTCTTTCTCACCCATCTTTTCTCTCACATCTTTGCATATGTGTTTCCCCTGGTTTAGCAGTTTCTTTACCTAATTAACTGGAACTTATGTTTCAGTCTCTGATTACATTTATGTTCTTCTACAGATGGCTTACTTGGTCCAGAATTTGCTTACTTCTCTCCATGACTGGTCCTCCAGGTTATACGACTGCAAAAAGTGTGCTTTGTGTAGTATTATATGTGAATGACTCCTGGAGTGGAGTGAGGGCACTGACACACCTTGATCCTTGTTTTCACTGTTTAGGTGTTTCCTCTCCTTCACGTCAGGATTCACATGTGATTTCCTGCTGTAAGCCTAGTGTAGAGTAGGAATTCAGTCAATATTTATTTCATTAATAATAAATGAGGCTTTAATGCATATGGGAAATATGGAACAAATTCTGGAAACTATACCTTTTACAGAATAATTAGATGAAAAATATCTAGTTTGAAGAACTAAAGATTTAGAATGGATGCAATAGCTGACTTTCAATCTATTGTGTAGGGCTACCATGCGAATACATGGAATAATGATACCCCAGAACTACTGGAGGTAAGTCACAAGGGAGCCCATTTGGACCTGATAGGGAAAATAGAAGGATCTTTTCAATCATGTGAACTGTCCAGAAATGAAACAGGTGGCATGCAGAGCAATGAGTTCTGCTTCATCACAAACATTGAAGTGTGAATCTATCTCTAGGACCACAATTAGACAAGAGAGCCTTTGAAGATCCAACTCCAAAGGCCTGGGACTTTATGGCTGTAAGGAAGTTGACTTTATCCAATGCCATTTTGTGTTTGGCACTATTAAGGATCCAGGCCTGAACTCTCAAGATGGACAGTCAGATTTGGGAGACAATGTCAAGTTCCCAGGGGACTATTAGAGCAGAACCTTGAAGAGTACCAATCACCAGGGGTTTAAATGTGCAGTAAAGAGTAGGGTGTTGCATTGTGGTGGAAGGCTTCACAGAAGATGAGGGTTTTGAGATGGGCCTCAGCGGATGGGAAAGGGTTGGAGAGGTGGGTTCACTTCAGGAGCAAGGGAGCTGATGATAAAGCCTGCGAGAGAGGCAGACATAGCCAGGCACAGAAGCATGTGTCCTTCATCTCTTTCTTTCACAGCATCAACTCTGTAGAGCTCTGGTGTCCTTAGCTGAAGCCAGTGAGGGAGGTGGCTTGGATGGAGGCTGGCCTGAGAATTTGCTGAACTCCAAGGTTTCACCGTAACCTGCAGTGAAAGCAAATGGCCTCTGTGCCTTTGCACTCCTTCGAATAGTTGGGGGTGCACTGGGTGACTCAGTTGTGACTCAGCTGCTGAGAAGGAGGAAAGGAGTAGGGGAAGCCCCCATACTGATAGCTTGACAGCTCACTTATCTCTTTTGTATATATTTTTGGTTACATGTATCCCTGAACCTAACGAACGACAAACTAAACAGAAGGAAAATGACTTATCTCACATATTGAAATGATTTATCTCACATATTGAAAATGCAGAGCTAAGTCTGATCTAGAAATGGTTAAATCATGGGTTCAACAAAGTCACCAAGGCTCTACTTGTCCCCACCATTTATTGTTATTTTCTGCTTCTTGATTCTTCTTACTCTTAGTTTGCTCATAGTTCCTAGAAGCCTTCAGCAAGTCCAAGCTTCAAATGTGAACATTTAGAGGCTCAAAAGAAGCCTAGTGACATTGGTTTGTTTTTTTTTTATGCCGTCTTGGGGCTTGAATTCAAAGCTGAGGCCCCGTTCCTGAGTTTTCAAGGCTAGTACTCCACCACTTGAACCACAGCTCCACTTCCTGCTTTTCAGTGGTTAATTGGAGATAAAAGTCTCATGGACTTTCCTACCCTGAGCTGGCTTTGAACCATGATCCTTAGATCTCAGTCTCTTGAGTAGTTAGAATTACAACTGTGAGCCACCGGTGCCCTGCTGTGTCCTTGCTTTTAAGAGCAAGAAAAATGGGTTCAAGTTCCATACTGAAAACAAAGACAAAATAGAACCCCAAAGCAAGAGAAAGTATTTCTTTTTAGTTTTTCAGTCCTCAAGATTTGTGTTACTATTCCTGTCTCACTGACCAGGTACTGTGACAGTTCATTCATGAATCAGAAACTAGACAGGAGAAATGGAGCCACCAGAGGAGGAAACCTCTCCCTGGAAGCACATGCATGGCTAGTACCTTGACAAAATTGAGAGAATAGGGGAATGGCAGCTAATATTTCCTTTCTAGTTAAGGTGCTACGTTCTTTGGGTCTGATGGAGACTAGGGTAGGGGTGGCAAGCTTAGGACCACTAGCCTTGCAGATCCTCAGTGTGTGCTGACTGTACTACGGTATCTGTGATTGGTTGATTGTTGGGGCCTGAGAGTCTCACTGGAGCAATGGGTTTGTGATCTTTACCATCACTCATCATTGGGCTTTGTCCTGGCCTGGAATCGCAACAATGGTGTCTCACGTCACCTTTATCTCAGATCTGCAGGTCAAGGACTCTTATTCCTATTTTTAGATAAGGAATTGAAACAAGTAGCTTCCCTGAGAGCGGTTGAGTGGGAATTGGAAATTGGAAGTTGGGTGGGTGGATATATAAAATAAACACTTCTCTCATTCCGCATCAAACTCTTCCAATTTAGGATTGTTTCTGAGAGTTTGGGACGATGTCAAGGAGTATGATTTAGAACTGTGTGTGTTTCTCAATCCATCCCTGGCTAAAAATTAGACCCTAAAAAACAAAAAAAATTTCCCCCCATGATGAGTCAACATTTTCATAAGATGCAGTGAAAAGAGTTACTATGAAAATATCACTAAGATATACACAATGCAATAAAATTGCAAATGAGTCAATTTAACAAACACTCAAAAATACTCTTCCAAGTTGCTACCATCTTGTAAACACTCCCAATTTTTGTTCCTACTTGGTGTTACCATTTGAATATGAAACGTTTACCAACTGCTCAAGTGCTGTGGCTGTTCAGAGGTGGGAGAGGGGTGTTCTTTGGGTTGGATTTATGAGGGGCTCTGACTTCGCAAATAGATGAATCCATTTATGGATGACTGGGTTTCAGAGGTTTGGTATGAAATGGATTGGTGTAAAATTAGTCTCTTTTTCTTTGCTTCTTGGTTACAAGGGAAGAAGCTTTGCTTTAGCAGGTATCCCTGCCATGATGCTCTGCCTTACTAATGGCCCCACCCCCCCCAAAAAAAAATGGATCCAGGGTACTATTGGACTGAAGCCTCTGCTACTGTGGCCCAAATCAGTCTTTCCTCCTTTGTGCTGATTTTCTCAGGTATTTTTTCACAGCAACAAAACAGCAGATTAATCTCCCTTCCCACAAACTGACAAGAAAGAGTTGGTAGGCCCCAGCCTGCACTCAGCAGCTCTGACTCAGCAGCTGTTGACCACTGGGTTCTTCCTGAGATGATTGATGTTTAAATGTCTCAGCCTAGATAATTGTGGGAAAATTCTGATTGTCATGCTGAGACAAATATTAGAGGAAAGAGGTGAAATTATTTTTTCTTTTCATGAGAAGGTCTGCTTTCATCAAGAGAGTTATATTCGATTTGAGAAAATAATCTCTTGAAGTGATTTGTCATCCTTCTGCTATGTTTGAAAGAGACTTGAGTTCAAGGGCACTCAGGGACTCAAAAACCTTACACGTGAAAGGAAAGGACTGTGTTTGGATATTTAGCAGAGGTGCCCTGTTGGATGTGTTATTACACAATGATTCATCTCAGCCAAAAATAAACTTTTTTATTTGAGTGACTCTTGGGTGCGTGTGGTTAGTGCGTGGACGTTTGTTGTTTTCTCTGACGTAAAAATGACTTCAGTAGTGTAAGAAATATTTACAAGGATCTATATCTTTTCATTGATTAGGAAATTCCACCAGGAAGTCTTCCCAAGAATCTAAACTTGCTCTTCTCTGAGCTTTAGGAGATCTAAAATGACCATTGGCCCAGAGAATGAGACACGGAGAAGCTCCAGGAAGCTCAAATCTCTTCTTCCTCCTTCCTTCATTCACACACTTGTGAGCGGTTATCTCATTTTCCTTTTTCTTCTGCCTTGTACTGACCTCCCTTCTCTAGCTGTGAGCCAGATGGACTCTAGTGCCCTAAGAGGTGACTCATGATGATCAAAATGTGGTTTTGCTGGGTGCAGTGGCTCGTGCTTGAAATCACAGCACTTGGAAAACAGAGGCAGGAGGGTCTTGAGTTGGATGTCAGCCTGGACTACATATTGAGACCTTGTCTCAACACACACACACACACACACACACACACACACACACACGCACGCACGCATGCACGCATGCACGCACGTGCACACACGCACCAAACAAAACAAAAACAGACTTGTGGCTTTTCAGTTTTGTAACTTCTGTATTTTTAGTGACCTCTTCCTTTGCCTCTACTCAGCCACTTGCTCTATAACTTGGATTTTTTTAAAATCATTCTTCAAAACTGCTCCTCTTCCAGAATCTCTTCATTTGGACATCCCACTCCTCTGTTGAACCTCCTCTCCTTAGTGATTCAGATCCTCCCTCACAACTGTTCTTGACCTCAGGGTCAAGAACTCCCAGTCCCTGGGTTCAGTAACACCATCCCATTTTTTATCAGCTCTCTTCTGTTCCCATTATTCAGCTTTTCCAGTTAGACTCTTCCTCATCCTCTGGCCTCTTGTGATGCTCATGGGGCAAACTATTCTTCCTTCTATGTATATATTGCAGACTGTCAAAAGAATCAGAATCCTGAGAAACTGGACACAATTGCTCAGAGCAGTTCCACCCAGGCCTCTGCTGGGTTCAACACTGTTTGGAAATCTAAAGATTTCTTTGGAATTGTTTGCTTCCCACTTCTCTGCCAGCATTACTTCCCTTCTTCAGGTCTTCCTTCAAATCTCCTGGTATTAGCTCTTCAAAAAAAAAAAAGGAAACCATGTGTTGGAAACAAATTCCAATTTTCTTATAATAAGTCTCCAAACCAACCAACCTATGCTGGATCCACCTTCCTGCCATTGTGTAGTGGAGATGTCTCATTGTTTCACAGGTTCTTTTTTTTGAAAATAAGATATTTAATTGTGAGAATACTGTACAGAGGGGTTACGGTTACATGAGCAAGGTCATGAGTACGTTTCCTATCAAGCATTGTGTCACAGCTTCTTTCCTCTGCCTGCCTCCCATTCCACCCTGCTTTCTGAAGAACCTGACTTCCTCCATTTTCCTGTCTCCTCTGTCTTCTTTTTAATAGCCCAACGTTCCCTCTACTGGTCAATGCCCTGAAAGGGCTGTCTTTATTTCTCATCCTTTCCTCTCATGTGCAACCCCATCCATCTCCCCTCCCTGCCACTCCTGTGAAGTCAACAGTGGCCCCCATTTGCTACCTGATGTGATCTTCCTGCAGCACTGACCACTTTTCTGGAAACCGTTTCTTCTCTGGTCCTCGGATACCTCAGTCTCCTAACACACTTGCATGAGCTCCCTTGTGGCTTTTCCTGCTCTGGCTTATAAATACCTGGGCTCTCAAGGAGTTGGCGTGGGTTCCCACTCTATACTCTTTGCTGTGGTAATGGTATCCACTCCGGCAGGACCCTAAGCATCCGCGACACTGGGTGGACTCACTTCCAGACCAGATAGCAATATCCATCTCAGGACACTGGATGTTCTCATTCATGTCGTAGCGACATGTCCAGCCCAGCAGAATCAATGCAGAACACATCACTTGGCCCTTCAAGCCTGCTTCTCCTCTACCCAATTGCTCAAGCCAGAACTCTGGGATTCATCTTGGCCATTCCCCACTCTCCCTACCTAACTGTTGAATACTCCAACTCCCAATTTCTATTTATGGCTATTTTATACCAACACTGGCATTTCCTTTTGTCTGAACCAAATGAAATTGTTTTGTTGTCGTTGTTGTCTGTACAGGGTATGTATTCTCCTCTCTACTCAATAGCACACAATGGCTTCCACCTGCTGTTAATGCCGAAGATTTTTATGAACAGCTGACCATCCTTGAGTGATCAGATCCCTGCCTGTTTCTCCAAGCTTATCTTAAAATATCTCTTACTCTCATGTCCTTCATTTTCTGTGACTTTTTTTTGTAGTTCTTCAAGTACTTCATGTTTTTTTTTTCCCCACTTCAGAACATAGATGAAGAAGCCAGGGAGTCCCAATAGGGTGGAGATACGTTGTGAACCAGTACAAATCTACTCTTGTTTCAGTCAACCCTTTCCCAATCTTTTGTCATTCTAAAGAGTCTTTATGCTTCTTTCCATGCTTCTTGTCATTTCCAATCTAGATCAGATGCTTTATTGAATCTCCTACTTCTCATTAATAGCAACTAGCACCATTAGAAGGCTATTATTGCCTGTAGTGCCAGCTACTGAGGCTGGGATGGGAAGATCACTTGGATCATAGTGACATTCTCTCAAAGAAATAAATCACAATTATGCAAAGCTGTATAGTTAGCTTGGTAATGCATGTTTCCTCTCACAACTATTAAATCTAGGAGGATAAGATCTGTGCTTTGTGTCATTCACTGTTTCCTCCGCTCCCCGCAGTTCTCAACATAATACCTACAGCCTACGTATTGAGTTCTGAGTGAATAGATGGCCGTCTTTTAATGACTTTGATTTGGGGTAAATATCTGGGAGAGCTAATCTGCCTTTGTTTTTATTTGCTTCAACATTTTATTTGTTTCAACATTGGCAGGTATGAAGGTAAAGATAGTCTTGGAAGGAGATTAGATTTGTTCCTTAGTGCTGTATACTAGCCAGTTACTAATTCAGCTATGGTGCAGGGGTTATGGTAGTATTACATTGAGGAAACAAAGTCTTCCTCTTCTGGGTAACCATGAAAACTTCTTCAAACAAGCATGAGATTCTACACTGTGCATTGGACAAACTGTGGGTTCTGTTATGCAATGGTTTCATGATCTTGCAAAACATCCCTCCCTTCCCCACTCAAATAGTGATAACTGAAAAAACAGGGTAATAGAATGAATCTTTCATTTCAGATTGCTAGCTGATAAACAGAACATCAATGACATGTGAATGTAGATGAACAGATAGGATATAGAATAAAGCCTCTACATGGCTAGTCGCTTCTACATATAATGGCGTCTGTAACTATCATTGCCCTGAATGGTAATTAGACATTTATGTTAAGTAGCTCACTGGATTTAAGAAACCCTAGTAGTCACAATTCATACTTTTTTTTTTTTTTTGGTCCGGTTGTGGGGCCTGAACTCTGGGCCTGGGCACTGTCCCTCAGCTCTTCAGCTCAAGGCTAGTGCTCTACCACTTGAGCCACAGCGCCACTTCCGGCTTTTTTCTTTTTGCTTATGTGGTGCTGAGGAATCGAACTCAGGGCCTTGAGCATGCAAGGCAAGCGCTCTACCACTGAGCCACCTTCCCAGCCCTCATACTTTTTTTTTAAACTTCAGTGAGCCAAAGCATTTCTGAGACCGTGAGGAATTGAAAGTAGACAAAAAAAATCTTTTTTTCTTTTCCTTCCTTTCTTTCTTCCTTCCTTTCCTTCTTTCTTCCTTCCTTCCTTTCTTTCTCTCTCTCTCTCTCTTTCTTTCTTTGTGCAATAATGAACCATTTTCTCTTTCTACCCAGAAATGGTCGGTAGGAAAGCAAGGGGCATTTTAAAGAAAGGTCTCCTCTATTGAATAACACAAACTCAAGGTATGCCCCATTACTTTTCATGATGTAAAGTAACCATCTTTACATCTGGTATACTTGAGTATAAAGACAAGACCTGCTTTTATTAGGTATTTACTGTATGCCAGGAGCATCCCATGCATGCTTGCTATTATTTCTTATAATACCACCACCTGGAAGGAATTCTTATTCTCTGCGTGTGAAGGAGAATACTGAGGCAGGTGACGTGAAGCTGGTAAGTGAATGTCCTGGTCTTCCCATCAAAGTCTATCAGCTCCCAGAGGCTCAGCATAGCATCCCTGTTCTGCAGGGTAAGAGCTAAGCTTGCTTACTTTCCCTCAGGTTTTATAAAAATTTCCTCCATGTCTTTTATGGCCAGAGTACCAATGAAGTTTTCTGGAAGCTCAAGGTATTACGGCTGCTCAGCCCTGCTGGGAGATGGAAGCCACTCTTGAGGTATTGATGAGAGGAAGTTGCCTGGAAAATCACTGGTGCAGATGTTGCAGAAGCAGAAACGAGTCCTAGAAGACAGTTGAGGTGGCTGAGGAACTCAGAGGCTGGACTGAGAGACTGCAGCATAAGCAGAATTCAAGGCCCATCTATTCAGTCTGCTGTGCCAGGTGCCAGTGGCTCAAACCTGTATTCTTAGCTACTCAGGAGGCTGAGACCTAGAGGATATAGGTTCGAAGCCAGACCAGGCTGAAAGTCAACAAGAGTGTTTCTTCAATTTGAGAGCAAAATGCCAGACTGGAGGTATTGTTCAAGTGGTAGAGTACCAGCTGTAAGCAGGAATACAAAGTAAGAGCAAGGCCCTGAATTCAATCCCTAGTACGATTACCATTCCTTTTTTCCCAGAGACTCTCCAGTTTAACATATTTGGTCTGCTTACTTTTAAAGGAAATGTGTCCACTTTTTAAATTTCATTAACCTGAGACATAATAGAAGACTAGTAAGTAGAACTTTGATCAGCAAGAGCCAACTTGTCTTTCCAGAGTGGCTGGGACTTTGGTCACATGGGGAACAGGGCTTTGCAATGACTCTGTGTAGGCTTCTGGAGGGAGTGGTGGTAAATGGGCAATTTCAACTGGCACTTTCAAATGTTGGAAATTGTTCAAATACTCCCTCTCCTCCACCACTTGCCACACACCAACCACGGACACCTTCAAGACCAGCATTCTGCCACTGAGCCACCTTCCAAGCCCAAGCCACTGGCTTTTGAAATAATGAACCACGTAAGTCAGCCAAGCACAAGTGGCTCGTCAGAGATAGTATTGATTGGAATCAGTTCTATAGGTTAGGAAAGTTCAAAGGTCATCATGCCATTTTCATTCTGGATTTATGTTCTCATGACCCAGCTCCTAGTTAATTCCCCCACAAGGAAATCCACTCATCGACATGTTTTGAGGGGGACACATGTTAAAGAGAAGATGGCTTCTGCCTCTGACTGCTCACTGCTTTTCTCTTTCTTTTCACCCAATGCCCCCATCCCCTGCCTTCTGGATTGTTCTTCACTTTCGGCAGGGAAGGACCTTAGAGAACAAAGGCAGGTTGTCCATCCCCCCATCCCCATCCTAACCAGATTGGTATGCTTCCTATTCAAAATACATGTATGTTTTCATACTTGGAAAGATTCCGTTTGGCCCTCATGCCAAACCTGGCTTATTAGTCAGCATAGGCTGCCGTATACCCTTATCATATACTGTGCACCATTGGAAGGGTGGTTTAACCAGCAGAAACTTACTTTCTTTTAAGTCCTGAGGCTAGAAAGTTCAAGATCAAGACAGCAGAAGGGAGGGTTTTCTTTGAGGCATCTTCTCTTGGCTTATAGGCAGCAGTCATCTCCATAGACGCTCACATGAACTTTTCCCTTAATGTGTTGAAGGGACAAAGATGGTGTCTGTTCCAACATATTTTCTTTCCTTTTTTTTTGGTCCTGGGGTTTGAACTCAGCCTAGGCACTGTCCCTGAGTTTCTTCTGTTCAAGGTGAGTGCTCTACCAGTTGAGCCACAGCACCACTTCCAGCTTTTTTTGAGTAGTTTATCAGAGATAAGAGTCACATGGAGTTTCCTGCCCTGGATGGCTTTGAACCATTGTAATCCACAGATCTCAGCATTCTGAGTAGCTAAGATTACAAGCATGAGCCACCAGTGCTGGGCCATATTTTCTTTCTTTTTTTAATTTTTTGGTGCTGGCACTAGGGCTTAAATTTAGGGCCTTACTCCCTTGGGTTTTCCCGCTCAAGGTTGGTCATTTCTTTCTTTCTTTTTATTTGGGGGGGGGTCTGGTCGTGGGGCCTGAACTCTGAGCCTGGGCACTGTCCCTCAGCTCTTCAGCTCAAGGCTAGCACTCTACTACTTGAGCCACAGCGCACTTCCAGCTTTTTTCTTTTTTGCTTATGTGGTGCTGAGGAATCGAACCCAGGGCCTCAGGCATGCAAGGCAAGCGCTCTACCACTGAGCCACCTTCCCAGCCCCATCAAGGTTGGTGCTTTACTACTTGAGTCACAGCTCCACTTCTAGTTTTTTATTTTTATTTTTGCTAGTTCGTCGGATTTAAGAGGCTCATGTTTTGTTTTGTTTGTTCTGGACTGGCTTGGTACTGTGATCCTCAGATCTCAGCCACCTGAGTAGCTAGGATTCCAGGTATTGTGTTAGTCAGCGGTGCCCAGCTCTATTGTATCTTCTCATGTGCTCAACTTCATTTATTTGCTTGTTTAGCAGTATCAGGGTTTGAACTCAGGGCCTTGGGCTTGCTAGTCTATCATTTGATGCCACATCCCCAGCTGGCATCTCTTCTTATTAGGACACTAATTCCTTGAAGGGCCCACCATCATGACAGTGTCCTCTCCTACTCACCCCCAGAAGTCTCCGTTCTCAAGTACCATACTTTTGGATATTAGAATTTCAATATACATTTGTCTTGGTGGAGTGGGGAGGGAAGACATAAATGTTCAGTCAGTCCATAGTACTTGAGAAGACATTTTGCTAATTTTCCTGATGAGACACCAATGCTCAGAGGAGTTCACTGGACTTAGCCCGCAGGTGATGGGACTGAAAACTAAGTGTATCCGTAATGTTGATCTAGTCGTATGTACTGATGTTCACCCAGCTTTTCCCTTTTCCCCACCAGCCCAGTGATACAATGCGACTTCCTCTTAATTTTTAGAAGGGTGTGGCAGTTTAAAAATATATATATCACAAATTATTTGATACTCTGCCCTTTAAAAAGTGGAATCTAGTCAGGCGCTGGTGGCTCATGCCTCTAATCTTAGTTACTGGGGAGGCTGAGATCTGGAGGATTACCATTTTACACCAACTCAGGGAGAAAAGCTGGTGCGAATCTATCTCCAGAGTAACTGGAAAAAAGCCAGGCTGGAGGCATGACTCAAGTAGTAGAGTGACCACTGAGCAAGAATACAAGTTGAGCAAATGAGAATCCCGGAGTTCAAACTATAGTACAAAAGAAAGAAAAAAGAAAGAAGGAGAGGAAGAAAAGGTAGACTCTAACTCTTTCTTGAATATGGCTATACTTACCCATTTCTAACAGGTAGAATGTGGCAGAAGTAATGGTGTGAGATTTCGGAGATTAGAGCATAGAAGCTACTATAACTACTTCTGTCTTGGATCGTTGGTCCTGGGAACAATTCTTGTGCTGTAAGGAAGCTCCACCTGCCAACAGCCAGTGAGGAATTGAGGACTCCTGCCAAGACCCATGTAATCAACCTCCTTAGCCATGAGTCCTCCAGCCCCAGCTGAAGCTTAGGATAGAAGCCCGGCTGTAATTTTTACTACAACCTCATGACAGATCCTGAGACAGAACTTCTAGCTCTTGCTCTTGGTTCTTCATCTTTAGAAACCGTGAGATACAAATTTCTGTTATTTATACAATGGATCATTAATACAAAGATACAAAAAAATGATGTCTTATGCTATACTCAATTCTCCTTTGGGTCAAGTCACATAGACTTTTCTCATGCTTCTGAACACGGATGAGTCGAAGAAGAACTTAAAAATGGAAAATATCTTAAGATAATGGACATAGATCATGTACAATCTACATCTCAATTTTTATTTTGAGATATTTTAATGACATTACCCAGACGGACCTCGGTGTCATGGGTTCATGTGATCTTCCTGCTTCAGCCTGTCAAGCAGTTGGGACCACAAGTATGTACCAATGTAGATAGCAATTTTTTGATTGTTATTATAAAGGTGATGTACATAGGGGTTACAATAACATAAGTTAGGTAATATGTATATTTCCTTCTGGACAATGTCACCCCTTCCCTCATTCTCTCCATTTTTCCCTCCTGTCCCTACCTGTCAGGTTGTATAGTTCATTTTAGATATTAATTTTAGGTGACATAACAGAATAATATTAGAAAGAAAGAATGATACAATAATTTATTTACGAAGGTGGTATGTAGGGGTTTACTATCATTGTTAAGAACATGAACGCTGCTATTTAGTAGCTGAATGACCAATGATGTAAATTATATAACTTCTTTGGATCTTGTCTTCGACATATGGATAAGAGGGACATTGATAATTAATATCTCATTGTTTTACGTGATAATATATGAATGAATACATACAAAACACTTGGCAAAGGAGCAGGTAAATAACTATAATGTTTATATTACCATAAACATAAATGTCAGGAATACACAGAGGAAATGTAGAAATATAAATCACAAGTATTCCCCAAGTTTAATCTATGACCAGTTTATGGTATAGACAGCTATATTAACATAATAGTTAAAAAAACTTGAACTTTGCAGGCACTAGTGACTCACACTTGTAAGCCTAGCTACTCAGGAGGCTGACATCTGAGGATTATGGTTTGAAGTCAGTCCAGGCAGACAAACCTGAGAGGCCCTCATCTCCAATTCACCAGCAAAGAGCTAGAAACGGAGCTGTGGCTCAAGTGCTAGAATGACAGCCAGCCTTGAGTGAAAAAGCTAAGAAGACAGCTCTCAGGCCCTGAGTTCAAACTCGAGTACCAGCACCAAACAAACAGACAAACAGCCCCTGAACTTCCAACACAATCTATAGAATGTTAGTTTCCTGAATCCTAACAAAGCAAACAACACTCACAACTTTGATCTCCCAGAAAATAGCTATATTTTCTATTATAGGAAATGGAGATAATAATGCCATATATCATGTCTGATAAACAAATACTTAAGCTCTATGTGAAAACTTATACCTACCTAAACACGTACCAAACTCAAAATACATGCCAGTAAAGGGTAGCTATTGCTGACACTGCCTTTCCAGATGTGTTTCTGTTTGTTTCAGGTGCCTGTTTCACTTGGACGAAGTGCAACTTCCTATTTAATGAATAGGCTCACTGCCAGCTGCTGGAACTTTCCAGGCGGGGGCACTCGGGATTGTTCTAGTTCTGGACAGAGGGCTCCATCCACCCTTCTCATCTTCTGCCAGCCTTCATTCTTAACCTTAACCTTGCATTTCAGAATTTCAGCTTTGATGCATCCCACTTCCTTCCTATGGTTACTTTAACCGAAGTGAGTCAGGTCTTACTGAAAAAGTGACCACAGCCCATTGACTCCCACCCTCTCCCGACCAGGGGTGCCTGGGCAGCATTTGGGGGAGCAGTGTTTACTCAGCCCATTCGTTTCTCCTTCTCCTCCAAGTCATGGGGCTTTGAGTAGGGCTTCCCCAGACACCATGGCCCCCCTCAACAGACCGCAGCCAGAACCCAAACTCACTGTTGTCTGGAGCCTTAGAGAGTGGCTGCCTTTGTCCTTCGAGGATCTTATTAAGTGGGACGTGTCTATTTTATTGGGTCCTGCCTGTTAACCGCTGATCTCAACTCAAAGATGTAGGGTGGGCCATGGTGATACACACTTGTTTTTCCATTACTCAGAGGCCAAAGCAGGAGGACTGAGAGTTTGAGGCTAACCTGAACTATGTAGTGAGACCCCTAAGGTTCATTGATAAAGTACAGTGGTAGAGCCTAGAATGTGAACAGTGCTGGGGTTTGATCTCCATCAAGTCTAGAAAAAGAAAGGGTTTGTGATGGAAAGTTATTACCAACTTTGAGTACTGAGTCCATCTCTAAATTCTGGGAAACATGTTGGTATTTTCTCTTAATCCTCAGGGTGGGTTTGGTTTTGGATACATCCCCTGGACCTCTGGAACTTGAAGAAACAAATGAACCCCTTCCTTCCTAGCTTTGATTTTTAGTGGGCACAGAATCACCTTTCTTAGTTTTGTACACCGACCTGATTGTTCAGGACTTAGGGTTACATCTTAATGGACGGTGTGGGGGTTGCAGGAAGCCCATGGTGGCCTTTGTTGTTGGCTTTCAAAGTAAGGATAGCTTTTTCTTCTGATCAGGTTTGGAGATCTCTCCCTCCTCCCTGCTTCCCCCTTACTCAGGAGAGATCTCTTGTGGAGCATAGAATTTATTCCCTTCTTCTCTTCTGCCTCTTAGGAGTTTTGAGGGAACACGTTTAGTCAGACAGCATTAGCAGACACCATAACATGATTTGAATAAGACTCATTTATTTATTCAAAATGAAAATCTGCTATGAAGACAGACAAACAAGGTAACATTCCCAGTGGAATTGAGTTACTTCTGGTTGAAACTGAGTTCTATTAGAACCAATTTTAGGTTGATATATGAGTATATATACATGCACATATATGTATATATATGTATATATACATATATGTATATATACCAAGCTGGCCACAGCTTTCAAGACTGAAGTGGTTGTAGACTGAGGTCAGGGAAATCCCTCTGAACTGCTGGAAGGTTACTCATCAAAGGGACTCCCTGATTTCTCCTCCTAAGAGTATAAGCGTCTTTTCAAATGCTCCTGGACTCTTGAGCCCAGGGATAAAGATGAAGGTCATGGAAAGCATCTAGAAAGTATGACCATACTTGGAACGGGAGCCTCAGCCCCCCCCCAAAGGAATCTATTTCCCTTCATATAATTTAACAATTTCTCTTAAAACACTTAAATACCATAGGGCGTAACCCCAAAAAACAGCTTAAACACAGGTGAAAATAATAAATACTGAAAAAGACTAATATTAGGCTTCTTTCTAAATTGTTCACAGAAAGGCTCAGTGAATAAATAAGAGTTCAAGCTGAGGTATCAGAGGTTAATAAATATTCCAGGAGAGAGAGGTATGATGGTTTTTTTTCCCAAGGACCTGGTTTGGCAACCTGGGTCATGTATTAGAGATCTTCAATATATGGCCTGGAGTCCATTAGCATCGTCATCCTGGGTGTTTTAGTTGTTTAGCTTCATTGTCATGTAGGCTTCTATGTAGTTGATAAAGATGTCAAACTCACTCATGGCTTTGTAGATGCCTTTCTCTTGGAGCTGGGGAGGGAGACAGAAACATTTAGTTAAAATGCTGTGGAAGAGCCAAAGGGACCTTGGATGCAGAAACTGCTCCTGCTCCCTTTGAGGACATGTCTTACTGCCCTGGGAAGGGGCTGTGACTTGACTGTTCTCTCCTTCTAGCCTTAAGCACAGCTTTGAGGAACAAGGCAAAAGGGACATTGATTTTACAAATCACAGTCTCTAAGAATGATGCCTTCTCAACAGCTTTAAAGGTCACACACTCACATGATACTTAGGCAGATTTGAGAGGATTTAAGAGGAAGTGGTATGAAAGCAAGACAATGGAAGGAGAGAACTTTGTAATGTTTTTCTCTCCCATGAACAGACCGAGCATCAGTCTTTGGCTCTGGCCTACTGTCCTGTCCTCTACAGTTGGAGCCCTGTCAGACACCTACCAGGTGTCTACGAGAAGGCCCGAAGCCACCTGGCTTCTGGGAAATGGAGGTTGACAGGCAGTTGGGAGTGTGAAACCCCACTGGGTAATGGGAGCAGATATTCTCAGGCATTTTAGGAGGTGTAAGAGACAGATGGAAAGTGAATGTGAACCCGCTCTAGCTAAGTGACAACTCTACTTCTTGCTTACTCTGAGTTCTGGTGAGTCCCCGTGTGTCTGTACGTGCACATTCACAGGGTGACTTCATGCACGTGTGGGTTCAGCCTAGATTCCCAACAAGTCACACTCTGTACTTTCTGTTTCCTTTGTTACTCTCCCCAGGACCCAGCTCACTGCACTCACACCGGCTTGGTCTGTCTGAACCTAAACCCCACAAAGGCACGGAGCAGTCATTTAGAAACTCCCAAAGGCACTTCACAGCACACACATATAACCGAGGCGGTGGCTGCTCACTGTCTGAGGAGCTAACCCCATCTGCTAGGTTCCCACACTCCCTTTTCTTGGGGGGAGCGGGCAGAGGCTATACTCTGCCAACCTTCGGGGCCACCCTCCAAGCTCACCTTACTAAATGCGCTCTTCACCTGCTCCACTGCCTTGCTCTTATTTTCACAGGGAAGAAATCGATGCTATAGAAGAAGAAAAAGAGCGGGGGGGGGGGAAAGAAAAGTTAATGACCCTGACTCTCAGCCCCCCTGTTCATGGCACATCTGGAACAAGCTGGTCATGTGAAGAAGGAGTCAGAAGCATCCCACATGCCTACAGGCCTTCCCTCATCTTCACCCACCCCGGAGAGATGGCATGCCCATGCCTGGAGCTACTGGAGTGTTTTCAAGGCTTGGGGCGCGGGGGAGGCGGTGGGTGGGGAGAACCAGGTCTTGGCTTTCTCTTAGAAGCTCCACATGTTCTCATTTTCCTGTTTTTGGCTGTGTCTTTGAAAGTCAGCCATGGAGGACTGTTCCTAAGTGCTTGGGGGAATGGAACATAACCATCTTTTGCCTAGCACTGTCCTGCAAGGAGACACCAAGGGATTCCCTCAAATCGAGGAGAGGAGAAAGCAAAGCATCCATGCTCGCCTCATGATGTCAGCTGGAGAAATAAATTATCTGGGGGGAATTAGTCATGGACACTAGTCTGGGGACAGTGGCCTCCTGCCTTTCAGACAGTTGTGTTGCATTAAGACTTGGGAGAAGCAGAGGTGCACGTTGTCTTGGGCTGTCCCAGCCCAAGTCCAGAGAGGTGAGGAAGCCCTGCCTGAACCTCTGGGCCCCTTACATGAACCGAGAGGAGAGTAGTTAATAACCCACAAATGACTCAGAAATAACAGGAAAGCTGAGTGCAAATCTTCACATGTAAATGCCTAGCAGCCACCCCCAACCCTGCTCAGAAAGAAATGAGCAAGAACTCTGACTCCAGGAGTCTTTCCAGATTCACACAGCCCTGCCAGTCTAGGTCTCTGTGGGTGTCTCTGGATAAGCTTGGCTCGTCTGGGCTGTAGAAGCTCAGGGTATCTGGGGGGCAGCTACAAAGAGAAAGAATGGATTTGCTACTCACACAGCGTCGCAGCCGTGACCGGAGAACCTTCAGCTTCTCTCCCAGGGAGTTTACATGTTCCATGATGTCTGGACCCTGGTTCTCTGCCTGGGGCATCACTTCCAGCAAGTAAAACTGGATCATCTCTGACAAGGCTTGGCAACCCAGGTAACCCTAAGGACAGGAGCCAAAGGTTGGGAGGGTGCTGACTGGGAGAAAGGGCTGCTGGACCTAGATTGAAGGGGTCAGCTTTGTTCCCCCCCACCCCCCTTCTGCCTTTTAGGACTGAGCCCTTTGTAACCCTTGGCTACTGGTGATATGCTGAGTTAAGGTCTTCCCACTTCTCCTTTTCAAAACCAAGGCAGTGGCCCAGCTCCCGCAGTCACAAGCAAGCAATGCCCGCTTTCCTCTAAGGAGGCTTGTGCCTGTTCTCACCTTGAAGTCCTCCAGCAGGGACTGGCTTAACAGCATGCTGTCCAGCTGATCCCTTGTTTGCTGCAAGAACAAAAGCAGAGAGAGTGGGTGAGGCTTGGAGAAGCAGCTGAAATGCATGTCTTCCTGATCCCTTTTTAGTTATTGTCTTTGATTTGTAATCCATGTAGCCCTGATCCCCAAACTGAAAGGAACATTACAACAACAATTTGACAGTGGTGAAAGTAAAGGTTAAATCAGATCCTCCCTCTCAGGATCAGGGTTGTTTTTTTTCTTCTTTTTTAAACTTGCTAATTTTGATGAAAAGGCAGAAATTTCCATAGGGCTCTTTCTGAAGAGCTCTGTCAGGTACCGAGGGCATCTATAGGAGTCCTGCAGTCCACAAGCTTTTTGCATATCCTTTACTTTTCTTTGTATCTACTGTGGACAGTCTATTCCAGCTCCCGAGAGCTCTCTGGGAAGAAGAAAACATCTCCCAATGCAGGTTCCTCCCCAACTCAATGCTGTTCCCAAACTTAGGCTTTCAGATTTGGGGACTAAACAGAAACCATTTGTTTTCCTGCCATAAGGTATGGGAAATACCTTCCCCTCCAATCAGATCCTTCTTAATGTCTCCCCACCGATGAAGCCTAAAGCTCCAGCGAAATCTTACAGAAAGTTTCTGAATATAGGGGAGAAACAGTGCATTCAACCTTATAGGTAGGTTTACCTGCACATCTGGGCTTCATCTTAACTCCTTGATCTAGGATTCACTTAAGCATGTAAGTTGAAAGGGATAGAACAAGAGGAGGAGGAAGAGGAAGAGGGCTTTTCCTCTAGCTCCAGCAGAATGCCTAGCTCAGACAGTCCCAGGAAGAAAGAATGGGTGGGTTTCATACTCACGAAGTATGTCTTCACCCTGCCAAAGGCAGCTCGGAGCTCTCGGAGCATGTGTGGCAGGCCAGCTGGGAAGAGGGTGCAGTTATTTTCAGACTGGGTATCTTCACCTTGACTGACCACTACTCTAGCCAGTAAGACCAGGCAACAAAGCAGTGCTGAGCTGTGCATGGCTGAATTCTGCTTTCTCCTGCAAGACTGCCTTGTGGTTTAGTATTGCAAGAGCAAGCCCCTGATAAACAGACCTTTGGCCCCTTTTTATATTTGGGCTCAACTGAGAGATCTCCCCACTTATAAAGCCACAAACAGATTTCCCGGTAAGGTTGCTGGTGATTCAAACTCCTCCCACCCAAAAACATACACATTCAACAGGCTTCAATTTTCTGCCTTTTTTTTTTGCATGCTAAGCAAAGAACTGGTAAAATATGAACTCATTTTACTATTTTTAGAATGGGCTACCTCTCTCTTTCCTTTTTTGTAAAAAAAGAAATACAATGCCTTTGCTTCTTGATGAAAAAAGGGAGAACAGCTGTTCTCTACGCAGAGGCCCACAGCTGTGACTTCCATTCGCATGGGCCTAGGTCACAATGACGTGGACGGATTGGCCATTCCAGAATACACCCGGATTGAGAAATGATTGGATCCACACTCAACCTGGGTTGAATACTCAAGACTTCTTGCTGACAAGAGAAGTCACCTCAGATCTCTGGGCTTCAGTTCCACCAAGGAAAAATACGGAGTGGGGTATATATTCTCTCTCTCTCTCTTTTTAAACAGTTGTGGGGCTTGAACTCTGGGCCTGGGTGCCGTCCCTGAGTTCTTCAGCTCAAGACATGCACTCTACCACTTGAGCCACGGCACCACTTCCAGTTTTCTAGTTCATTGGAGATAAGAGTCTCATGGACTTTCCTGCCCAGGATGGCTTTGAGCCATGATCCTCAGATCTCAGCCTCTTGAGTAGCTAGGATTACAGGTGTGAGCCACTGGCGCCTGGCAGGATACATATTCTTAAAACTCCTTTCCAGTTTATTTTGTGTTCGGTGACCCAAAGCAGGGTCATAGTAGGACTCCAGTTCTTTCCATGGCTCTGGATTCGTTGAGAAGCTCAGGTCCAAGTTTCTTTCCCTCTTAAGTTGTCCCAGCCTGGGGAAGTGAGGAAGGCTAGCCTGAACTTCCTAAAAGCCTGCTGTGTTCCAGTCAAGTTGTGTTCTTTCTATGATGGTTAGCACCTCCATTTCTATGCTGGCTAGACCAAGATCCAGAGCTGCTGTACAGCCTTGCCCAAGATCACTTGGCTGCTGAGTAAAGACAGCACCCCCCTCTACCCTATCTCTAGAGTGAGAATAAAAGGTCAGATTAGATGGTTCTTAAAGTTCCTTTCAGTTGTCTGTGGCTGGAGCCTAAAGCTGGAGAGATGGGGAGGAAGAAGTCGAAATAATAAGGAAATAAGGTTTTGTGAAAGCTGGGGAAAGGAACCTTTTCTTTTTTTCCCTCTCTATCCTTCTAATAGTCCAGCTTTGGATTTGCATGTGTGTATGTGCACATGTGTGTGTGTGTGCGCGCGTGCGTGCGCGTGTGAGGGGGGGGCGGTCCATGAGCAGGGAAGGGTTCCCTGCTGGGTGATGATTAGAAGTGTCACTTTACCTTTGGTTAGGAAAGGACCAGGGCAGTGACATTAAGGCAGGTGTCTGGAGATTCTTCGGTGGTCATTTGTGCTTGGACCTCCTCGGTCCACAGGGGCATCTCCTACCACCTCAGTTTGGACAGTTAATGCAAAGAGTACTGGCCAAGGGCCATGAGCCTGAGCTAGCCCTGGCTTTTGTCACCCTGGACCTAGGGAAAGTTCCCTTGTCCTCTCTGTGTCTCTCTTTCCCATCCGACCCAAAGGGACAATGGGTACCTGTCCTTCACTGAGCTTCAAAAGCAGTTGAGCTCAGTGGAGTAATTCCTCAAGGGTTCTGTGACAGCCTCACACTCCTGCCCCAGCACTGGGCATCTCTGATGGCACTGGGTTCCATTGGTGAAAGCGCTTGTGCCAGAGCACATGGGCCAGATATGCTGGATCCACCCAGTCTAGAGTGAGCAAGAAGGAAGGGTGAAACGCCCCAGGTACACTTTGTGGATCTAGCTATTGTGGTGACTTGTGGATTGGGACCAGGGGACTGTGGCTTCCCCTCCCAAGCCTCTGGGGAGGGAAATGCAGAAGTCTACCAATTGTGAAAGTGGTCAAGAGCCTTCCAGAAACTAGAAGGGAGCTGACCCAAGATGTGCTGCTCCTGCCAGATTTATACAGTGCTGCATTCTTTTTATTTATTTATTTTTTATTGTGAAAATACTGTACAGAGGGGTTACAATTACATGGGCAAGATAATGAGTACATTTCTTATCAAGTATTGCAGCCTCCTCCTTTGTTTTCCCTTCCCATCCCTTCCCATGCTCCCCCCACCCCTCCACCCAATCCTCCCCGATCCCCCTACAGTGCTGCATTCTGTCACCAGCAAGCTAGGGAAGCAACCGAGGCTCGGGGTTACAACACTTGCACCTTTCTTCTTCTCTTTTGGCTCCTGGGTTTTCTGAGTTGTCTGCTTTATCCCAGAGAATGGATCTCCTCTTGGAACTATATGGTCTAGGTGCAGACAAACCATCCCCAGGGGTTCAAATCCCAGAAAAGGCGATGAAGTCTTCCCCAACCCAGTCAACATAGATCCCTTCTTAACTTTCTCCCCATTGTGCCCTGTACTTAGCGCAGGGAAATCTCTTCCCCTACATCACTGCCGTTCAGCTGGGAACCCCCTGAAGAGGATGTTGTCTTACCTTGATGCCCAGCATTAAGTCTGGCCCACAGAAAGTATCAGCTCTACTTGAGACTGGCATAGCGTAGCACCATGAGATCTTCAACCAGGGCTGGAGAGCAGAACACCAAGAAGGCTGGCTTGAATTTTGTGTGTTAATCTAATATATTATGTATATGCATACAGACCCACAATAGCAAGGTAAAGAGAGACAAATAAAAGTGATTCTTTTTGTTGTTGTTGTTAGGTTTTGTTTATGTCAGTCCTGGGGCTTGAACTCAGGGCCTGGGTGTTATCCTTGAGCATTTTTTGTCCAAGGCTAATGCTCTACCACTTTCAGTCACAACTCCACTTATGGTTTTCTGGTGGTTAATGGGAGATAGGAGTCTCATGCACTTTCAGGCTGGATTTGAACTGTAGTCCTCAGATCTCAGCCTCCTGAGTAGCTAGGATGACAGATGAGAGCTACCAGCACCCAGCTCTTCATGATTTTTTTAATACATAATCCAGAAAACAGGGTTAAGGTTAGTATCTGACTCATTTGCTTTGAAATGTAAAGCCAACTATCTCCAGCCACATGTTGTGTAGGATATCCTTTTCTCATTGATTTGAACTCATTGCCCACTCTTACCTCAAACTTTCAGAATCTAAGTGGTCTAAGATAAGCATAGGCAAACTCCTGGATACAAGCCAATGGAGATACTATCTTTGCAAAAGTTATTTCCCTAGTTTTGATGCTAAGAACTTGTTGTAGACGTTTGGGATAAGGGAAGACTCTGCTCTATTACTGACAGAACGGGAACCACAGAGGTATCTCCTATATTCCAAATGAGTAAGAACATCTGATCATCTGAAATCACTGGAACTGGGAAAAGGTCCAAACCCACATAACCACATATGAGATATAGATTCCAACAAATGCATGTTAGAGGATTTGAATTTGCATTTCAGTACAAGAGCAGAAAACATGAGGGGAAAGAAGTGAGATGTCAGGCACCTGTGGATGGATAGTTGGATGGATGAATGGATGGAATATCTGGGTATAATTCGTGTCAAAGGGGACATGATTCCATGTATCAGATTGCAAACTTACTGGGAGCAAATGACCCAAGTCAAGATGTGTAACAGGGGTCTACTAATGTTCTTTTGGGTTGAATTTAAGTAAATGAGAACAAGGTTGTGGGAGAAGAAATACCTCTCCTGCTCCTGACCCCCCAAAAAAAGGTTCCCCAATTTCTTTCTTCAGCTGTCAATGAGAGAAAAAACAATCTCACTAAACATGACTTAAAATAGAAGAGTCGCGGAGCGCCAGTGGCTCATGCCTATAATCCTAGCTACTCAGGAGGCTGAGATCTTAAGGATCACAGTTCGAAGCCAGCCTGGGCAGAAAAGTCTGTGAGACTCTTATCTCCAATAAACCACCAGAAAACTGAAAGTGGCACTGTGGCTCAAGTGGTAGAACGCCAGCCTTGAGCTGAAGAGCTGAGGGACAGTGCCCAAGCCCAGAGTTCAAGCCCCATGACTGACAAGAAAGAGAGAAGGAAAAGAAAAGTCTTGCTATGTAGCCCAGGCTGATTTTTTTTTTTTTTTGGTTGGTTGTGAGGCTTGAACTCTGGGCTTGGGCGCTGTCCTTGCGCTCTTCAGCTTAAGGCAAGCACTCCACCGCTTGAGCCACAGGGCCACTTCCAGTTTTCTAGTGGTTTATTGGAGATAAGAGTCTCACGGACTTTCCTGCCCAGGCTGGCTTTGAACAGTGATCCTCAGGTCTCAGCCTCCTGAGTAGCTAGGATTACAGGCATGAGCCACCAGCATCCGGCACCCAGGCTGATCTTAAACTCATTTTCCTCCTGCATCAGCCTACTGAGTGCTGAAATTACAGTTGTGCATTACCATGCTCAGTTTGGGATTGTATATTTCTGACTGAACCAACCAGAAGGCCAGAGGCAGGCAGTGTAGGGCTGGTATCACACTCACACATCATCAAGAGCCATGTTTCATTCTTCATGTATCCCTACAATTTGTTACAAGATGCTATAAAGCAGGAAGGTGGTAAAGTCAAAGTCTGAGGACATGGCAGCCCAGGCAATCTGAATAAATCTTTTTCGATGCTCTACTTAGTAAGTTTCACCATTTTAGTTGCAGTGTAATCTGGGCAGATGAAAACTGACGATGATGGTGGTGGTGATAATGTGTGTGTGTGTGTGTGTGTGTGTGTGTGTGTGTGTGTGTGTGTGTTAGTTTTGGAGGGTCTCATCTGCAGTGCACAAAATACTAGAAGTCTCCCCTCATGCTCAGCAAAACGGCAGCTTTCTGGTATGGTGGGCCTTGTGCCTTGCTTTTATCTGCAACTTGGACTCAAAACATGAGAACATGCTGGGGACCCTGTGGGGTATACTGAAGATGCAAAACGAAGGCTGAGGAATCAGAGCTTGCTGGATTCAGGGCCCACCAGCTTGCTCAGCAGAGGTCAGCACAGGGAGCAGACAGGTCCATGATGTAGGCAGAGAAGGTAGAATTGTGCTCACCTGGAGAAAGGGAGGTGGCTTAAAGCTTGCCTCCTGTTTCTTGTTAGTATTTTTTTGGGGGGGATCTCTGAATTCAGTGCTTCATGCTCTCACTTGGCTTTTTCACTCTTTACTTGAGCCATACCATTGCTTAGAGCTTTTTGCTAGTTACTTGGAGATGAGTCTCACAGACTTTTCTGCCTGGACTGGCTCAGATCTCAGCCTCTGAAGTAGCTAGGATTACAGGCACGAGCCACCAGTGCCAGCCTGTAGCTATTTTTCTAAGGCTGATAATGGGAGTTTCATTTCTTCTTACCCAGGACATCTAGTATATCCAACAGTGTTGTTGGTTTGAAATTTCTAGCTTTACCTTGAATAACCTTCCTCAGCTTCTGGGGCAGAGGCTTTTCTCGGTGACTTCTCTTCATGGATTTTTAGATGCACCACACCCACAAAATGTGGCCAGGTGGGGATAAAAGGTCTGTGGGCAGCAATGGGGGTATTTTGACATGAAGCCCTGGTGGGTCAGAAAGTTTTGGGAGGAGCCTGGGTGAGTGCTAAAACCAAACAAAGTCAAATCAGAAAAAGGGTTAGGCAAAGTGGAGCTGGTGCTTTTTTCTGAGGATGGTGGCGGGCAGACGCTGCAAACCACAGCGGAAGGGCTGATCTTTGGGACAGCCGACGTCCAATGTGGAATTCCCCTTTGTGCAACTGCGGGGCCAAATCAAGCAATTTGGATTTTCCTTAGAGGGCTCTCTGCCCTTCAACTTCTCCTGTGAGAAATAAAACTTCTCTGGGGCGTCAGGTGTTATCACTGGCCACTCAGAGGTCCAAACTGCCTCTATTCCGTCTTTATGGCTACCCTCAGGTAACTAAAAGCACCTGAGGCTGGAGCGCCACCGGATCCCCTTGGCTTCAGAACTGTTTCTCTGATGGGATTTGGTTTATCCAAATCTCCTCTCCATGGCTGGTACCTTAAACCTGACACATCCTGGCAGGGGTGGCTCCCTGGCACGTGACTTTTGCAGCCCACACTGGGGCTCTTGTCTTGAAATTTTGCAGCCCACTCTGCTCTCTGTCTTGAAATTCTCAGTAATTGTTGAACAGAGCCACCCCCCCATCTTCATTCCCCGCATGGCCTCTAATGTATGCAATCAATCGTGTATCTGAGATTAAAATAATCTCTTTCTGTGCTATCACCTTCACGTGATCATCCCTGAGTCAGTAGGTGGAAACACCAATCCAATGCTAGAGATAATTTGTTGCTTCTTCCCTTTCCCCTACTGATCGGTTCTCAGATCCTTCAGATTTTTCATCACAAATATTCCTCTTAATAGGCTCATGTCTCTTGATCTCCACTTCTACCGGCAATAACTGCTTTAAGCTGCCATCATCTCTCTCCTGGATTGAAAAAAAAAAGGATTGCAGAATTGGTATTCTGACCTGGCTTCTGTAAACTCCTCTCCACTTTGAAGTGACCATTTCCAGACAAGAATGTGATCCTGGCTCTCCTGCTTAAATTCTTCAATGACTCCTCACTTTCCTTCTTTTGGTAAAATGAAAGCTCAATATTCTTACCGCTGTCTAGAACTTCTGATGTTAACTCCCTACCTATTACTTCCGATTCAACTCTACTTCCCTTTGTAAGGCAGCCTCCTTGGCCAGCTTTCCTTTTTGATTTTTTCTTTCAAATGGTCAGTGCTTTCTCTTCTACCACAAAGCTTTTGCAAATGAAGTTCTTCCTTCCTGCTCTGTCTCTTTGCCTCTAATTCTTAGCTTAAATGCTACTTCCTCAAATGAGTCCCCTCCCCCCCTTATTTCCTATCCAGATCATGTTCTTTGTGTGTATTGGTCTCAAAATACCTCCTTCCTTTTCTGTATAAGACTTCTGCAATTTTGAAATTACATGCGGTGATAGGATCATTGGCTTGATCTCTGTCTCTCCATTATTGTAACCATCACAAGGTTTCTGAGGCATAATGGTGTAGGTTGGTCTAAAACTCTTGATCCACTTGCTTCTGCCTCTTGAGTGCTATGATTGTAGGCAAGCACTACCATACCTGTCCTAAGTCTGCTTTGGGCCATGACCAAATGGCCCATTATTGAGCATAGTTCAGGACACATCCGAGGTTCACATTGCTTTTTTGGTGGCAGACTGAATGAGTTAAACAACTTCTTCTTCTTCTTCTTCTTCTTCTTCTTCTTCTTCTTCTTCTTCTTCTTCTTCTTCTTCTTCTTCTTCTTCTTCTTCTTCTTCTTCTTCTTCTTCT
>NW_012267251.1:11971716-11977385 GCF_000151885.1 Dipodomys ordii
CTCCTTCTTCTTCTCCTTCTCCTTCTCCTTCTCCTTCTCCTTCTTCTTCTGTTGTAGGGCTTGAACTCAGGCCTGGGTGCTGTCCCTCTGCTCTTCAGCTCAAGGCAAGCACTCTACCACTTGAGCCACAGTGCCACTTCCATTTTTTTGGTGGTTAATTGGAGATAAGAGTCTCACGGACTTTTCTGCCCAGGCTAGCTTTGAACTGTGATCCTCAGAGCTCAGCCTCCTGAATAGCTAGGATTACAGGTGTGAGCAACTGGCATCTGGCCATATTCTTCTTAAACCATTTTTGTTTGTTGCAATTTTTTTTCCCCACAGGGTCTTGGTATGTAGTCCAGCTTGGCTTTGAATTCATGATCCTCTTGTCTTAGTCTCTTAGGTGCTGGAATTACAGGCAGGTACCAACACTGATAGCTTCCAAGACTTTTTGCAGCTTTAAGTGGCAGTCTTTCATCTCACATACAGTAGAGGACATAATTAATTAATTGGAAAAACAGCTACCTTCACATACTATACGTCTAGTTCCATGATACTTTTCCTTGTTTTATTTATTTATTTTTAAAGTTGATATGGTTACTAATTGATGCTTTTCCAGGCAGATATTAACTAAACCCCCCACTTTTGTTAGGTTTGTAAAATATGTCTATGTACAAGATGCCAGAAGAAGAGCGACCTTGTCCATGATCAGAACCTCACTTCTTATCCATGATCAGATCCTCACTTCTTATCTATAGATGGAGCAACAGAGGCCCAAAGGTGAAAGATGACATTCCCAGGCACTAGATGGGGTTCACAGCAAAGGTGGAAAATGAACCCAGTTCTATTTCCCAGATCAATACTACATTCCCTGACTTACAACTAAGTTGCTGGTTTCTGGGTCTTACCAACAATGTGTGTGTGTGTGTGTGTGTGTGTGTCGGGGTGGGGGGGGGAGGTTAAATGTATAGGATGTGTGCAGCTGTGGGTTTGTGGTGATGAGAAGTCTGTGAGAATACATTTCCTTCCATCCAGCAATTTGACTTTTCTTCCAGTGCCCAGTCTCATGCTTAGGACCTGGGTTGGGGGTTGGGGGTGAAGATTGCTTAGATAATCTTTGTCTTAGGGAAATAGTCAAGTTTTATCTTTTATTCAGTATTGTTACTATAATTTGAAAGTAGTTATTAAAACCTGACTGTAGTAGTACAAAAGCAAAACAAAAAAAATACTTTCTAACGAGAAAGCTGAGTTGAATCCTTTCTCTCCCCTTGCCTATCCTCAGAGAACTTTTTGTGTCCAAGGCTTCAAACATTTCCATTTGTTTTTCTCCCTGACCTCAAAACCATGCCTACTTGCATGGTGTGTTGTACACAGTGGTGTTACATGGAAAGATCCAGGTGTTCCTCTCACCTGCTGCTTCTGCTGTGACAGTGACATTTACATGCACCAGCCTTAGATCACCACCTAAGAAAGATAAGGGAGTGGGGCATGCAGCTATGCCCAGCATTGTGTGGACCGCAACTCAGTTATTATTGGCAAATCTATTTGAATTCAGGATCTTGTATACTGAGGATTTATATGGGTTATATCCATTAATAGTTATAACTAATTTTTAAAAAATGTCTACTTAAGACATTATTTTAAAAGTCATGAGCAATGATAAATCCATCCCACACTAAGACATATGACAGATTTTTAAATGAGATACAACTCTTTTCTAACCCAAAATACATTTAGGGAGAAAACTGGCAGTATTTTACTCTTTTTTTTTCCCCCCTTCAATTCTTTTAACGGAAGGAGCTGGAATCTCATATCTGCTCCCACTGAGCTCTTGCTAAGCTAGGAGTTTTTTTTTTTTTGTTGCTGTTGTTTTTGTTTGTTTGGTGTCATTGAAGAAAATCCCGCTTCACATAGAGCAGTAGGTTGGAAAAAGGAAGGGCTCCCAGGGCTCCTTGGGACCCAGCTTTGAGAAGTGACCTCTCATGTGTTTCATAAAAATCTGGGTGAGGAGAAGTGAGAGAGAGAGGAGAATGATTGAAGTGTGACATCAGAGGAAGGGGTGGGGTCGCACTTCCAGCGCACCTGGCTGCGTGGCTGTCTCCTCTATTCAGAGTTTCCAAATAGCTAGTAAAGCCCTTGGGTTGGGCAGCTCCCGTGAGCACCTCGGATGTCATGGAAGCTGAAGTGCCTCACGCATGGTTGCTGGTGTTTGTGGTTTCAAGTCAGGACCCAGGGGAGTTTCTGCACTGATCTGCAGCGCCATATCTATTACAGTAATCCTTCCTTGGCTGGGGAGGGTGGTGGTGGTGGTGGCAGTGAGGTCGACCAGGCCTGGGGACAGGTCCCAGGGGCTGGGTGTAGTTGGGGACACAGACTTACTTTAGGGGCTCCCCTGTGCGATAATTCAAAGCTCTATCTTCCATGCTTAGGACTTTTGATTTCTCTGCCCTCTTTCTTCCTCTCTCTGTCCTCTCATTTTGAGGGAGGTACCTTGACATGTAGTTTGCAATAACACACCAGTAATCTGGTAAATGTATTTAAGGAAGCCTCGAAGGATTTTGATACTTCTTTTGATGATGACATCAGTGCTTTTGAAGAAATGCTATTCTTTCGAGTAAAGAGACTCTGCTTGTGCCTTGACTACTGTGTGATCCTAGACTTCTTAGGAGGCTCGTTGGGGTCAGGAGTCTCAAGCAGGAGATAGGGGAAAGACTGGCATGTATAGTCAATTGCTTGGTTTTACACAAGCACGGATCTCATAGAGCTCGTCTTGGCCACATTTGCTCCTCCCTTTCCCCAGCCTTGGCCTGGGTCCAAGTGTTCTATTAAAAGTTGCAAGATGTACCCTGTCTTTGGGCTTGTCTTTTTTTTTTTGTGTGTGGTCTTGGGGCCTGAACTCTGGGCCTGGGCACTGTCCCTCAGCTCTTTAGCTCAAGGGTAGCATTCTACCCCTTGAATCACAGCACCACTTCTGGCTTTTTCTGCTTATGTGGTGCTGAGGAATCAAACCCAGGGCTTCATGCATGCAAGGCAAACACTCTACCACTGAGCCACCTTTCCCAGCCCCGTTGGGCTTGTCTTTGCAACAGAGTTTGGTGGTTCTGTGGGGAAGCCCTGGAGTCAACCTGAGTTTGCAGCCGAGCTTTGCCCCTTAGCACCTTGGTGACATCGGGATTGGTTGTTGCGCTGTGGTAGAGAGAGAACAGTGGGCGTGGAGGAGTGGGCACAAGACTTGGATATAAGAGAGAATGTCCCCAAGGGCTTAGAGCATCATGGGTGCCGGACTGGCTCACCGGAGACAGAGCACTGATGTGTTCCTATTCCAGTGTTTGGCTGCTAGAACTCCACATATCCGTTCCTGAGCCTGAAGACTTGGAAAGGAAATTGGGCCAGGTCTTGATCCTGATATTCTGAGACATTCCTTGCAGGGAACAGAGAAGTTACTCCCATAGCAGAAGGAGCTCTGGTCCAGACATTTAGGACACAGCTTTTAAGTCCTGGTCTTTGTACCAGGAGACCCAGATAAGTTCTTATCTTTTGTACTTTCTATCTTTTGATCTGATCCTTCTATCCATCCTTCTTTGTGCATTTGTAAGTCAGAGACTAGTGTGAGGTGTTTTTCCATGATCCATTCCAAATCTAGAGTTTTGTGATTGCACCCCTCCTCCAACTTCCTCACCTGGGCAGGAATTAGCTGGCACTGGTAGTTCTGATACCTGCCTTCCCTGCCACCCCACTCCAGGTCAGCAGAGGCTAGACCAAGCCCCTTCCATTCTCTTCTCTTCTTGCTTTGGCCCAGCCCTGGAAGTGCCATTCTGTAAGAGAAAGAAACCCCTTTCCCTGGGGGTAGCTCTTGCGTGTGTTCACCTGTGTTTCCTTCTTGCCATTCTGGCCCCCAGCTCTTTGAGGTTGCAGTTTCATTGTGAGTCAAGCATGCTGAGAGCAGTGGAAACCAGAGAGGCCTCCGCCGGGTGGCAGGACATGATGCTGCCTTTTCCTCAAGAGCGAGGACGAGGACAGGGAGGGGGCAGGAGGGGGGTGTGTGAGGGAGGTGATCACCTTCCGGAAGTGGATTTCTCACATTGACTGTGTTCAGGGAGGAAAGAATATTACTGGAAAACCCTCGAGAGCACTTCATATCTCCTTCAGATGGATCTTCGCATTCTCAAGAAAATATCACACCCCACTGTAAAATGTGCCCTTTTTGATATCTGCTGCCTGCTTGAAGCCTTCTCTTTGTATGATTCACTCATGACAAGGGAGATAGGTTTTCTCAGCAGAGCCGACCATGAGGTGCTGGACTCTTTTGACACCGTACAATGAGGCCATTGTCGGAGTTGGTTCAGACCTGGGAGTTGTGAGAAGCTATCAGCTTTGAGATATTAAAGTCTCTCCAACCTCTCCATTGTACCCCATAGGGAAAAGGAGGAAATGTGGGGAGCAGGCGGCTACAGACAGGATATTTGACCATTGTAGACCAACACCGCCATCATCCAGGCTCGGAATCAGCAGGTTTGTGGACCCAGAAAGGAAGATCCATGGAGCAAATGAATGGAAGTCCCACAAAACAGGAACACTGTACAAAAGACTAAAGCACCATTCCCACATAGAATGGCCTGCTTTCTATAGACTAAATGCCAACCACAGGCTCTTCCTTACTTTCTCTGTGAGAAATCCTTTGTGAAATGACCACTAACTTCTAGAGAGTCAGGGCTCACATGCAGAAGCGGGAAAGAAGAATCAGGGATTGGATGAGTGGAGTACAACAGGTTGTCTGGGAGCACTTGGTTCAGCAGGGTGAAGATGAGGTTTCAAAGAGAGACTTAGAGCTCCTTAGAGGAAAAGGTAGAGGGATATTTCTGAAAGGAGTAGCAGAGAAGAGAGAGACAGCAGGTGAATCCAAATGACTTTGTATCTAGTCAGGGAAAATCTTCTGTGTAAGTCTCAAGAACCCAAAAGTTGGGCTATTTATAATAGAACCCATTTGGACTGTAAAGTCAGAAGCAAATCTATTTACAAAAGAAATTTTCATACAGATACTCTTGAACTCTTGGCTTCTTGCTGGGCTTTTATTTCTGGCACTCATCCACTTCTGCCTTTTTTTTTGCTGGTTAGTTGGAGATCAAGAATCTCATAGATTTGTCTACCCGGGCTGGCTGTGAACCTCAGATCTCAGCCTCCTGTCAAGCTAGGATTGGAGGCATGACCCATTGGTTTCTGGCTTCATGTAGATGTCATTCTAGGTTCTAAAACAGTGACTGAAAACATTTGTGCAAAATCCAACAGATACCTGCTCTACAGAGCATAAGAGGTATCTGGTCAACGGGGTTTTGAGAAATAACCTGTGTGTTAGGAACAGTGGTGATGAGGGCTGAGGAACGGGAACAGGATGGGTGAGGGGCGGGAGAGAATAGACGATTTGTCAGGGGCATCGTGGGCAACTTGGCTTCCTTGTAGCACAGCTCTGGGATTCCCAAATATTCCCAAATATACCCCCCCCCATTGAGACCGAATAAATAATAATATCCATATCATGGTTAAGAGAAGACAGTGAGGCAGGGGCTGGGAAGGTGGCTCAGTGGTAGAGCGCTTTCCTTGCATGCATGAGGCCCTGGGTTCGATTCCTCAGCACCACATAAGCAGAAAAAAAAGCCGGAAGTGGCACTGTGGCTCAAGTGGTAGAGTGCTAG
>NW_012267251.1:11982694-11983248 GCF_000151885.1 Dipodomys ordii
TTTTTTGTCAGTCGTGGGGCTTGAACTCTGGGCCTGGGTGCTATCCCTCAGCTCTTCAGCTCAAGGTGAGCGCTCTACCGCTTGAGCCTCAGCGCCACTTCCGGTTTTCTAGTGGTTCATTGGAGATAAGAGTCTCATGGACTTTCCTTCTCAGGCTGGCTTTGAACCATGATCCTCAGATCTCAGCCTCCTGAATAGCTAGGATTACAGGCGTGAGCCACCGGTGCCCGGCTGTGAGACTCTTATCTCCAATAAATTACCAAAAAAAGCCAGATGTGGAGCTGTGGCTCAAATGGTAGAATGCTAGCCTTGAGCAAAAGAAGCTCAGAGATGGTGTCCAGGCCCTAAGTTCAAGCCCCAGGCCTGGCAAAAAAAAAAAAAAAGAGATAATGTGGGATTTCAATACATGTACTTGATGTGTAATGAATTCAGATAGGTGGTGTATCTCCAAAACTGGTAATTTATCATATCTTTGTGTGGATACTGTCTGAGGGTACACCCCCAAATGCTCTACTAGCTACACTGAAATATTCGATTAATTGTTGTCAACCATA
>NW_012267251.1:11983298-11996150 GCF_000151885.1 Dipodomys ordii
AAAAAAAGCCGGAAGTGGCACTGTGGCTCAAGTGGTAGAGTGCTAGCCTTGAGCTGAAGAGCTGAGGGACAGCGCCCAGGCCCAGAGTTCAGACCCCACGACTGGACCGCCCCCCCACCACCAAAAAAAAAGAAGAAGACAGGGAGGCAAATGGTCTCCTAGCACTCGGCACATAGCCAGGACCCTGTGACCAGCCTGTTGCTCCATGGCTTACCCTCTCACCATAGTAAGACACAGCTACTACGACCTCTACTACCAGCATGGCTATGACTGTTGATGCCATCACAATTTCGCTTTCCCTTCTGGGTTTCCTGAAACAATGTTGAACATTGAAAGGCTGATGTGAGTAGGTGGAGGCTAGAGGAGACTAATGAGGTGAGGCCCTTGGTGGCGGCTCCTGGGTGCAGCTGGGGGGATGTTGGGCAGGACCCAGAGGCTGCTGTTCACAATGACCACATCTGGAGACTTTGTTTCATTTCATGTAAAGCAAGAGTCTTTAGAGTAAATTGCAGGGGAGGAGGGAGACTAGGTCGCAGCATACCACACTGACCTAGGGCTTGTCCCATACAGGCTAATGGCGGTGGGAAAATTGGGGTTGAGGCTGTTGGAACTACCGTAATTAGCATCTGAGTCTGAGGAAATGGTGTGAGGGAGGTGGAGCTCTTCACATGGGCCCCACTGTGGCCCCCTGAACTTCCCACTAGTGGGAAGTTCATTAGTTGAGCTAATGACCACCTGTAGGTTCAAATGGAACCAATAGTTACTGCTGTTAACCAAGTTCTCCATCTCACCAAACCAGACTCATCTTTTAAATTCACTAATTTTTTTTTTCTTTATCACCAACCTCTCATTTTTAAGATTCTTCAGTGGCTTGTCAAGTGCTTTCAGAACACAGCCCAATCATCTAGCTTACCACTCACACAATCTTTCCCACAGATTCTCTGCATAGTCTTTAGCCAAGAACAGAGGGTTCTTGGAAGATCCACTATACTGCCTTACTGGCTGGCAGTGACCTTCCCTCTCCCTTTACGCTTTCCATCTGCAGAATTCCTGCGGTCTAACAACACCTCTTTCATGAGACTTTCTTCATTACTTGATTCCACTAAGATTTCTTACTGTTTACTTGTTTTTTCATTCTGGTACTGCGGTTTGAACTCAGGGTCTGAGGTCTTTAGCTTTATCACTCAAGGCTGGTGCTCTCTCTACCATTTGAGTAACAGCTCTACTTCTTTTTTGTAAGTAATTAGAGAGAAGTTTTGTCACGAACTTTCCCGCCTGGATTGGCTTCAAACCATGATCCCCAGATCTCAGCCTCTTGAGTAGCTAGGATTAGATGGCATCTGGAGATCTCATTTTTTTAAAAAAAAGATGTTTCAGACCTCATGGTATACTTGGATACTCTTCAAATATATCATGTAGAGTTGTGAAATGCATTCTCCTCATTTGTGTGTGTGTGTATGTGTGTGTGTGCATGCGTGCATATGTGTGTGTGTTGTCCTTTTGGCCAAGACACATGTTTCATATATGCCAGGGATAAGAAAAGACACAGTTTAGTTGGGTGTGACTATTTTGCTCATTCAGGTTAGAAGTCAGGTTTAAGATTCTCTAAGGGCAAAGACTGTGGCTCAGGAAAAGGAAAGCTGGGTTTTAGTCTTCTATGTGACTGTGACAATGTCTTCTAACTTCAGCACTTTAGTTTCTACTTTGGAAATGGAGGGACCCCTTCCTTCTTTCTCCTCCCTTGCAGAGGATTACAGAGGCTGGTTAACAGGTCGAAATACTTCAAGGCCACAACACAGCTAAACACACGGAAGAGTTAATTCCTCTGTGGCTTTGACCTTGACTCAGGCAGGGATGTTGTGTGGCTCTTCCTAAAAGCAGTGACAGCAGTAGGATCCAGGAGATTGTCTTGCTCATGTGGCCTTTTTCTGGGCCATTTAGTAATGCCATTCATGTTTTGCTTTCCTTTCCAGGAGTGACCTTCAGAGCCCGGGAAATCTGTGCTTTTCAGTGAGCTTTCCTATAAAAATCCCCTTGTGTCTCAGATTCTTGGGTTCCTGTGGGCCTTTCTTTTTTTGTGACATGGCTGGGGAAGCACACTGGTGTGTGGATCTCATTCATCTTCTCAGCCCTGGAGCTGGTGAGCTTAAGCAATCTTATCTGTCCAGTGTGGATACTCACATGTATGTACACATGTGACTGAAGTGCTATGACTAGATGTCACCAGCTCTCTGACACTTTAGGAAGCTGTGGTTTTGACATATCCAGATCCCTGTCCCAGAGCTCTTGATGAAAACGGCTCCCGATGGCTTCATGTCTTAGCTGCTCCGTCTTCTCCATTCAGATATGGATATAGTTTAAATTGTAAAGATGCTGTACAGAGGGGTTACAGTTGCATGAGTAAGGCAATGACTACATTTCTTGTCCGGCATTGTTACCCCCTCCCTTGTTGTTCCCTCGCTATTCCTTCCTTCCCTCCCCACCTCCTTCATTCTTCCCCTGCCCCAAGTTCATTTCCAATATACTGTCTGGTCACACACACACACACACACACACACACACACACACACACACACACATATATAGGGCTTGAACTCTGGGCCTGGGCACTGTCCCTCAGCTCTTCAGCTCAAGTCTAGCGCTCTACCACTTGAGCCACAGCGCTACTTCTGGCTTTTTCTGCTTATGTGGTGCTGAGGAATTGAACCCAAGGCTTCATGCATGCGTGGCAAGCACTCTACCATTGTGTCATCTTCCCAGCCCATTAATATATTTTATATTAGTTCATTTCAAATAGTATAACAACCTCAAGAAGTGGTCCAGCGACTGATCCCATTTAGAAAAAAACTAAATTAAAGTGTGAGGAACTCACCTGAGGCCATAGAGTCATTATGTGATGGAGGCACAAAATCTGAGGCTAGATTTGACCTAGACCTTTTTAAAAAGAACTATCCCATGCAGTAAGATTTTTCCAAGTAACTATATTTGCTTAATGAACCATTCCCTCCCTTCCCTCCTCCTTGTGAAACTATGAAAGACCTCTTAATTTCTTCTAAGTAATATCTACTCATCACTCCACCCATCCTCCTGATATATTGTTCAGGAAAATGTTGTACATGAGCTCATACCCTCTGATAGAATCTCCCAGAAGCATTCCAGTAAGCCTGGGAGCAGGAAATGGGCCATTTTAAATCTATCCATGTCGATTACTTCCCTTCCACATTTCTTGAAATAGTAGTAGGGAACGTCATTATTTGGACTAACTCTTCAAGAAATGACTAACCAATCTGGCACCATCCTTTCCACACTCTTGAAACTTTTCAGTAAAAAGATCTCATCTAATCCTGCTGTCCAGAAAAGTTTCTTCAACAACAACCCTCTCCTGATTTACGTAGAGCCTTTTGCTAGCTTTACTGGTGCCCAAGTTTCTATTTACATTGGCCCCGGGAAATGAAAGGATGGAAACTCTCTCCATGTATCTGGAGACTCCAAGGTTCCCAAAGAGCCTTGTAGGTACAATAGGTCACTGAGTCCCTGGCCTGTTAGTCCAGGAGTAGGGCAAGATGGGTTCTTCTTTCCTTCCCTTTTGATGGTACTGGGGCTTGAACTCAGGGTTTACCCTTGCTAGGCAGGTGCATTGGGTATTTTCAAGATAGGGTCTTGCTTTGTGCCAGGGCTGGCTTGGATTTAATCCTGCTATTTATGCTTCCCCACATAGCTGGGGTAACAGGAACTTACCCTTACACTTGGCCATTGATTTTGTTGGAGTCTTGAGAAGTTTTTGCCTGAGCTGGCCTCTAGCCATGGTCTTCCAGGTTTCCATCTCCCAAGTGGGTAGGATTATAGGCTTGAGCCATGGTGCCTGGCCATAAAGTAGGTTCTTGCTGCACTTTATGGATGAAGCAATTAGCTGACACAAGTACCCAAAGTAAAATGAACAAGTTACATCCTAACTCCTAGTCAATGCTTGCAGCTAGTAGAGCCCAAAGGACTTTTGGAATTTGCATTTTCTAGTTCATTTCTACATCATCCCTCTCCCTTTGCAGAGAAGGAAGATGAAGTCCAGAGCCATTAAAGAACATGCCTTAGAGACACACAGGAATTAAAACTTTGATCTCTTCTTCTTTTTGTGCTGGCAATGGGGCTTGAACCCAGGGCTTGAGCACTGTTCCTTAGCTCTTTTACTCAAGGCTGGTGCTCTACCACTTGAGCCACAGCTCCACTCCTGGGCTTTGCTGTTTACTGGGTGATAAGAGTCTCCAACTTTCTTACCCAGGTTGGCTTTGAAACACAATCCTTAGAAAGAACTGTGGTCTTCTAATAATAGTTAATTTTCCCCCCATAACACTGTACTCCACTAATTTCCGGGAGGTAGAAGAATGTTCTAAGGGCGTGTTTCTGTTTTCACTCCATCTTCTTAACACCCCATAGCATTCAGCCTCTTTCTCTGGGCGTAGCCCACCTAGGGGTTTGCAACCCAGACCCCTTTACTACCATGAAAGAAAAACACCCATTGCCTTTCAGATAGAAAAAGAGGGAAAATATGAACCCCTGTCCCAACCATAGACAATAAACATTATTGAATTTCAGTATGGTTCATCGGCAGAATTTTCCCCAGAGCCAACGGTTCGTGGCCGAGCTATATTTTCCGCTCTGGTTGCTGTGATTTGGTTGTGGCACCCTTGCTGTTTTCTTTCCTTTCAATGGAGACAGACTTTGACGCAAGTTTACTGCTCCAGCAGGTGTTCTGGGGTTTTTAAGCTCATCATCAACCTCTGACACCTCATCTGTTGCTTGGACTCACCCTTTACTCCCTCACTGGTTGGGCCCAGGTCAGCTAGGCAGAGCCCTTGGAGGTACAGGAAAGACTTCCGGCCTAGTTTAGCATCTCCATGGCCAGAGATGATTCCATAACACCTTATCTCAGTCCACATTCCAGAGGAAAATAGAGAATGCTCTTTCTCCATTTCTTTCTTTCTTTTTTTTTAAAACTAAGTTATTCCCTCTTGTGTGGAGCATATCTTCATTTCTGGGCAGGGGGCTTTCCCAGGACTGCTCAGATTCCCCTTGCCATCAGCTGATTATGATATAAAAGATAAGTAGTGCTTGTCACATCTACCACTAGTCACATTCTAGTCACAGTGTCAGGGTGACTGCCTCCATTTCCTTCTTGTTAAAAAAATTGTTTTAAGAATGGCCGTAGTATTGGAGAGACAAGACTTCATCGATGAAAATGATTTGCTCATTATCAGGACAGGGGTAGGCCAATTCCTAGTGGCTCTGTTGTTGGACATGACAGAGATGTGACCTCAAGTTTTGACCTTGGCTCTCTGGACATTGTCCCCAGCTCATTCTGTTCCTGTGGCCTGTGCCTAGCCCTCCGGTAGCCCCATACCATCCGTTCTGCTTTCATAGTTGCAGTGTGGTTTTCTGCGCCCTTGCCAGACATTCTCTTCTCTTTCCCTGCAGAAGCCCCATTTTCTTATAGGTAATTGGCCAACTGAAAATAGGTTTTAATGACAATCATTCACCTCCCAGGAAAACACCTAAGTTTTAACTGGTAATATTTAAGTCAACCAGAGAAATCCTGGCTCTGTGTGGGGGTGTGTGTGTGCGTGCACGCGCGTGTGTGCATGCACGTGTGCACACAGACAGACACAGACACAGACACGCACGAGGCTGTGCTGGGGCAGGCCCTGGGCCTTCCCAGTCTGATTGTCTTTATCATGTCATCTTCACTTTCCAATAGGCAAGGTGAACAGACAGTGCCAGTCACAGGCACTTGCTCATGTCTCAGGAATTGCTCCATCTGGGGAATGTCTGTAGCTTCCGAAGGCTGAGTCTGAGATGACTTTTCTCTGAAAAAGCCTGGGGAACAGTTTTTTAAAAGTCTACCCTGGAAATAATATGCAAACAACCAACTGCCTACCCACTTCCCGGGTTAATGAATGTTGCTGGGTCAGGGCAGGTCTGAATTCCTCGCTCCCAGCTGAAGCATGGCCTTGCCCACCCTGCATCTGCACTCCCAGACAGGGCTTCCTTCCCTAGGAAGAGAAAGGGAATGGGGAAAACATGTTGTACTGGTTACTCCTTTGGGGTTCATTGCAATTCCCTCCACGAAGAGCTATAAGACTGATACTGATGTAAGTATGATGCATTACTTACAGTAAATAAGAAATAGGTGCTTACCTTTGAAATGCTTCAGGTGTGGTTCAAAAGAAGATATATATATTTATCTATATGTACAGATATATACATATGTACACATATAGATATATACATATATCTATAGAGATCTCTCTGTATAGATCTATGTAGATGTCTATCTCTCTGTATAGATATCTATCTGTATAGACATCTCTATCTATCTATCTATCTATCTATCTATCTATCTATCTATCTATCTATCTATCTATCTATCTATCTATCTATCTATCTTCATCACCAGAGTCCTAATAGTGATGTAAGTGCCTATCATTAGCCTATTTCACAGTTGGAGAAACAGATTCAGAGAGGTTATTTACCCAGTCCAAATCCACATAGCCAGTAAGGTCAGAATGGGAACATGAGCAGCATGCTATGGAGTCCACACTCCACTGACCTTTAACAGAGCGATGGGGCTGCACTTGGCATGTTATTAGCTGAAATGAAGAATTTCATGGCACCCAACACATACTGTACCTAAGGGATAGTAGGTGCCTTGCACCAGGAGTGGTTTGTAGTGTATGTGTGTGTGTGTGTATGTGTGTGTGTGTGTATGTGTATGTGTGTGTGCGTGCACATGCGCTGTACTGGGGTTTGAATTCAGGCCTTGGGTATCTGTCTCTGAGCTTTCTTGCTCAAAGATGACACTCTACGACTTGAGTCCTAGCTCTGCTTCTGGCTATTTGATGATTAATTGGAATGAAGAGTCTCATGGACTCATGCCCAGGATGGCTTTGAACTATGATCCTTAGCTATTCCCTAAGTAGCTAGAGAATTGCAGGTGTGAGCCACCAGTGTCTACTAGTGATTTGTTTTTGTTGGTCATGGGGCTTGAATTCTGGAGCTTGAACACTGTTCCTAAGCTCTTCAGCTCAAGGCGAGTGCTCTACCACTTGAGCTAGAGCACCACGTCTGGTTTTCTGGTGGTTCATTGGAGATAAAAATCTCATGGGCTTTCCTGCCTGGGTTGGCATTGAACCACAATCCTCAGATCTCAGCCTCCTGAGTAGCTAGGATTACAGGCGTGAGCCACCAGCGCCCGGCATAATTTGTATTGTAATAGCACCAGAATTGTTTTTCTGGATCCATTGTGGAGGTAGAAGGTCTTGGGTTTGAACATGTAGATGTGTGTGGGGTACCAACAGAGCACACTGGTCATCTCCAGAGCCAGCTGGCCCTGCCCTCAGCAGCCCATGCTAGAATTGGCTCCTGACTGAACCATCTGCTCATGACAGTCATAGCTTCTAACCCTTCAAGTGGTCTAGCTCAGGCAAAGTTGGTTCTCAGAGGAGTTTATGGGATGATTATTTAAAAGATAATGTAGCATCCTCATCATAGCTGGTGATGGTGTGGGGACAGCACACGAGACAGGCCTCCAGAAGAGAAAGACATGAATCAGGAGTCATGTAGCAAGACAGGGTTTTCCTCCAAGCTGGTGTGGTTCAGCACGGGTCCATGGTTCCCTTGAGGGATTCCCCAGCTGTAAGCCCCGGCAACTGCGCTCTGGTAGAACTCTTCCGATTCCCCATCTGGCCTGACTCACCCCAGCCCCCGGATTGCTCAGAAATCCATCAAGGTGCTACTGGGGAGTCAACATAGACTCATCCGAGACGGGGTGGGTGAGGGGGGCTGAGCAAAACAGCACATCCTCTCAATTCCGGAAAAATTGAGTTTCCCTTGTTGCGCCTTTCCTCATACCTGGAACCTCAACAACAGGAAGAATACAATGGCAGGAAGAAATAATTGGAATAATTATTAATGCTTTCTGAATCTCAAATGCTACCACATTAGTCATAGACATAGCCACTGGGACGTGTGATATAACACCTCCTTGGGCTCTCCAACAGTTGGTGGTAATTAGTTACATCATCCAGGGTTGAGGGGAGTGTGCTATTTAGAAGAAAGAGGCTGAGCACATGGGGAGACAGGTGGTCATCTCTGACCCCCCCAGGAGTTACAGGCCCATGGGACAAAGGCACCAAAGTCATAATGGTGAATCGTAGGTTGGATATGTAGGCGGCTCCGGGGTTCTGACCATCAGGTAGCAGACTGGCAATGTCTTGGGCACCTCCAATGTCTTGGGCATCATGGCCTGTCTTACTCCTTCCTTACTACCATCAGGTTATTTCCCAGTTACTGCCCAGTTTGGCCAGATGTACAGACTGCTCATTTGCCTCCAAGTCAAATCTAAATTCATATAAACCTACAAAATGGAATAAAGACATTATCACTCTGGTTGGGAAAATTAAAACGGTATTAACAAATAGGACATACGGAAGATAATTAATGGTGGCTTACTCCCCCCTTTCTCTAGTTACTCTCAGTGGTCAGTCATTTCCTGTATTCCAGGGCTTTGTCTCCTGTTCCTGAACTCACAACTTTCTGCCTTCCATATGTCCACCGAGTCCCATGCTTTAATTAACGGTGCTTTAATGTTCCTCCTCCACAAAGCCCCTTTCCCACTGCCCCAGCTGCCACTGATGGTCCTCCTCTGAGTCTCTGACAATGCAATTTGGCATTGGACATGGGATGCCCCTACCTGTGATTTGTCTTTCCTACCTAAAGCGTAACGGTGAGTTTTGTTTCCTCATCCAGACTGTAGCTTCTCAAATTCAGGAACTGGGTTTATTGTCTCTATGTTTGATGGCCGTGATGACAGGTCACTAAGTGAGCAATAGGTTTTTGAGAAGAGACCTGTAGGATTGGCGAGAGGTTTGTGTGTGGTAATGGAAAGTTACCCAGAATGGTGGAGAAACTAGCTGGGGTACTTCTCTTTGGGGATTTCCCTGGACTGTGTTTTATGACCTGTACCAAGCCCTATGTTTTGTCAAACTATAGTCCTACCACACTTCCCACTCCCCAAACCTATTTCTTCCCCTGGCATCCATTTGAATCAGCAAAGAGGCTATTAGATGAAAAACTTTATACTGTCGTGGCAAAGGCCAGGGAATGCACCCTTTAGGGTATACAAGGCTCCAAAACGTCTTTGTGCTCTACAGATCTCTATTGTGCCAATGAAAGCAATCCAGGAAATCCTGTTCTGGCCCAGACCTCTCTATGGCTTCTTTCTCTCTATAGAAAAAAAAATCAGGCATGAAGGGTGTATCCAGACCCAAGAGGCAGCTGAAGAACTTGAGAAGTAGAGTAACGCCTGGCACTGAAGCTGGTACTGCCCCGCCTGGCAATGACCTGTATGTGGTGGAGGGGTGGATGCATATCTCAGAACTGTAGCTTTTGTCCTAGATGCTGTCCCACCTTCTACAGGCATCCACTTTCTCTGCATCCTGCTAGGTTTATTCTGTCATAGTCACTGGCTGCCCTCTGTAATCAGACACAAGGCTGCTTTACAGAAACTAGTCCTGAATGCTGTTTGTTCAGGGATGGGACATGAGTTTGCTCCACACAAGCTTATGCACCTGAATTCATTCATTTAGGTTGGATATCTCAAGGCCCTAGCCAACTCTTTTTAAGTACTTACCACCTATTTTCTATTCTACTCAAGTCAACTTGCCTTGGCTCTCCTTCCTCTACTTTTGTGACTACCAAATGACTCCAAGGAATTGTATTGATTAGCTAGTTTACTTTCTACTTCTCTCTATGGATAGGGAAGAGACCCAGGGCTTGGAAATAACTTACTGTGAACACATTCAGGCTCTATGCCTGGGAAGCTGTGCCCCTGCCTGCTTTTAGATCAGAGCCTCCCTCACCACCATCCATTCCATCAATTGTGTCTGAATCAATGACTAATTTTCTATTATCAGTCTTGAAACTCACCTTCTCAGAGAATTTTTCCTGGATTAATGCAGCTCATCACTATCCTAGCATTCTCCAGAGAAGTAGGACCAATAGAACAAATGTGTGTGTGTGTGTGTGTGTGTCTATTTCTGTCTGTCTGTCTGTCTGCCTACCTACCTATGGTATTGGCTCACAAAGTTGTGGAAGGTGATTGAAAAGTACAGTTTCTGTAATCTGGCACCTAGGGAAGCCTGATATAGTCTGAAGCCTGTAAATCAGAGAGCGCTGATGGTTAGATTTCAGTCCTGATCTGAAGGTCCAAGAGCCAGGAGCACCCAGGACAGAAGCTGAATGATTCAGTTCAAGCAGTCAGGCGGAGGCGGAATTCTCCCTCCTTTTCACCATTTGGTTCTGTTCAGGTCCTTAACAGATTGGATGATGCCCACATAGACAAGGGCAATCCACCTCACTGAGTCCACAGATTCAATGCTAATGTGCTCCAGCAGCATCCTCACAGACACACCCAGAAGAAGTGATTAATCAGACATCTGAGTATTCTAGACCATCTAGTGGAGTTGACCAACATAAAATTAATTATCATAGAGCAACCACCAAAGGCTCACACCTGTAATCCCAGCTACTCAGGAGGCTGAGATCTGAGAATCATGGTTCAAAGCCAGCCTGGGCAATAAAGTCTGTGAGATTCTTACTCCAACGAACCACCAAAAAGCCAGAAGTGGAGCTGTGGCTCAAAGAGGTAGAGCACTAGCTTTGAGCAAAAAAGCTCAGAAACAGTGCCCAGGCCCTGAGTTCAAGTCCCAGGATCAGTATACACACAAAATAATTAACCATCATAAACTTTCATCCTTTATTAGGTGGGTGGCTTGTGCTATGTTAATTTTTCACTTAGTATCTCTCTCTCTCTCTTTTTTTTTTTTGAGAATCCTTTGGTAGTATATCATCATGTTCTTATCATCTCTGTTAATCTGGCTACTTCATCTATCTTGCTAAGAACCTTGAAGGCAATAGTTGTCATCATCATTTTCATCTGAATTGTCACCCTTTGCTGTGCTCAGTGCTATGAACTCAAGGATGCCTATAGTCCAGGACAGGGATACCATTGCCTGATGACTGAGTCACACAGTCTCTTTTTTCTAATAGTGCCACTGAGGGCCTTTAAAGATTGAGGCTCACCCCTGCAATACAGGGACTTTGTGGCCGAACAGGATGTGAACATCCTTAATTTTTGCAGGGTCAAGTCACTTGTTTGGGGTCATATTGTGACATATTCATTGCCAAACCTGTTCCTTTTACCAGAGCCCCATGGGATTTTGCCAAGTCAGTCTTCCTTTGTACTTTGTTCTTGCTCAACCCGTGCAGAATTCTAGAGTTCTCATGCAGGAGAGTAATCTATGGTGGCTTGAGGTAAGGGGTCATGTCATTCATGTTCTGAGTAGAACACATGGCAATCAGAGATAGCAAACTGTTTCCACATCGGCTTGTGGTCACTCGTTTCGGTATGTTAACACTCAGGGAGCTCAAGAATCCTTGCAGATGTTTAAAGTTTTACTACTATAGTTTCATTCTGATCCTCTCACTGTGTTGTGCTTTTTTTCCCCAGGAGACAGGACACAAATAAAGGAATTCCTGTAAGGGAAGGTATCCATGCTTATTGTGTGTGCCTGTGAGAAGGGGGTGGGGGGGGAGGTCTAACCCTCAGCTGCCTCCCTCTGGTATCACTCATTGATGGCCCATGGGCCATGGAAACTGGCCATTTCAGAGTATAGGCCGCTCTGGTACTTGAGGGAAGGACAGAGAAGGGTTGTGGATGGGAGGAAATGTTCCATCCAAGGATATTGGCTTCTGGCTCATCTTTGAAGTGACACTGAGATCGCGCCATTTCTGAACAGGTTTAATTTTAAGATAAGAACCTTAGACATCATTTAGTCTGATCTCCACTCCTACAGACAGAAGGGATATTTCAGAGCTAGCTAGTTGCAGAGCTAGGCACAGACATCCCTTGACTGACAGTCTTTGTCAAAGGACCTGGACCTTTTACATTTGGTTGTACTGAGTTAGACTTCAAGGAGGAAAGAGACTATACCTGCTGCAGGCTGACTTTCCCTGAACCACTTGATGCCTACCCCTCCTCCCTAATAGGCTATTGGATAGAGTCAGAGTGTTGCATGGGGGTGGGGGGGACTCCAGGCCATCCCTGTCCAGAGAAGGCTGTTGAGGGACCATGAGATCTTGACATGAATTGCTTTGCTCTAAAGTTTTGGCCCAGTCATTAATAGGTCCCAGTCTTATCTTGGAGGCTGTAAAATGGGAAGAATTGTCCCAAGTTTTCTGTCTACAGTGACAAGGCAATCTTTCTGAGAAAAGACTTTAAGCTCCTTGGAGAGAGGATTTAGGAAAGACTTCAAGAAAATAGTATGGTGCTGCTGTGAAGGTAGAGAAACCAGGATGTAAAATCCAGAAGCAGTTGGCTGATAACATGAACGAGTTTAACCCAAACCTCACAGCTGCTTACTACCTGAGACATTTTCTTGAAGTTATTGTCAGAACGTATTGTGGTGGTGTTGGAGGAGGATGGGGAGCTAATTAACTTCATCTGAGTTTTATAAAGCAGAAACTGAAAGTGAGAAAAAGCTAAAATAACTTACCTAGGTAGTCAACTCTAAGCTTGCTGTCTTAGCTACATTGTAGCCATTCTCATTTCCCCAAAGAAGGGGCTGTGTGACCTGTTGGGTCCAGAAAAACAGAGTATCTGTGAAGAGAAGAAGCAAAAGCATCAGGATAAGAATATCTGAGTGCTGGGCTGGGAAGGTGGCTCAGTGGTAGAGCACTTGCCTTGCATGCCTGAGGCCCTGGGTTCGATTCCTCAGCACCACATAAGCAAAAAGAAAAAAG
>NW_012267251.1:11998810-12007339 GCF_000151885.1 Dipodomys ordii
ATTTATCATATCTTTGTGTGGATACTGTCTGAGGGTACACCCCCAAATGCTCTACTAGCTACACTGAAATATTCGATTAATTGTTGTCAACCATAATTATGCATCGTGTCTTAGAATATTAGAAGTTATTCTTTCCACTCAACTGCATACCTGTATCTAGTAACCACCCTCTCTACCACACATTTCCCAGGCTGTGGTAATCATTCTTCTACTCCCTAATTCTATGATTAACCAATATTTATTGAGGCTCAAACAGGAAGTATCTTAGTTGCTGAGGATATGGCGCTAAATAAGAAAAAGTCCTGATGGAGACCATCAACAACAGAGGTTGCTAACACTCTGTACTTTATGCTGAGCACTGTGGATAGGAATGTATACAATCTCCAGCCCAGCCCTGAAGGAGATCAGTATCCCTGGGGGAGCTCAAATGAAAGATCAGATATGTTGCTGCAGAAGAGGACAGTATATTATGGGATGGGAAAATGTGCTGTAACACTCAATGTGATTTATACCTGGATAGGGGAAAGATGCCCAAGGGATGTTTGGCAGAGAGAGGTGACATAAGACTGCCCCTGCTAGGACAAGAGTGTTCTTTGAAAAGTTGTTGTGCCTGTGTTTGGTGGGGGATGCAGGAACAAGAGAAAAGAGTAATGGTGAACAGATCTCTCCAGATAGAGTAACATATCTGGAAGGAGATTTCAGACATTGAGAAAATAATGGGGAGACTGACCACAGATCCTTCTGGTTTCGTGTGCAAAGCCCAAGAGCATCCATAGCTGGCTGCCCTGGGGTCTGGAGGGAAGATGATGTCAGCTAGGCAGTAAGGTCCAGAACAGGGTCTTGCTGCCAAGAGACCAGCCACAGTCTCTGGCCAGGAACAGCTCTAAAAAGCCCTGTGACAACGCATTCTTCTGCGCTGCGGTTGTTGACCCCTGGCTCTTGCGGTGAGGTGGCTGGATGCTAAGACACTGGAGAGATTTTTTTCATTGCCATATTGCAATCATCTTGAGGAAGCACAGATCTGCCCACTTTCACTCCCTCATGAATGAAGGGATTTTCTAAATCTTGCAACTGAACTTAAAAACGCAAAAGAAAAAAAAAAGTGGAAGTGAACCTTCCTTTCTCCAGGTACTCTGGATTATCAGCCGTTGGGGATTTCTCGAGACGACCCCTTCATGGGACCACAGGTCTGTTCTCCACAGTTCCCATGACCTTGCACAAGGTGGCATGGAGCTTAGATGCCAGCATCTTGCCTTAGCCAGAGTCCAGAGTAGCTAGGAGTAGCTAGGATGATAGCCTGAATTTCTGGAGCTCAGGACTTAAAGCTCAATCATCTCTGTGTCCCTGGCCACTAGCAAACCGTGGCTAGTATACCACAGACTCTCAAAAATACTTCTCTGGTTAGTGAAGGGTGGCATCTTGTTTATTAGACCTGGGATGAGATAAAGGCCACTTTGGGAAGAATTCCAATGAGCAGAAAAGGGGGAGCACATTTCAGGTGGGAGAGAAAGGATGGACAAAAGTGCCTGGTATGGAGGGAAGCATGGAAAAATCTGAGGACTTGGAGGGGGAAAGGGACAGGGGGAGGATGTGCTGATCAGGGTGCTGGCTCTTCCTGTGCATGGCTTCAGTTGGCCTTTTCAAAAACTAGGTGAGGAGGTAAAAGAAAGAAACTGAGGCTAAGGAAGGCCATAGAGCTCTTGCTAGAGATGAGAGAAGACCAATTGTGTTGGACTCTAAAGCCGGGGTTTCATCAGATGGAAGAGAATAGTAAGCAGCTCAGGTTGCCTGGTTCCTAGAGAAAGTGAAGAAGCATAGAGGAAGTAAGGATGGAAGGTGCCACGTCAGTCTTGCTGTTCACCCACATCCATAGTAGTCATGTTTATATGGCCTTCCATGTGCCCAAACCTGAGCTGGGCATATGTCATCTCATCAAAAGTAACAGCAAGCTGGGCACCGGTGGCTCATGTCTGTAATCCTAGCTGCTCAGGAGGCTGAGATCTGAGGATCACAGTTCAAAGCCAGCCCGGGCAGGAAAGTCCGTGAGACTCTTATCTCCAATAAACCACCAGAAAACCAGAAGTGATGCTGTGGCTCAAGTGCTAGCCTTGAGCTGAAGAGCTGAGGGATAGCACCCAGGCCCAGAGTTCAAGCCCCACGACTGACAAAAGGAAAAAAAAAACAAAAACAAAAACAACCCAGCAGCAAGCTAGGTACCAATGGCTCATGCCTGTAATCCTAGCTACTCAGGAGGCTGAGATCTGAGGATCATGGTTCAAAGCCAGCTTAGGCAGGAAAAGTCTGGGAAACTTTATCTCCAACTTAAAAAGCCAGAAGTGGAGCTGTGGTTCAAATGATAGAGTGCTAGCATGGAATAAACAAAGTTAGGGGACAGCATCTAGACCCTAAGTTAAGCCCTCGTAGTGCCATAAAACAAACCCAAACCAGGAACTAAGTCTTAGGAAGATTCAATCACTTGTCCAAATTCACAAAGTCAATCGTCGACGGAGCTTAGATGGAATCAACAATGATCCTGTAACCCAGGTTCATAAGGAATGTGCTTGATGTAGGAATCATAGCTCAAGGATTCGATTCTCTAGGAATTATATGTGCACAGATCTTAAATTTTAATTAATTTAATTATTATTATTTGCCGTGGGTGTGCTGCAAGCTTGGGCTTCACTTTCAACACGGTCCCTTTCTTCTGTACACAGTTCTGCCCACTTTACTTTTCTCTTTACTCTGTCCTCATGACCCAAATGGATAGAACCTCAAGCAAAGTTCATAGCCAGCCTAAAAATAAAAGCCCAATCTTCTGGCAGATAAGGACATTTCTCAAGAAGAACAGAAGTGAAAGACAAAAAAGTTGGGGGAGGGGAGGGTGCCTGGGGGCAGTGTCAAATGAGCAAACCATTCCCTTTGCAGCTACTTTTCTTTCTTAGGGGTCTCTGTCACAAATGGGTGAGTTTCAAATACAGTGTTGCTCAGAATCTGCTCTGAATCTGCTGGATCAAAAGGCAATTTCCTGGCCTCCCCCAAAATTCAGAATGCCTTTTGTGGGGCCCAAGTTTCCTCTCTGAGACAACCCCGCCTCCCTCCATGTGAAGAATGCTGACATCTAGGACACTGCTTCTGCCATGTAGTTCTCAACCATGGGCTTTTGCTGTTGCTGCCTAGAAAGTCAGGGATGCTAGGCACTTGGAGACAAGTAGTCTTTCAGGCCCCTGCCCTAACCAGAGGCATTGACCTGGAGGCCATGTGTAGGAGTCCCCATCTTTCGGAATTAGTGATGTGGTTAGAGTAGCAACGTGACTCTCTCTGTGGACGGAAGGAGGTAGGTCGGATATGAGAGTCTCCCTTCGTGAACAAGTGTGCGTCATCTGAGTCACAACCTGGATCGTTACTCTCAAAAACAAGTCACTTTTGTTCCTGTCAGCAACTTGGCTAGCTCTCCACCAAGGGGACAAGGAGGACTTGTGCTGAGATAGAGAAGCCCTGGAGCCCAGGCCCAGGACCCAGATGGTCTCTTCAGGACAGGCTGGGTTTGGACAGATAGCAGGCAAGCTTGAATCTCATCTAGTACAAAACACTATTAGGGAAAACTGTCAGAGCATGTGAGGGTCCTATGTTTGTATGAATTTTTTTAAACTACAAGTATTGGGGTGATCGAATCTGGAGCTCTCTATGCACTTTAAAGTAATTGGAAGCTTCAACACAATCAACGTTGAATGGTTGGGAATTTGGGAATGTGAATCAAACTTCCTGGGGTTTCTGGAACAATCAAGTCTGGCTTTACTATAGCTAATAGGACTTGGACAGCAAGAAGTGAGAGGGAAAGTCATTCCAGTGGGGAGATTACCATCATGCTACACTCTGGCTTTCTCTGTGCCCCATTTTGGTCCCTTCTCTTCCCAGAAAAACATGTCAGAAGGCTCAGAAAATCTCCTAACTATAGAACCAGGAGAACTTCAAGTATATTTAAATATGGGTTTGTTTTTTGTTTTTTGCCATCAAATTAGCCAAGACATACAGAATGTGGGCTGTGGGATGTGTTTGGCGTCAGGCATGGAGAAGAGGTCTCTGAGCTGGGAGGGGGAGTGCCAAGGTCCTTTTCAGCATAGGCATTCTTTGTTTTTGAAGGTAACATCTCTGAGCGTTTTTCCCCCTTGATTTTCATCTATTTTCTACACCTCCTTATGTCCTTAAGGTACCTGCACAGAACCCTCAGGTTGGGTGTTTTGGAATAATTTGAGTAGTGAGAAGCTGAAAGTGACTAGAAATGGAAGGTATAAGAGTGTCTGGAGTCTCCTCTAACATGCATCGTTTGAGTCATCGCTGGCGTCTTTGCGATCAACAACACACTTTTATTGATGTCAGCGTCTTTCCAGGTACCATGGAAGCCCAAAAAGAAAAAAAGAGTCGGTGATGTCTAAAAGTGTTCTAGGCAGAGACACCTCATGGAATGTCCCAGGGATCCAACAGAGACACAGAGACCAAAGCCTCTGGGAAGCTCCAACCCATCCCCAGGGCTGCTTTCTGCTGCTCTGCATGGGGTGGATGAGTAAGCGATGGACTGTGATCTTCAGTGGAAATCTTCTGTTTGTCCAGGCCCTGCAGTTTCCTCACATTATAAGAAAAGTAATGGTACCTTTGAAGACTGAACAGGGTTAATAGTTTGGGTAGAGTATAGGAGGAATGTTCTTTACATGTTGATCCACAGTCCCCTTCTTTTCCAGATCACCCCCTCTTTAGAGAGGTGCACTGCGTCCTTGGATCTTCTGTGGATCCTTTGTGATCAATTTAAGCCCTTGGAGATTCCCCCCACCTCCACACCACCAACAGCAGATCTGATTTGAGACTACATACCTGTAACTGTATAATTCAATTCATTTGGCTCTTCTTCATGTACGTATCTCAGTTAATTACCTTGGGCCATCTTCCTGTGTGTGCTGTTTTACCTGGAATGATAGCTGGTGCCCGACCTTAGTGTATGTGTTGACAAGCAAACCCAGGGGATGTGAGCAGGGAAATCACTGATTAGGAAAACGAAGGACAACTTCATTGATGTTTCTGTTTATTCACAGAACACTGTATGCTCCAGGCTGGAATTTTTTTGTGACTAAGTAAGTCCTATTAAAGTAAGAAACAATCCCAGTGGAAGAAAAAAAAACTTTATTAGGCTGAAAAAAAGCCTAGTTATTGAATTAAATTCTAAAATGGAAGACATGACTTGCAAATAGAGATTTCATAAAATGCGATGAGTAAAAGGCAAACTCAAGATAAAGTTCCTAGAACACAAAAGCAAAAGATAAAGAAATGAAAATGAAACAATAGAATAATTGTGAAGGACAGATAATCAAAAGCCCAACCTACAAATAACAGGAGTTCCTAAAAACAATTCGCAGAATCTTTGAAGCAGAAGCCATGTGTAGAAAACGTATTGGCTTTAAGCAAAAATCTCATTTTCAAATTCAATGTGAGGCCATTTACTGTATTAATCAGGACTCTGGGTTGTGTCAGAGTTCTAGTTCAAGCTGATTTGGACATAATGAAATCTATGAGTTTATCAGGAATCTTTCTCCAGCTCTGGCTTCACCCTGGATTAACTTCACTTGGAAGTGGGGTTTGAAGGACTTCCACAGAGATGTGGAATCATTCCAGTTCCAATGGACAGGAGTACTTCCTTTCTATTGCCTGAGCTATGAATCTTGGGAAAATCTTCACTGACCTTGATTGGCTTGGTTTAGGTCATGCAGTCACCTCTTGAATGAATTTATGTGCTTGCATCAATTATGTATTAATTGCATAAGCAGCACAGTCCAGTCCTGGAATGAAGAGTGGGTCATCTCTACCCTGTGTCCAAGACTGCAAGTAGGGAGAGACAGATTCCGAGAGGGAAATTCCAGAAGAAAGGATGATGGAAAAGCTGAAAGTCAGCATGTCAGCAGGTGAATAGCTACTTTCAGATGTATCCAGGCAGAACTTTTACTTCTAAAAGATGACCAACCTCCTTTCTTCATACTTATATATATGTTGGGAGAAAAAAGTATGTCAAGCATGCTTCAGATTTCTCTTCTACACAATTCTGAATGTTCCAGGACAATGAAAGTTTTGGGAAGCTGTAAAGGAAACACATTACATGATCCAAGAATTCTCTACCTAGATAAAGTGTCACTTGTAATGTATGTATTCAGAAAACATAATTTCTAGGACTCTCCCTGAGCAAACTGAAAAAGCATGTGTTCCCAAATGCTAGGGTTTGAACTCTGGACTTCCAGCTTGATTTTTTTGTCACTAATGTCTGATGCCTTGCCACTTAAGCCACATCTCCACTTCTGGCATTTTTTTTTTTTTGCTGTTTAATTGGAGATAAGAATCTCTTGGATTTGTCTGCCTGGGCTAGCTTCTAACTGTGATTCTCAGCTCTTAAGTAGCTAAGATCAGATACATGGGTGCCCAACTATTTTCCTCTTTTAACCTGTCTAAGCCATTTCCCATGTACTATCCAATGGTCTCCTAGCAAATGTGATCATATCACTTTCTTGCTTAAAATCATTTTGTCCTTACTTCTAGTCTGTAGAATAAATGCAATACCTACCTTGGCCTTTAAGACCTGGCTTGGCTCTGCCTATGCACATGATCTCTGACTACCCTGATCTCTTTACTCGGCACACAGCCACCACCAGCTCTGGCTGCAGGTGTGCCAAGCTCTTTGCTCTACCAGAGCTTGGTTTATGCCATTCCCTCCATCTGAAACTCACCATTCTCCAGCCCCTCTGATTGGCTCCTTCTCTTCCATAGCATCTTGGTTCTGTACATCGCAAACTCAGAGGCTATCTGGTCTCACTATCTAAACTTACACTTCTTACTTCATTCCTGGATACTACTGCCTCAAATCCTTAATGACAATCAGGAATGGTGTATGTAGATGCACATGACACATGTACGTATATACACACACATATAGAAATTGTACCAGTATGTATACTTGTATGCTTTAGAATGTGAAGGCAGGGACCATGCTTATTTTGTATAGCAACCAGTGACACAGGATGCTTCACAATATCTATTTGCAGGTGGGATGGGACATGGAATTGAGGTAACAACAATAGATAAATAAACATAGAGAAAGATGGTGAAGTAGTTAACTATAATTTCTAAGTTGTTGGAAAACAGTTTTCTTCTATTAAGATATGAACTCTGAAGCTAAAAATATGGCTGGGTACTGGTGGCTCATGCCTGAAGTTGTTGTACTCAGGAGGCTAGAGGGTTGCAGTTCAAAGTCCAACTGAGCAGAAAAGTCTGTGAGACTCTTACATCCAATCAATCACCAAAAAGCCAAATGTAAAGCTGTGACTCAAGTGGTAGAGAACCAGCCTTGAACCGAAAAGCCAAGCTAGAGCTCCAGGCCCCCAAATTCAAGCCCTGGTATTGGCACATGCATGGGTATGTGCGTACGTGTGCAACCCCCCCCCCCAGATGGAATAGAGGGAAGATTTTAAAGTAATGAAATCCAGATTATCTATAGTGACTTTCAATTCTCAGTGCCATGAAATGGACAACACTGGTCTGATGCAGGAATTCTGAGAGAATTCTCTGGACATGTAGAGGAAACGTGGCCTTGAAGGAGGATAGAATTAGTGAGTTAGGGAAGGACATTAAGTGTGTGTGTATGGGGGAGGGGGGGCTGAAGTAGAAAAAGTCTAAGTGAAACCTGGAAGTGAGTGAGAGTAAGTAGAGTGTTTGAGGAACACCTGAGACTTGGGTGTGCAGAGGACTCACGGGGAGGGGGGGGCGCACTGGGGGAGGGAGGGTGGTCAGGATTTGGAAGAGCCCGAGGAAATGGTTGCCATGGGCACGACTTCACCCTGAGTAGGTAGGTGGCGTGTGCATGCGGCCCAGTCAGTCTGTGGACAACAAGGACACCTTGTGGCACAAGAGAGAAGGTGAGAGACAGATGTGAGACAGATGTAGCAAAGAGGCCACAGGAAGGAGGCAGCTAAGAACAGCCTGGCTGGGCACCATGGGTGAAGAGGGTGCATGAGGATCCTGCAGGACAGAGAGGAAGGTTCTGGAGGCAAATTCACTACTCCCCACCATCCCAGGAGTAGCTCCTGTGTAAGGAGAGTGGGTGGAACTTCTCTTCATTCTTGGAACATAATCAGTCTGTATGTTGATAACAATGTCCCTTAGGGCAGCCCCTGGCAGTGGCTGGCTGTGGTTTGGGCACCTGGGAGTAGAGGAGGGAGCAAGCCTGGTGTTCCTGGGCAGAGATCTGCGCTGAACATTGGCCTCTGTGCCTCCTGGGTTCTCATGGGAAAGCAGGGGTGAATGATTCATAATCCCCACATCCTGGTCCTCAGCATTGTAAGGGCGGAGTGGGCATGAGTGTCTGCAAATGCTGTCTGTACGTCCCACTTCAGCTCAGCCTCAGGGAAATCTATTGCCCACTGAGTACAATATTCCTTGGTCCGGCACACAACTCTGGTTGGGTCTTCCTTTCCCTTCCCTTCCCTTCCCTTCCCTTCC
>NW_012267251.1:12010444-12020343 GCF_000151885.1 Dipodomys ordii
CCTTCCTTCCTTCCTTCCTTCCTTCCTTCCTTCCTTCCTTCCCTCCCTCCCCCAGTCCTGAATCTCTAGCTTCCAGCTATGTCAACAGAATGCTTTCCACCTGGTCCTGGCCACAGCTGAAGAATATTCCCACCCTTAATGATCTTCGAGCTTCTGTAAATCAGCTTGCTTGCTTGCTAATCCACCAGCTGCATGGGCTTCTGGCCTTTTATAAACCCTGCTCTATAGCTCTTAGTTCTAAGACACTGAAGTCCAGGACAAGGCAGTTTCTGGGCAACTAATAAAGACCCTTTGTCAGTTTTGACTGTGCCTCTGTGGATTTCTCAACTCTGAGATTATTTCATAGAATAGGAAGAAACATAATTTTTATGACATATGAAAGTTTATATTTTTGTAGCATAGCTTTGTGGATTGCCATTAACCAAAGGGGAGGGCTGTATAAGTTATTAAACCATTGACTCTCAGCTTGAAATACACCCTGTGGTTTTGTTTGTGTTCCTAGAGCTTGAATCCTAAAAAAAAAAAGTAAAAATAAAAATAAATCACATTTTGCTTTTCCAATTGTCTCTCACAATAAGGACATTAGATGGAAAGCCAGAAGAAGTCTTCTTCTTTTTCCTCCTCATCCTTCTTTTTCTTCTTCTTCTTCTTCTTTTTCTTCTTCTTCTTCCCCTTCCCCTTCCCGTTCCTCTTCCCCTTTCCCTTTCCCTTCCCCTTCCCCTCCTCCTTCTTCTCCTTCTTTCTTCCTCCTCCTCCTCTTTCTTCCTCCTCCTTCTTTTTCTTCTTCCTCTTCCTCCTCCTCCTCCTTCTTTCTGTACAACTCCTCAGGATTTCTGTCTGCTTATGGTTTCTGTTAGTATCATGCCAGCAAATCTTCACCGTAAGATTAATATTTGCTTCTCCCACCAGCAGTGAATTCCAGCATGGAATCAGCACCAGCATCCCCCCCCACCCCTTAGGCCTACTACCACCAGCTAGCCAGTCCCTCTGTAGAGACTTGACTGCAGTCCCCTGGGTCCCCCCTCTGAACTCGGATGACTAGCACTGCTTTTGTGCCCTAGATGCCAGGAAAGGAGCATTTATCTCTGACATACACTCCTGCTGTTCTGAGCCATGCTGCTGCACACCCAAAGCAGCAGAGCCAAGTGACCCTGGGAGCAAACTTCCTTTCTTCTTGTTCAATTGTTTATCTCCATATTTCGTCACAAAAACGGAAAGTAGACTAATAAAGTCAGGCCCTTGACACACATGACTTCTTCCAAGGAAAGACTTAAGGGTCAGAGAGGTTTAAATAAGTAATTTGCTAAGGTTCACTGAAGCCTGACCTGTTAGGTGAGTCTCATATGTTCTTTGCCTAAGCTGTATCTCATTCATTCTTTACTAGTGGTAGTTTCTTCTCATATTCAGTTAGAGTCTTCCTTCCTAAATTTGATCTTAATTGGGATAAGCTTAGTGCTCCAGATTGTCAAAAAAATTAGGATCATTGTCCTAATTTGCCTTCTATCCAGCTTTTTTTTTGCAGTTTTAAAAAGTATAAATTGTATCTCTTAAACTTTATCCAAGTGATGATCCCAAACAAAGAACGTGGTTCCAGTGGTTCATACCTGTAATCCTAGCTACTCAGGAAGCTGAGATCTGAGGATCCTGGTTCGAAGGCAGCCCAAGCAGGAAAGTCTGTGATACTCTTATCTCCACTTAACCATCAATGCCCCCCCACAAAAAAACAGAAATGGAAGTGTGGCTCAAGTGGTAGCATGCTAGCTTTGAGCACAGGAGCTGAGGGGCAGGACAAGGCCGTGAGTTCAAACTCCAAGTGTGGCACAAAGAAAACGTGGTGGTGGAGGGAGAAGATGTAGGTGCCAGGACAGCTCTTAGAATCCATCCCTGACTTTAACCGACACCAGTTTGCCAGTCTGTGAGAGTGAAGGTACTATAAACCTATCCAGTCTCTGTCCTTTTGTCCAGATTGTGGGGGGATGTCCTATATTTGGAAACTAAAAACCCTTTCACAACACCAGACTCAGATACTGATAAAATTAGCTGACAACATTATTTTCCATATGTTAATCAAATGGTGCTTGTTTCTCACCATACACAAGGCTGGAACCTAATGTAGATACTTGTATTTTCCTCCTCCTCTTCTTCCTCCTTCCTGCCCTCATCACTAATGTGATTGTTTTGATTATCTGTTGTTGAAACACATACAGAAGGCCGGTGCTGGTGGCCCACACTTGTAATCCTAGCTACTTATCAGGTTGAGATGTGAGGATTGTGGTTCAAAGTCAGCCTGGGCAGCAAAGTCTGAGAGGTTTTTGTCTCAAGTTAACCACCAGAAGTAGAACTGTGGCTTAAGTGGTAGAGTGCTAGCCTTCAGCAAAAAACTCCAGGAGAGTGCCCAGGACCTGAGTTCAAGCACCAAGATTGGAGAAGAAGAAGAACAAGAAGAAGGAGGAGGAGCAGCAGCAGCACAGACCAATCATCTCTTTCCTCATGAATTTGAGGTGTGGGTATGTCTTGGCAAGAACCCCCACCCTTTTCTGTACGTGGCAGCAGCTAGTTTTGCCCAGTGAGGCTCCTCTAGCCCAACTTGAAGAATCTCATGATGTTGCTGCATACCCTCCTGCCTCTCATTTCATTCCATTTCCAAACTCTGCTCCTATCAACCTGCTGTCCTGGGCCATCCCCAGATGTCCAGCAGGCCTGCCTCTCCCTTTCCCCACCAGCTCCCCTGCACCCCGATGAATCAGCGAGTCAGCAGATGTGTCACCTCGACTCATTGTGGCCCCTTTTCCAAAGCATGGATTCTACTGCAATCGATTCACCTTTGTGCTGACCTGCTTCTCCCCTAGACTCAGCTCTTCAAAGGCAGGAACTGTGTGCCATTGCATACCCAGTACCTAGCTTGGGTGCAGTAGACACTTGGTATGTTGAATTAAACAAATGACGTGATGATAAAACACACACATACATTTACATATGATAAGTTTTAGTTGTTCATGGGGCTTGAACTTAGGTCCTGGGTGCTGTCCCCAAGCTCTCTTTGCTCAATCCTAGTGCTCTACCACTTTGAGCCACAGTGCCACTTTCAGTTTTCTGGTGGTTAAATGGAGATAAGAGTCTCATGGACTTTTCTGCCTAAACAGACTTTTGATCTCAATCTCCTGAGTAGCTAGGATTACAGACATAAGCCACCAGCACCCGGCTAACACACACACACACACACACACACACACACACACTTTCAGTTAGAATGATACCATCAAAACTAGTTGAGACCCAAGACCCAAGATCTATAAACAGGAAGCAGGTTCTTCTGGATCTGAGCTTTCATAGGGTTCAGTCCACAGGACACTTGAAGCAGTGTCTTACACACAGAAAGCACCTTAAAAACCTCTACATCTGCGGTATTAGCATGATCACACCTGCAGTTTTCAGGCTGTGGAAAAGCTCTGTTGGGCTTTTCCTTGAATGGGACCTTGAACCACCTGGCCCCTCACAGGTACTTTTCTCCTCCCCTGGGGGTTCCCTGGGGCTGGCATTCCTAAGAGGGAGCAATCCAGAAGCTTCAGGCTGTTGAGCAGAGTCTGGGTGTGTCTTTCTTTTGGGAGAGGTTCCGCCCTGCTCCCACCCCATCAGCTTGTCTCTGATTGGCTGCAGTTGCAGCAGGTGGATGCAGGTATGCCGGCTGCCAGGTGTCTTGGAGCTTCTCCAGGCCTGGCAGGATTGAGGAGAGGCAGACGTGAGTTCAGGGACAGGCTGCTAAGGCATGCAGCCACCCAGCAGCAGCATCTCCTTTCCTGCTGCCCTTCGGCCCGGGAGGGGCTCTGGGGAAGGCTGGAGGGAACAAACGAAAATCAAAGCCAGTCACACTTTGTGGGGGAGGTTAGGTTTGCCCCCTTCATTTGGAGAAGTTACTCAGGCTTTTCATGTTCTCTCAGGCCCTGCTCTTGCTCTGCCTTTTTTTTTGGGGGGGGGGGAACTAGGAGTGTGACCACGAACTAAAAAGCCCCAAAGTCCTCCCCAACACATCTGGGCCCCACCCTGCCTGAGGTTGGGGCAAACTTAGGCACAACATTTTAGTTGGAACTGTGATTAATATAGTACTGGGAAAACTGGGGTTCCAGATTAAAATGTGAGGAGAAAAGCACTCGGAACAAAGGAAGAAGGGAAATTTCCAAGATGTGCCTGAGAAAGTGAGGCTGGGCAGGGTGCTGGGTCAGAGGCTGACATGAATGAAGCGTGGAGGCAGAGGACGGCCGGGGAGGGGGCCAGACAGCGCTGGAGAGGGGGCTGGAAAGCAGGACACGTGAGAATCAGAAGACTTAGGGCCCCGAAGGACCCCAGCTGTGGAAAGAGCTGGGCAGGAGTCTTGGAAGAAGATGCTGGAGTCTAATGGGTGATGTGGGGGGAGGGAGAATGGAGTTGAGGTTTCTTACTTGTCTTCCTCTGTCTTACTGAGGCTTCAACTTCCCTTCCTTCAGAAAGCCTTCTCTGACAGTGGGCCAGGCTGGGTCACCTGATACCTGCACCTGTCAGCACAATTCCCATGCCAGTCTCAGGTTGGCCTTTGAAGGGCCCGGTCTCAGTTCCTTACCCTAGCTCTACAATTGCTCTAAGTGTTTTTTTTTCCTTTTTCTTTTCCTCCCTTGTGCTTAATTTTCAACACAGATGCAAGCATGAAGAGAAAAGCAACTATTTGATTAAATTCACACGCAGGATGGCATGCCACCAGCTCCTGTTGACTGTCATTGTGTTGGGCCCTGGAAAGGAAGGAGTCACCTGAGCCCTTCGTGGGTCCAGTTTGCTCCAAGTTGCCTCTGGAAAGCTTCATCCCAAGCCAGGAAGTTCTATCGGCTGCTGTTCACGTGGACCAGTGCCCAAGCCCTCAGAGGTGGGTGTAGTGGGAAACACCAGGAACCATGTGACTACCCTCTTCTCTGTCCACTCACTAGATAGACATTTATGGAATGCCTACCATGTGCAGTGTTTTGGGAATAAAACAACAATGAAGAGAGACAAAATCCCGGCCATCATGGAATTTATATGAGAGTCAAGCTAAAAGCCACTTGGTCACTTCTAAATTGGGATCCATGGTTTCAGTCTTCCTTTTTGTTTTCCCTGATGGTACTGGGGTTTGAGCTCAGTATTGTGCTTGCTTGGCAAGTGCTCTATCACTTAAGCCAGACCTCCAGAACTTTTCTTGCTGTAGTTTTTTTTTTTTTAAATCAGATCAGGCCTCATGCTTTTTGCCAGGGGCTGGTCTTAGGCTGTAGCCTTCTAGCTAGGATTATAGATGTGGGTTCCCACGCCTAGATTTAATTTTTTCTCCCCTCTCCTCCTCCCTCCCTCCCTCCCTCGCTTCCTTCCTTCCTTCCTTCTTTCCCAGTTCTGGGATTTGAATTCAGGGCCTTATGCTTGCTAGGCTCCAGCCCTTTAATGTTTTCAGCCCTCCTAACCTTAAGTCTAATGGGATTTCAGAATGGCCCAAACAGTCTAAAGTGCAAATGAGCTGAACACAAAATCAACCTGCAGGTGCTGAGGGGAGAACAAAGAGGAAATAATGCAGCTGCCAGTAGGTTTGCAGGGGGGGGGTATCCCAGAGGAACTGCATTTTACCTTGATTTCTATCCTACTCTGAAAACCCCAGCTCATATCTGAGTAGACCCTGATGGTTAGCTCCCATCCAGCATGCATTACCCAGTGAATTTGTACCTAGAATACGATGGAGATGTAGCTGACCCAGAGAGAAAATCATGTAGGAAAAAAAAATTAACTCTGGCTTTTGAGTAGAAAGGAGATGGATGATACTATGGGAGAGCGCTGCTGGTGGGGCACAGCTTGAAGGAAGATGGTCTTCACACCCTGCTTGCTCTTACACCTCAAGTGATTCAGACTGATTAGCCCTCACTCTGCCATGTGCTTGCTCTGGGCCCAGTTCCCCCTCCTCCTTCCCAGGTATCTTGAGGTAAAACCTCCCCAGGAATTCCCGGGTTCACAGCGTACACGGGTGCAGTGCATTTCAACTGATATGGTTGCTTTTGACCGAGAAGGGAAAAACCACATCCGGTTTCCACAGAAGTACAGTTTGTTGTGACATGCCTGGATGTGTTGGTAGGGAAGAGCACCTACAAGTCATTCCCCATCCCATCCACTATTCTACCTTGCCTTGGCTACTTGGAGCAGGGAGAGATGTCTTTATGCCTGTAGGAAGAAAGTTTGAAGTTAGAGGACGTAATAGAGATCTCACGAATGGAAAGAACACTAGCTGAGAATGTGGCTCACATGGAAGAGGGTTTGCCTAGCAAGCACAAGGAGGTGAGTTCAAATCCCAGAACTGTCAAAAGGCAAAAAAATTAAGAAGAGCATGAGACTGGAAATTCAGGGATATGAGCTCTAGTATCATCACCAGTGTGAGCTGACTGTGTCACTTCGGACAGGACAGCTCCCTACATGGTATCTCCAGACGATCTTGTTTTGTCTGGTGTAGTGAAATGCTCAGGAGGCTGAGAAAGGAGGATCACAAGTTGAAGATCAGGTTGGAATACATACTGACACCCTGACTCACTACTTTGCCTCCAAGGAGAGATGTCAGTACTGATTGCTTGGGAGCGGTATTTAGTAGCTCCAAGTCCAGTTTCTTCATCCAAAAGAACAGATACGGGGACAAGGCCTAGCTTATAGAGAAGATAATACATAAAGGTTCTTCAAATAGAGCTTATGGGCAGGTAAATATACTTACTGGTAGTTAACAATTATTAAAAATATACCTTTTGGTGTAATACTTCTTTCTTGAATATGGCTAGGGGAAATGCTAAATATTAGAATGAAAGATACAAAAAACAAACCAAAAGACCACCTGGGACCTGATATCATTGGTCTGGTTCTCCCTGGACACAAGGACTATAGGAGAATGGATTTTATGTTTTCCAGTAGCTCCCGCCTCCCTGGCTGACTTCAGTGATAGAAGCCTAGAAAGAGACTCAGTCTATTGTAACAGGTTTAAGGATGGGGTTGGGAATTGGTTCATTATAAAATAAATCTTTTGACCAAGATGCATTATTCTTACAAACTGACATGTTGAATTAAGATAACAAAAATAAAAATGAAACAAAACAAAATAAATCTTAATCTTTTTTTCCAATATAAGATTTATTTAGAAGATGGGAGATGGACTGAATTTTTTAAATTTTATTTTAAAAATTATCTTCAAGTAGTTGTACAAAAGGGGTTCCATTCCACATATCAATGTATGGATGAAATCTTCATCTTTCATTGTAGCAAGCTGACGGATAATTCTTAAAATGAAGCATTAAGAATTAATGCATGGTTTTTTGATTCTGGATCTATGGAGTAAAAGGGGAAGCTAAATATGGGGGCAGGGAAGATTGCTAATTAAAAATTTAAAAAATCAGTTGCCTTCTAAAACCATCAACCTGGAAATCTGTGAAATATATTGTCCTCATAGAACAATTATTGTCCAAGTAGGTGGTCGGAGGGGATTTGCTGTTTAGCTTTGGGTCTCTCACTTGCATAGAGATCGGGAATGGGCGCTAATGATAGATTTTCTTACAAAATTCACAAAAGTAAAGATTGCAATCTTAATCAGTTAAAAACAGCCTGACATCCCCTCTGTCATACTTTCCCTCCTGCTAGGTGGCGGTAGAGAGCCCCGGTATTTAGGGGAATCTGGTTACTGAGTAGTTGGGGCATATGGTTCTTTGAGGCGTCCATTTGCAGGGCTTGTATCACATCTGTGTGTAGTGTAATCCTGTTAGCCATCTGGAAATAAATGCAACTCCCGACTTGTTCCTGGAAGTGGGGGAGGGGAGGAGGAGAAACTGAGATGGAGACCTGTGGCCTCAGAAGAAAAATGTTGAAAATTCTTCTAGTCATCAGACATGGAAAACTGGAAACCAAAGATTTGGTCTTCATTAAGAATCTGGTGAAATTACCCAGAAAAATGCCATAAATATGGCTACAAATGAATCACAGCCGTCTTCCTTTTCTGGCGGGAGTCTTCTGAAGTGGAATTTATCAGAATTCCTGTCTGTAGGGCACAAATCCAGGCAACAAAACCCAAGTTTTCACATCTGTATCAGCAGAAAGACTGATTTATTTTTAAGATTCCCTTTATGTAGAGTAAAGGTAAAAAGATTATTGTTATGGAAGAAACAAGCTGAGATAATAAAAGTGTTGGCTTATATTTTAATTTTTGTGGATTTCTGTGGTGTCAATGTGTTATAAGAAATGTAAATTGTGACTCCCTTTCTCATTGTAAACAAATACTTTTCCCCTTAATATCGTACTTCTATTTTTTTTTGGCTTAATATTGTACTTCTTTTTTTTTTGGTCGGTCGTGGGGCTTGAACTCTGGGCTTGGGCGCTGTCCCTGTGCTCTTCAGTTCAAGGCAAGTGCTCTACCGCTTGAGCCACAGCGCTACTTCCAGTTTTCTGGTGGTTTATTGGAGATAAGAGTCTCACGGACTTTCCTGCCCGAGCTGGCTTTGAACTGTGATCCTCAGATCTCAGCCTCCTGAGTAGCTAGGATAATAGGCATGAGCCACCAGCGCCCAGCTTTCTCTCTCTCTCTCTCTCTCTCTCTCTTTTGAAGTCCAGGCTGGCCTTTGACTTGTGAACTTCCTGCCTCAAATTCCCATGCTGGGATTATAGGTATATGCCACCACATCTGCTGTACTTGATTTTTGAATTCCATTTCTTAGCTCACACCAAATTGTTACCAGCCTTACCTATGCAACCTGGATCTAGCTGGCCTTGGTAGTAGGTGGTCTAGTGCGGTGTTTAACAAATAGAAACACAGGATGCTCAGGTAATTTTGAACTTTGAATACACAACACTGGAGATGTGTTTCCCTAAAATTCAAAGTTAACTGGACATCCTACATTTGGTGAAAACATGAATGGGGAGACAGGACAGGAGAGGGGAGGGGAGAAGGGATAAAGGAAAGGAAAAGGGAGAGGAGAAGCTGTACCAAGAAGCTCACCCTGAGCTCAGCATTGCAAGTTGGATAGCTGTTTACTTTCAAAGCAGGGGAGAGCTTGTAGGAAGTAGGAGGGTTGGTAGTGAGGTGTGGAGCTCTTGGGGTGGGGGTTTTGTTTTACCTGGAGGTACCAGAGAGCATGTTGGGCGTTTGGACCCGGAAGTCCGAAGCCAAGGGATGCACTTTAGGAAGTGTGGCTGCTGAGGGTTGAAGGTCAAGGGTCAGCAGGATGCCTTTGGAGTGAGCCTGGTTACCAGTCCCAGAGAACCATGCATGGACATTGAGTGGATTTCTTCCATCTCTACAGGCACAGCACAGGTGTCAACTTGGGTCTGAGGTTCTAGATCAGCTGACTTGGATGGAGAGCCCTTAGTAACAAAGAAGGAGGGAAGGAGGTCCTTCTGACCTTATTAGCTCACATCATCAGCTTCCTGGATAAGCACAATTCAGAACAGCTTGGCCCAGGAGAGTGAGATCACCTTCTTGCTGGACCAGCTTGAGCTCTCCATAGCTTCCAGTTCCCTTCTGCTCCACCTGACCCTAGGATAAGAGGACAGCATGGCCCGAGAGGGACACTGAGTCAGGGGATGATCTGAGAACTGTGGAACACTCTCTCACTGAGTCCCATGAGTGATGGCTCATCCCTTCACCCATCGCTCTGATGGGAAGAGCCCACTGTGTGCCATCTTTGCCAATCTGCTTTCCCCAGAACTGGAAATTTTGTCTTTTTCTTTTTGCTTTATGTTCAAAACCATATATGGTTCTAAAAGTACAATTATGACCAAGGTATATTTATCAATAGCTTTGAATATTTACTCTGTGTGTGTGTGTGTGTGTGTGTGTGTGTGTGTGCTGAGCACGCATGCAGCGCTTGAGTCCTAGGACTTCAACTCAGGGCCTG
>NW_012267251.1:12020393-12021176 GCF_000151885.1 Dipodomys ordii
CTCCCCTTCCTTTTCACCCTCCTTGCCTCATGTGCCTCTCTTTGCTGCCCAAGATGATACTGTGCTTGGGGTCCTCTTGGCTCACTCTCCCAAGTGCTGGGATGACAAGCATGCACCCCCACACCAAGTCTCTGAGGCAGTCTGCAATGTATATACAAAGAGGAGAGGAAATCCACTGTATAAAAACACTGGCACTCTTCCTGTTCATTGCAGCATTACAGTTTCCCTGATGGGAAAACAACAGATGGAATGAAGGGATGAAGAAAACGTTACAAACATACAAAGACATACGTATAATGATGAAACCTGCCATTTTCTATAACAGGAATGGAGCCAGAGGGTTTGAGGTGTAGGTCAGCAATAGACTGCCTGCCTAGAAAGCAGGAGGGCCTGATTTCAAGCCCCCTCCAGTACCACCAAGGAGGAGAAAAAGGCAGAGAAAGAAAAATATTGTGTGATCACACTTACATGTGGAATATCCAAGATGAAAAACACAGACAGCGGAGCAGTGATTCCTGGGGTCGGGGGTGGGGGTGGAGTGGGGGTAAGGAAGGAAGTACAGGGATACAGGATGGCAGACACAAAGTAGCAGAACTAGACTGTGAACATGTCTAGAGTGCTAATGTTCAACTTAGTAACAGGTAGGAATAAAAGAGTATTCTACTGAAGATATCAACTACTTTTGTCTCTCATACATACAGCAAACATGGGAAGCAAAAGTTATGTTAATCTACCTTCACAGTTGCCTTCTTACTGTGCAAGAGACCATGTTGTCAACTTCAA
>NW_012267251.1:12041276-12081395 GCF_000151885.1 Dipodomys ordii
GTGTGTGTGTGTGTGTGTGTGTGTGCTGAGCACGCATGCAGCGCTTGAGTCCTAGGACTTCAACTCAGGGCCTGGTTGCTGTCCCTTAGCTTTTGTGATTAAGGCTAGTGCTCTACCTTTTGAGCCGTAGCTCCACTTCTGGCCTTTTTGTGGTTAATTAGAAATGAGAGTCTCACAGATTTTCCTGCTGCGACTGGCTTCAAACTGTGACCCTTAGATCTCAGCCTCCTGAGTAGCTAGGATTATAGGCATGAGCAACAACTTCTCAGCATATATTTTAGTTGTTTTTACATTAAGTATTAGGCAGCAAGGCTTAGAATGGACAGAAATTACCTCTTATTGTTCCCCTTTCCTCTCGATTTGGGAGCTTAAAGGGAGGCTGGAGTGTTAATAACAGTGGCCACCCTTTTTGATTTGAGCTAGATACTGTGCTGAGGGCTTACCTTTAATTTTTTTAATCTTCACACCATGTCTACATGGAGAGTATTCAGTAGGCACAATTTGCATCATTTTACAGATGAACAGACGACACAGAGGTTGAGTTGCCAGCCTCCTGTGGGGCAGACACAGGGTGTGGAGCCTGTCTGCCCACCTTCCAGCCCCAGCCACCACTGAAGCTCTACGTGCTGGGAGGAGAAGCTATCCAGCTACAGGACATGCTTTATGCTTTCTCTTCCCTGGCAAACTTCCTGATATGACATCTTGCTTCTGAACTGAAGGCTGGGCAAGGACATACAGTCTGAGCAGAGAGGAGACACTAGGAGTAGCCATGTTGCAATCTTCTCTTGTGGGAGGCTGGGCTCTAACCCAGGCAGCTCAGGAAAATGGCACCCAGCTCCCCACCTGACACCACCCTGGGAAACAGGTGGGGCCAGGGGCCATGGCTGGAATGCTGATCTTTGCTTCTCTCCAGAAGGGACAGAGAGATGCCCATTTGTTCCCAGTGAAGGTATCTTCTCTTTTTCCAGCTGCACAATGTAGGAGTATTTATTATGATACGGGCCCCTTAACTCATTAAAACTCTCAGGTCCTATTTCATGGACCTGTAGAGAGATCTTGAGTGGCTTTGCCAGAGCTGCCTACAGAAGAGGGAAACCCCAAATTTAAATTCAGGGATACAGAGTCAATTACCATAGCCTACATCTTCCCTCAAGAGATTTAATTCCAGTAAGTCCAAGATCCTGGATAAGAAGTCTTCCAGTACCTGGGGTTCCTTTCTCTTGTATCTAGTCCCCTAAAAAGACCTCGATCCTCCCTGTTCTTCTTCCTGCTCTGCCATGTCCTAAATCTGGCTGCAGGAGCAGTGTCTGTCCTAGCCTGGGTCAGGGAGGGTGTCTTTAATTGTATTCTATCTCAGGGTTGCTTCATTTGGTAAGCATAAGCTCCCTTTATTCTAGGAATTCATGTTTGGGGAGGAAGCTGTTCATACCTACCTTTCCATCTCTCAGCCTCTGGCTTTTCATGGTGAAGACTTTGTACAAAAAAGTGATTTAGATAAAGGGTCTTCTGGATTCCAGGTCTGTTCCTGGTTCTGCCTCAGTCTCATTTTCTTTCTCTGCATTGATTGAGAATAAAGGACCTTCCAAAGGACAAGGAAATGAACAAAGAGACCTTTGCATTCAAGAGGGTGAAAAATAAAATTGTTTCTTGTGCTGGGTGCCAGTGGCTCATGTTTATAATCCTAGCTAATCAGAAGGTGGAGATTTGAGAATGGAGGTTTAAAGCCAGTCAGGAGAAGAAAAGTTCATGAGACTCTTCTCTCCAAGGACAGCAAAGAGCCAGACGTGGTAGTACAACTCAAGGGTAGAGTGCTAACCTTGAGCACAAAGCTAAGAAACAGTGTCCAGGCTCTGAGTGAAAGCTCCAGTACTTCCATTCACCCCTAAAACAACCTGACCCCTGTGAAGTTAGATGAGTGGATAGAGGTGAAGCACGTAGCTTGCATCTGGCACATGCATAGGTTGGGGCCTCCCTGGGTGCATGAAACATCAGGGAGTTGGTTTGTGCTGGAGCCAGAAGCACCTGTGGAGACTCATGAGGCTGGGTGCTTGGCAAGGTTAGTCCAAATACATCACGAAGTACTTTCCTGATTCAGCCTGCAGGGTAAACAGCAGGTTCGGTTGGTGACATGCCACAGCTCCTAGGAAAGTGACCTAAGTTGTATTTTTTTTTTATTATGGACACAGAATTGCAAGTGATGCTCATTTGCATGGTGTTGGGGAGTTTATTTCTTTCCCAGAAACTGCATGTCAAGACCTAAAAAATCCAAAAAACAAAAGAGGTATTTCTTCCTAATGATTAATCAGCTATATCACAAAGAAGAAGAAGAAAAGAAAAACACTTAAGGAAATGAAAGAGGGGAAAAAAACAATCTCCTGAGCATGGATCCACCCAGCGAATCCTGACAGCGTTTCCTCTTACCCACTTGATAAAAGTGACCAGCCCTCCCCAAGTGGCAGAGAGCACCTGGGAAGAAGACACCTGAGCGGCTGGTCGGCACGGTGAGACGGGAGGGTGGGGCAAGCTCCATCCCTGGCTTTGCTTCTCATGATTCAGGCCCTCAGCCCTCATACTATGGGGTGGCCTGTCACCACTGCGCATGCCTGCGCTGCCCTGGGGATTAGGGCTTCCGTAGAATGGGAAGGGGTGGTGAATTTTCTGGTTCCTTCACTCAGTGAAAAGAGATAAAGGATGGAAAGAAGAAAGAAAAAAATGAATGGAGGAAAGAAGCAAGGAAGGGAAGAAAGGAAAGAAGGAAGGAAAAAAGAAAAGAGGAAAGGAAGGAAGAAATAAAAGGAAGGAAAGAAGGAAGGAAGGAAAGACAGAAAGGAAGGAAGGAAAGACAGAGGACGGAAGGAAAAGAAAGGGAAGAAGGAAAGGAAAGAAAGGAAAGAGTAAAGGAAGGATGGACAGAAGGAAGAAAAGAGGAAAGGAGGAAGAAGGAAGGAAATTAAACAAAGGCAAGGAAGTAATGTCTTAACTATTGCCATTTCATTCTATGAACTTTCTGGAAAAGTTATACCTTATATGTTTTATTTTATTTATTAAAAATGTATTGTTATTACAAAGGTGATGTATAGAGGGGTTACAGTTACATAAGTCAGGTAAAGTGTACATTTCTTCTTGGACAATGTCTCCTAGTGTTTCCCTCCCAGCCCCACCCACAAACTGTATATTTTATTTTATTTTTGGGTCCAGCTGTGGGGCCTGAACTCTGGGCTTGGATGCTGTCCCTCAGTTCTTCAGCTCAAGGATAGCGCTCTACCACTTGAGCCACAGCGTCAGTTCTGGCTTTTTTTCTTTTTGCTTATGTGGTGCTGAAGAATCGAACCCAGGGCCTCAGGCATGCAAGACAAGTGCTCTACCACTGAGCCACCTTCCCAGTCCATGTATAGTTTATTTTAAAATACTCTTAACATTCTTTGCACTGGTAAATATCTTTTAAAGTGTAGAGTGCACCCCAGTGCCAGTAGGTCCATTCAGAAGTGGTTCTCTTCTGGTGGAAAAACTAAGGGCTGGGATCTCCAGTTGAGGTGGGAGAGGACAGCCCTCCGGTGGGAGGGGCTGGTGGCTTTCCCTTCAGCTGTTAGCTCTGTCATTGGGGGTCTGCTGAATGGGAATGTAGAATGTCTCAGTTCCCTCACAGGCTGGTGGTGAGCACGCACATGGTAATTGTGTGAAATTTTCCAACACATGCGGTGTGTAGGAGGTGCGTTACCTTCTCTTACTATCTGAATTGGCCAAGATGTCTAGAATGAGGCAGAGCTCAGGGAAGTTGCCACAGACTTTGCTGAATGTGGGGCTGATCTCCCATCTTTTCTTAGGAAGAAATGAAAACAGGGAAATAGAAGTATTTAGCCTACTGCCTGTCCCTTCCCTGATGAGGGCAAGGGCTCTGAGTACACCTGCCTGGCCTCTCAGAAGGGCAGGAGCTAGGGAGAGGCAGGAGTTGCTGATTCTGGGCTTCCTAGAGAGGGAGCTGGGGAGTCCTAGAACAGTGTGATTCATGCCCTAGGCTCCTCCCCTTTTTTAAAAAATAGTTATAGCCACTACAATCACAGTGAAAGGTCAGGGTGGAGGCTCTGTAGATCCCTAGCTGGCTTTCTAGGTTCAGAGCCTGACTCTTTTCTACTGCGACACAGGGTGGGCACGCTGAGCCCAGTCGGCACAACTGTATTGGTCCATGGGGGACACTGGCAGTCCAGCCATATGTGTTGTTCTAAGACTCACCTTTAAGGCTAAGCTTTGTCTGTAAAGACTGTGCTACGGGGAGGGGTCAGAGAAAGATAATAAGCTGTACAATGAGGTACCTGTCTCCCCATGAGCATCGTGTGTGTGTGTGTGTGTGTGTGTGTGTGTGTGTGTATAAGTGTGCCAGTACTGGGGCTTGAACTCAAGATCTGGCTGCTGTCCCTCAGTTTATTGCTCAAAGCTTATGCTCTACCACGTGAACTACATCCATAAATACCTGTGGTTTGTTGTTATTTTTTTTCTTTTTGTGGTTCATTGGAGACAAGAGTCTCACAGACTTTTGTGTCCAGGCTGGCTTCAAACCTCAACCCTCAGATCTCAGCTTCCTGAGTAGTGAGGATTATGGGCATGAGCCACCAGCACCAGGCTCATGGGACACATTTTTAAACAAAGAGGTCAAGAGAAACAAGCAAGAAGGGTACGTGAGAAGAGGCAGCAAGTATCATGAAGTCTTGTTCTGCTGGAGAACTAGCTGGTTGCAAACATCTCTCTCTGTCTCTGTCTCTCTGTCTCTGCCTCTGTTTCTGTCTCTGTCTCTGTCTCTGTCTCTCTGCTTCTCTGGTTCTGTTGACGACAGATGTAAATCCATCAGCTTGGCCTCTTACAGGGAGAAGGCATTCCTCCCCTAGCTCCTCACTGTGACTAAGTAGTTTTTAAGAGATATCTGTGCCTTCTTTCCCCGCCTTCTCCAGAAGGCACAAATCTGCCTAGTTAGCTCCAAACAAATGTTTTGAAGCAGATACGCTCTGAGGTTTTATCATAAAAGGGTGTTGCTTACTTGAGGGTCAAACAACAACCAAAAGCCCAAATGTGCTTCGATTTTCTTTTTTCAGATCTGTTGCCTAATTTCCATGGCTTATGACCAACCTTGTTTTTCTTTATTCAATTGATTAAAAACAATACTTTTCTCTCCTGTTGACGAAGTAAGTCGGGTTGAGTCAGCATAGTGACGGACACACAAATGTACTCCGGAGGACTTCAGAAGCCCTCCTGTGCTTCCCGGGGCTGGGGCCGGGGGGAGAGCTCATTGGTAACAGAGTCGAGACAACCAGAAGAGGTGACACAAGCCCCTGAAACATCTCAGCGCTGTGATTCAGGTCTTGGTTGCCTCCTACTCTGCATGGTGCAGGTCCCCCGAAGGAACACACTGGAGTGATTCTCTTTCCGTTTCTCTCAAGGCTGGATAGAACATGAAGGTACAAAGTGCTTTCCTCTGGATCCTGGGCACACTGCTGATCCTGTCCTTAGGGCAGAGTCTTGGTTTCAGGAGATGTCTCATTTCTGTGGACATGCGCCATCTAGAAAGGAGTTTCCAGGAAATCAAAAGGACTTTGGTGAGGATGGGTTGGGTGAGGGTGTGGGCAAAGGGGTGTGTGGGTCACCTCCAGTCATGGCTGGGAAGACAAGCTCTTTCCTATTACCCCCGGTATCTCAGGGGAAAGTGAGATGTCATCGCCTATGTCTATCCTTCCGTTTCCTTCCCTAGCAAAACAAGGATGTCTTCCAAAATGTCACCATCTTGTCCACACTGCAAAGTCTGCAGGGCATTAAGGTATGGCTTGTCTGTGACTGTTGTGCCTTTTTCTTTTAAAGTGTGTTTTAATCTTTTAAGTAACATGGCCCTGGAATAAGAAAGAAATCTCCACCCAATGTGTTGTCAATGCTCAGGACTTCTTTAACCAAGAAGTCTGGACACACTTCTGTCCTGGGGTCCTAAAGAAATGCCGCTTCCTTAGATTGTAATGGAGGGGGTGGGAGGCAGGCAGGTGCTCAGAGGGCAGGATTTTTGTGGTTTGGAGTCATTTGGAAGTTTCTGTGAAGGGAAATGAAATAAAAGAAGAGCCACTGAAATGCTGAGAGGCTGTAGAGTCAGGGACAGAAGAGAGAAGAGATCTGAGGTGCATGGGAGAATGGGATATATGGCTACAAAATGTTTGTGAAGTGTGTGAAATCTTCCCTGTGGAGACCAAAGTGCAAAAAAAGCTTGATCTTCTCATCCTCCTTCTGCTTCTCTCTCTCATCTTCTCTTCCCTTCCCTTCCCTTCCTTCCTTCCTTCCTTCCTTCCTTCCTTCCTTCCTTCCTTCCTTCCTTCCTTCCTTCCTTCCTTCCTTTCCTCCCTCTCTTTTTCTTTCTTTCCCCTTTTCCTCCTTCCCTCATTTTTTTGGAGTGCTGCATTCCTTTTTCTAATGCTGTATCTTTAGTAGCACAGGGTAATCTTTTGTCCCTCTAGTTTTTTTTTTGTTTTTTGGGGGGGTCCGGTCGTGGGGCCTGAACTCTGGGCCTGAGCGCTGTCCCTCAGCTCTTCAGCTCAAGGCTAGCACTCTACCACTTGAGCCACAGCGCCACTTCTGGATTTTTTTCCTGCTTATGTGGTGCTGAGGAATCGAACCCAGGGCCTAATGCATGCAAGGCAAGCACTCTATCACTGAGCCAACTTCCCAGCCCCTTTGCCCCTCTAGTTAAGGGCCCAGTGAGAATGGGGGAAAGGATTTCTTTTTTTTTAATTTTATTTTATTTTTATTGTGAAAATACTGTACAAGGGGTTACAATTACATGGGCAAGATAATGAGTACATTTCTTATCAAGCATTGTAGCCTCCTCCTTTGTTTCCCCTTCCCATCCCTTTCCATCCTCCCCCCTCCCGCCTCCCCCCACACTGAATCCACCTCCCCCTTCCCCCCCTCACCAAAGTTGTAAAGTTCGTTTTCAACATAAAGACTTGTACATCTCATTGTTGCAATGGGTCTACCTGTATCCCTAGTTAAACGATTTGTTTTTTCCCTTCCCATCCACCAATTATACCAACATCAAATACAGTGAAAGCAGGGGTTATACTGTGGGGGAGGGACATACAAAGCAACAAAGAAATCATCTTATAAATATGTTAGAGGGGGAAAGGATTTCTGTGTGTTAAGTCAACTTTGCTGCCATCTAGGAAAAGCTACCCTGGAGGCCAGGGAGGCTGCTTCCTTTCAGGCTAATGAAGATGGATATGTTGTAAGCCACTCCCTACTTGGACTAAAATCTTCTACCAGTAATTGATGGGATGGACAGAGTACAGATTGTTAGAAGGACACCGTTTAGCCAGTTTCCCTGGGAGAGCTTAGGAAACCTCTCAGTCACATGCATGCAGTCAGTTCCCAGTCTTACAAATCTCAGTAGCATTCAAATGAGCCCTGCAGTTTACAAGGACAGTCTGGAAGAGAGCCCAGCACTGTGGTGAACAGCAGAGTAGCCAGGATAAAAGTAGCATCATGCCCAATATACCTGGCATGCTGTAGCCATGGGTCTTGATGGATGGGAGACATTATTGAGTAATCAGCTTCAGCCTCTGTAATGGAAGGAAGTCCTATTCAAGAAACCTGCTCAGCCAGGTGCGGGTGGCTCAGGCCTATAATACTAGCTACTCAGGAGGCTGAGACCTGAGGATTGTGGTTTGAAGCCAGGCCAGGCCAAAAAGCCCATGAGACTCTTATCTCCAATAAACTATCGAGAAAAAGCCAGAAGTTGTGCTGTGACTTAAGTGGTAGAGGGCTAACCTTGAGCAAAAAGAAGCTCAGGGACAGTGCCTAGACCCTGAGTTCAAGCCCCAGGAAGGGAAAATAATAATAATAATAATAATATTCTCAGCCACCAGCACTCTTCAGAACAAGTTTAAACAGAATATAGGAGTGACATGTTTGGGATTCTAATCTCTGATGGAAGATTTGGATCCCATCTTTTGGTTGCTATAACTCCCAGTCTTCCCCCTCAGTAGCTTGGCTGTGGGGAGAATGAATGAACACTTTGAGGCTGTTAGGAATTTTAGAAAATAACGTCTAGTTCTCTTGCTTCTTGCTGTCCCCACTTGTACAGCCTGCTTTGGTCTCTAAGATCATAAAAGAAGGCTCTGGGGGGTGGGATGTTCTCTAATTTGTATCTGTAGCCCATAGATGTGTGCTGCGTGACCAGGAACCTCCTGGCATTCTACATGGACAAAGTGCTCAAGGATCATCAGGAGCCAAACCCCCAGATCCGGAGACAGATCAGCAGCATTGCCAACTCTTTCCTCCACACGCAGAAAACTCTGCAGCAATGTGTAAGTCTGTGAATCAGGGTTTCAGACATGTGCTCTCAGACTGACTAAGGAGAGCCTGGGCCAGCGTGGCCCCCAGCATGCTTTCTGGTAGGGTTGGTGGGGGTGGGGGTGGAGTGGGGTCAAAGGAAATTCGCTGCCCTGTCATCTATGGAAGAACCATCAGGAACCTTCACATGGTAGTCACTCCTGTCCTAAGACTTCTGGTCAACTGACATCTTGTCAGATGGGTCTCCTCTTGGACAATCCTCCTGGGAGAACCAGCTTACCTTAAGCATCCCTGTGAGGGGCATGTGAAGGATTCTGGTCTTACCGTAGTCTTTTGGAGTTTTTTCGTAAGGAATCCTCCGGGTTGTTTCTTGACCCTTATCCCTAAGGGTCACCTCTTAAAATCAAACATCAGAATCAAAATCATAATGAAACAACAAAAAACTTAGATCCAGGTAAATCTGGGTTTCCATCCCTTTCCTGCTGTTCACTTCCTGTGTAAAATGTTCACTTCCTGTAGCAAATAACATCACCTCTCTGTGCCCCAGATTCTAACATTGTTAGAAAAGTGATAAACCCCACCCTGCCTACAGTACTACAATCATGGACTCCAATGGGCACGTTTAACCATTTCCTCCACCCGACAAATATTGAGTGCCTCACTGATTGGGGTGCTGCGATCACAGAGTGGTGACAAGAAGATGTCATGTGTACTCTCTTGGTGCTGTGAACTCATAAAAAAGCCAAAGCTGTGGTCAGATGGCGACCACGTTCATAGACAGGCACTAGTCTCCCCTGTCTGCTCCACCTGAATTTGCTCACCTGCCCCTCACCTGGGTGGGAGGAGAGATGTCCCTTCTCAAGTGGGAGGTGGCATGCCAGCGGGCCTGTGCTAAGGTCTGCTGACAGGAGCTGCCTCCAATGTGTCACGGCAGGAGCAGAGATGGTGCCACTGTAGTCAGGAAGCCACCAATGCCACTAGCATCATCCAGGACAACTACGATCAGGTGAGGTCGGGGAAGAAGATGGAGATGATGACAAAGGAAGGGTAGCTGTCTTGATGGAGAATAATAGCCTTTCTGCCTCCTCCCTACTCTGAGTAATTTATTTTATACTCAGTGAGTCTTTGTGGCAGGTTTATCCTGTGTCTTTATCTGCAGTGTGTGTGTGTGTGCGCGCGTGCGTGCGTGTGTGCATGCGTGTGTGTGTGTGTGTGTGTGCGCGCGCACGTGCGCACACGTGTGTTGGTCTTACCTCACTGGCTGATTCTCTGTTATCCCTCTCCTAGTTTCTTTATACCTCTGCTTACCAGGCCTGACTGGGTTATAACTTGGGGAGAAGTACATGGTAGGTAAGATGGGGGTGATATAAAGGAAACGAGATCCGTAGCGAATTACACGCTGTTATGCATGGAGTAAACACGCTGTGTGTGGAGTATCTTGTGGCAGCACGCATCGTAGGTATTCTGCATCCTGATGAAGGCACAGTGCTTCCCGTGCAGGGGTCAATATAAAAGCCGTGCTTCTCATAAGCTCGCATCATCGTGAGAACTGGCTCGAGGAATCCGGGGTTTCTGTGGTTCTGACCGCACCCACGGATGATGCCACTAGCTTTGAAGAGCAAGGAGGTGTGGGGGTCTGTGCAGAGCTCTTTATCTCCATTAGATAATGTAGCAAGAGCCAAGTGGTTCTTATACTGTGAACTTGATAGTGTTCCAAGCCCATGAATGTGTGGCCTCATTGGTCTTTCACAATAATGCTATGAATATTATCTGTCCTGGGTGAATTAGGAAAAACAGGTCCCAGTATGTTAAGTGAGTTATTAAATTCCTCTCTGCCTCTAAGTGGTGGACGTAGGATTTTTGGTTCCCACTGGCTCTATGGATGCACCTTTAGATCTTCTCCCTTTCGTGTGGAAAGAGGTGGAGAAGTCAGGAGTCACAGTCTAATTCTGATTCTTTGACTACTCAGCTGTGATGCTGTGGGGGACACGAACCCTTAGGGTCAGGTGGGGACAGCATAATCTCCCTTTCCACTGGAGATCACCAAAGGTACCAAGACTTTTGGGAAGACAGAAGTACTAAAAGCAAGCTGACATAAAAAAGCAAATAAAAGAAATGGCCAGCAAGGCAAATCTTTCCTGTGACAAGCAAGGGGGTGGTGGTTGGGATAAGAGGGAGAGGTAAAACAGAAGGAGTTGGCATGATTTATTGGCTTGTTTGTAAACACAAAGCTGGTCAGCTATTCGGAAAATAATGCCAAATGTCTGCTACGCAAATATATTTGATACATAAAAAGCAAATCACATGGGGACTCAAGTTGAGGGTCAGTGATAGCAAATGTTGGCCCAGTCTCCAGGTGTGAACTTATGGTGGTGTTATTGTTTTCAGCTGGAGGTCCGTGCTGCCGCCATTAAATCCCTGGGTGAGCTTGACATCTTTTTAGCCTGGATCAACAAGAATCACCAGGAAACTTCCCATGCTCAACACCAAGTTCCTGTGTAATTATCCAGGGATGAACATCTCTGGAGAGGTTTCTTATGATTACGGCAGACTTTAAAGGGGAGAAGCCTCCCTGCTGATTTGGGAGTCTCCCCTTTGGGGTTAGGGAAAGAAAATGAGTTTGGGCCAATCTCACCCTGCAAATGAAAAATCTCATGGGCTGGTCTCCGGCTGTCTGATCCCACTTGAAAATAGCCAAGTAGTATGTTATTTTATTTATAATGACCTATACCTTCCAGGTTCTGGGAGCTAGCCTGGAAGGAAATGATCCAATTCCCATTAACTTATTGTAAAGTCATGTCTTCTGTAGTTTATGTGGGGCCGACTGACTTGTCTGAATAAACGCCATGCTTTACCTCTGAGAGAAAGTGCCTTCTGATTCAGGGAATCAGTCAAACACTACATAGCAACTAGTAGACTAAAAGAGGCATGAAGAATGTACCTAGATGGGGAACTTGAAGCTCAGCGCGGGATAATAGTTTACCTACCCAGGGCTTAAAACTGGTGCAGAAAATGGTTCCAAACAGTGTTTTATGATTCCATTTTTTAGTTGTTGAAACAAAATATCTGGGGTTGGGTTACTTTCAAAAGAAGAGAGGTCTACTGAGCTCACAGTTCTGCGGGTTCAGGACATGGTGCTGGCAAGGCCTTGGCTCTGCTAGGCGCTGCATGATGGAAGGCATCACAATAGCGAAAGCATGCAGAAGGAAGACACCTCGAGATAGGATGGCAGAAAATGATGTAGGGTTAAGGCTTGCTCTTGTCACAATGTATTCTCAGGAGATCCAAGATCCCAGGGCACATAGCTTAGTTCATTCCCAGGGTACCCACTCAATGACCTCAGGACCTCCCACCAGGCCCCATCTTGTACAGATCCACAACCCTCAGGACCAAGCCTCTAGCATCTGAGACCCGGAAAGAGGCAAGTCTCATCAAACCATAGCACTGGCTCTTTACATTGTTCACTCAGGTGGGGCAGAGAGGCCTTCACCCTGCTTTGGATTTCCTTTCCATCTCCCTCCATTTCTGATATCTCTTTCTCTGTGCTTCTGTCTTCTCTTTCCAGCTCCTTCATCTCTTTGATTTTCTCTGTATGCATTTCTTTGTTATCTCTCTCTCTTCCCAACACAGATAAAGACTAAACTAACCCTAATCCATTCTCTAAGGGTGGTAGGTGTTGTGCTGAGAATATATTTCTAATCAGGGATGGTTGTCATGGTGACAAACTTGAGCAGGTACAGCCCAGAGGCCTCGGACACCCTGGGCAGAGGGCCAAGGCCCTAGGGGGCTGTGGAGAAGGCGCCAAGTTCTAGATGAACACTCCTTAGCTGCTTCAGAGGACAAAGACCTGTCAATAACCAGTGGGAAATAACAGCTGACATTTCCCAAGGCTGAGAGAAGAACTCCATATGCATTATCCTGAGCCAGCATCTGTACGGCACCTGGCTAGCTGCAGTTACCTTTCTTCCTTCCTACAGCCTTTACCCAAAAGGACACCATGTAGGCTGTACCCCACACCTACCACTTCCACCTTGGAAAACCTTACCTCTCCTTCCTGTTTTCCTAGCATCCTGTGTTGTTTCTTTTCTGCCTCCTTATTCAAATGTAAGGTCCATGAGTGTGGAAAGAGGAGAAGGTACATTGATGGTACAGAGCACACACACACACTCTCTCTCTCTTTCTCACTCTCATCTCAGGTATTTTGCCTGAACTCTCTGTCTCTTGCCTATTCTTCCTTTCAAACCTGAAGAAAGTGTCTCACCTCTTCTTTGGGTCCTGAGCAGGCTTGTCACTGAATTAGAACTGCTTCTTACACAATGCGCACTAATTGCTGAGTGTGTTGGTACACACCTGTAATCATAGCTACGCAGAAGGTATGGGGAAAGAGGATTATGGTCTGAGGCGGGCCCCAGGCAAAAAGTATAAGATCCTTAAGCACAAAGGGCTGGAGTTGTGGCATTCAGTAGAGCATTTGCCTAGCAAGCACAAGGCCCAGAGTTCAAACCCACTATAGCCAAACAAAAGAAAAGGAGAAAAAAGAAATACTTGTTAAATATCCAAGTATACAATCACCCCTCCCCCCAAACCTTCCTTCTGAGTCCTCTATGAGCTCTGGTCATTGCCCTGAAGAAGTTGGGCTTTCTCTCACCTGTTTGGTATGGGGGGAGGGGGACCTCTGGGTGCCTAGGAGCATTTCACGTACAGCATCTCATTAAGGCCTCAGAGCTGGCCCCGGAGCTTGTAATTCCTGTGCCCACTGGGTCAGAGAAGGCAACAGAGGCTCAGGGCAGTGGGAAACTTGTCCAAGGCTCCATGGTAAAGGGATAGCAGATCCAGAAGTTGAGTCCAGGCCCTGTCTGTCTGGTCCTGGGGTCCTCTCCTACTGCTGGGGAAATTCTCTCCTCTCTGGCCAAGGTCATATGACCCAGGATCCAGGTTACTGCTCCGAATGCCAGCAATGCTTATAATTAAACCCAGGCATATCGAAAGAAGCCTGGACTAATGAGCACACAAGTGCTCACAAGTGGCACACAAGTTCATGGGCCAACACAAAGCAAAGCTTCTGAACATGTCACACGATGTTCCTGGCCTAGATGACACTCTGGATTTCTCCTGGGGACATTCTATCCTTCTTCCACTCTTTTTAACCCTCAGAGAAAATTGCTGCCAGCCAAGCATGCTCAGGGTAGCTATCTTCTAAAATCACCGACTTGTCGGAAGTCGGGACGGACTTTGGTGTGAAACCTTGGCTTCAGCACCAACTTAGTGACTTTGGACAGTTTACTAAGGCCGTGTCTTACTTTCTGGTCTGTTCAGTGTTGGAATTATTATGAGGATTTGAGAGCCTGTGTATTCAGGGCTGGATGTCAACAGCATACTCATTAAAAATGATGGGTGCTACTGAATGATTTCCCATAATTCACAGTTGTCAAGTGAGACAAACAAGAGGTGCCGGAACAAATCTGCATCTTCAGAATGGGACAGATAGAAATCTCCGTAGCTCTGTGTGTTGAGTCTGCAGGGGGCTTGCAGTTTCTGCATTGGCATCCATGTCCAGACTGCCTTCCTGTTCTTGTATTGCAGGCGGGCTCACTGCCCTTCTTTTCCTGTGACAGCTCTCCCTGGGGCACCTCCATGAACACCATGTAGGAATCTTCCCTGGACTGACTCCAGTATCTTGCTAGGCTCAGTATGGTCTCTCATTACACTTAGAACAAGACACAGAGCAGTCTATGTACTTGATGTGTCCCATGCCTCTATGAACCAATGCCTGAACGTGGCAGCCTAGCAAACTCATCCTTTCTGAGGTGAGCTCAGGGCAAGGTGAGCAAGGAATTTTGTGGTGAGGCTAGAGACTTAGAAAGTGGCTATGAGCCCAGAGCTGGTGGCTCACACCTATAATCCTAGTTACTCAGGAAGATGAGATCTGAGAATCGAGATGCAGACCCATTCCAGGCAGATAAGTCTATGAGTGTTATCTCCAATCAACCAGCAAAGTCTGGAACAGGAGATGTGGCTCAAGTGAATGAAAAAGAGTGGTTCAAGCCTGAGTAGTGGCACACATAGAGACACAGAAAGACATAGACAGACAGACAGACAGACAGACAGACACACATATACACAGAGAGAGACATCCACACAGAGACAGACACATATATATTGCTATGAGCTCTCAGATACTCCGCCCAGCCATGGAATCTGTTACTCCCTTCCGGTGGCCCTGCTCACTTGAAGATCTGAGGGCTGTAGGTGATACCTCTCCATGTGTCTTAGTTTGAAGCTGGATCCAGGAGCCAGATGCTCTGCATAGGCCATCACTGGTCCTGAGAGAGAGCTTCGGGATCCAGTGTTTGGAACAGGAGCATCCTTTATTACACCTTACTTAGCTAGCTGAACCCTCAACACAGGCTTAATTAAATTTTAGAGAACCATTAACCCCACTTCAGGGCAGAAATCGATCTTCTTACTTCTTCTGCTCCACCTCCACCCTACTGGTGTTCCTTGGGATCCAAAGTGTCAAGTTAGAGATATCTCAGTGCTCTTCTCTTTCTAGAATCAGTTTCCAAGGACTCAGCGACTTTGTGACTGGTTGCGCTCTGTAATTACACGTTCCCTGCAGAAATGTAGGCATACAGGAAGCAGAAGCTGTGTAGTCAGCGCCCTCTTGAGGAGGTCTTTTGGGCTTTGGGAGTCTCTGAGCCAATCCTCTGTTCTCCATTTGGAATCTTTACCCTTTGCTTCATTTTCCTGGGTTCGTGCTCACCACAAGAACTCAGTGTTCCACTCTGTTTGACCCGCTTGTGTTAGTTTGATTTAGCCTCAGAGTCCTCAATTGAACAACCCTGAAGCTTGAAGGGCAGGCTTCTTACCCAATGCCTGAGCTGGCCGTCCCCCTCTAGAGCAAGGAGGAAAGCTAGCACTGCCCACCTGGCAGCCAGGTGGTCGCAAGAGCAAGTTATATGGCATCATCTGACCCCACAAGACATCAGTCAAGCAAGCACCTTCCCATCTGGGCAGAGCTTCTCAGTGTGTTCAGCAAGCAAGTCTGGTGAGCTCCTGGGAAAAGAGATGATGTTGATTCAGACCGTGAGTGTGTTACCAGGGGGAAACAGACACGAGACGCAGGAAAGTCATGATGACCTTGAATGCTCAGCATGACTGCAATCAGGCCCATTTTTAACTCCTTTAATCCATGCCCCAACATCACCCAACACCCAGTACTGCTACAGAAATGCTCTGTAGCCAGCGAGACTCCGGTGGCTCACCCCTATAATCCTAGCTACTCAAGAGGCTGAGATCTGAGGAGCTCCATTTGAACCCAGCTGGGGCTGGATATTCCAGGAGACTCATTGTCTCCAATTAACCACCCCAAAGCCAGAAATGGAACTATGGTTCAAATGGTAGAGAGCTAGCTTTGAACATTAAAAAAAAAAAAGCTTAGGGACAGCACCTAGGACCCAAATTTAAGCCCCAGGACTAGAAAGAAATGAAAAAGGAAATGCTCTGCAGTCTCCAAAACTTTGTTCCAGCTTTCCTTGCTGTAAGGAGTAAAGCCATTTCTGATCCTGCCATAGACTCCATCCAAAAGCTTACTGGACCATGAGTCCTTCCAGGCCTTACTCCAACCACTTTGAGGATCCTCAGATACCAGCCTTGCCACTCGGCAGGAGACTCAATCTTCTTTCCCCACCCAAGACCCTATAGAAGCACAGGCTCTGGCTTTTCCTAGGAAAGTCCTGATGATAGTTTCTCCCACCCTATGAGTAAATAGTCTTGTCCTTCTCAGAGCATGTGTCACAACTGGGGAGGTGTGGACACAACATCACAGGTCTTTGCCCCTGCCTTTGTGCACCTTGGATTTCTTCAACATACTAGTGAAATTTAGAAACTTTACTCAGAATAATATTTCTAAATACATAATGGAGATAGAAAAGATTATAAAGAACACCAGTAATATAAAAATACAGCAACCAGAATATGGAAATGTTAAATAGGATATTTATTTATCGATTAGGGCATTAATTAATATAACTTGGCATAATTTCTAAGCACTGATGAGTATAAACGTTATTTTGAGATATCTGAAGCCACTATAACAGAACACAAAGGTATATGTGATTTCCATTAGTGTTGCTATAGCTATTGTGGCTTGTATTTGTTGTCTATCTTCATAATTAGAGAAAATGCTCAATTTTGATTAAAGGTTAATGAAAACAAAAGACATAGTATTTTTTGTTGTTTGTTTGTGGTCAGTCCTGAGGCTTGAACTCTGGGCCTGGGTGCTGTCCTTGAGCTCCTTTTGCTCAAGGCTAGTGCTCTACCACTTGAGCCACAGCACCACTTCCTGCTCTTTCTGTGATTTAATTGGAGATAAGAGTCTCACAGACTTTCCTGCCTGGGTTGTTTTTGAACTGCAATCCTCAGATCTCAGCCTCCTGAGCAGCTAGGATTACAGGTGTGAGCTTCTTGTCATTGTTCTCCTCCCAGGCTAGAAACTCCAGCCTTGTATGCTCTGAGGTCCTTTGGAGAGTCCCACAATGATGTCATGACCATTTGGTTCCTTCCCCCAAGCTCAGAGTCCGCACATGAGAGATTCTCCATACTTATTTTTTAAATAAAAAAGGCAGGAATTAAAGCTGGGTGCAGGTCGCTCACATTTGTAATCCTGACTACTTGGGAAGCTGAGGTTGGGAAGATCAAAAGTTCAAGGCCAGCCTAGGCAGAAGAGATCATGAGATTCTTTTCTCATGGGCCCAGTGCTCAGAGTCTGTTATCCTAGCTAAGATGCGAAGACTAACATAGGAGGATCACAGTCTAGTCATGACCCTGAGCAGGAAGTGAGACCCTGTCTTGAGAATAACTAGCACACACATACACAAAATAAAAAGGTCTCCAAGTATAGCTCAGTGGAAGAGAGCCTGCTTTGCGAGTACATGGACCCTGAGTTCAAATCCTAATACCTCCAAAAAATGAATAAATCCCCATTCTCTTAAGTGAAGCAACTGTGGATTCCAGGCCTTCTTTGGGCTTTTTGTTCCTGGTTGTACGTTCTGGGGAGACTCCAGTTACCCAACTCTAGAGACTCTGGAGATGTCAGAGGAAGTGCAGATGGAGGTTGAAAGGATCGTGCAAATTGAGCTGGCTCAACAGAGAGTGACAGAAAAAAAATGCAGGAAAGGGAAGTGACGTGTCACTCTGGCTGGCACCCTGGAAGACAGGGAACTAAAAGTGTGTGCTCCTGGCAGACTCAGTTGTTCTACCTAACCCCGCGCCCTGCCCGTCTCCTAGGATGTCACTCGCACTGAAGACTTGGGAGTGGCAATGTCTTCTACCTGCCTGGCCACTCCATGATCTGGAATTCTTCCTCCAGAGGAACCAGAAGGCCTGTGCTTCTCAGTGTTTCCGCAGAGTGATGCAACTTGGCAGAAAGCCAGCCATCAGCAACTATGACCTCATAGACATGAAGAACCCAGAGTAGCAAACCCAGGACTTGCCATGGGTAAAATAAATGGCTGGATTTCCTTTAAAAAAAAACCAAAACATTGTGTCTAGAAAAATGTTTACTGCCCCCAAATGGCTTGCTGAGGAAGCTGAGTGTGTTTCATAAGAAGGGATTCTCCTCTTTCCTTAGTTCATCTTTACAATATCACTGGCACTTTTTAGATGCTGGCCCCTCCGTTTTGTAACTTTGTCAAGTTGGCTTGGCGTGCATATGACATGAACCCCCAGTGTCTTTACTCTGGGAATCCATCTGCTCCATTGGATAACTAACCATATATCCAGCCTGCACTATCTTTGAAAGTTCCTGCTTCATACACAGCGTTTACCGTGGCTCTCCCTTCCTGTAAGACCCTTCAAGGGCTTCCTATTGCCTCAGAGTGAAAGCAACACATTACAGAATCAAGTAGGTCCAATGGAAAGGGACTTAAGAAATGATTTCATTTATTTTCCCACTGTTAGATGGTTTGGCTGTATAAAGCACACCATGCAAGGCCGAGAAGGGAGGAAAAGTTTCAAGCCAGAAAGAATGGTAGGCTGCCTCCATCAGGACAGAGCAGCAGCTGCCCTTCATCTAGAGACTGGTATTTAGAGGGAGGGAGCCTGAAAGAAGAGGAGGGACACATTGTCAGTGGGAGGAAGGGCTACCTGGAGATGCAGACAACCAGGCTGAACTTTGGTGGCTAGAATGCCGGCCCTCACAGAATGACTTCACCTCAGCTAACACCCACACTTCTCAGAAGAGAACTCCTTGGCGTGATTTCTTTTGTCATTGATGGTACGATTTTATTTCCAACTTGATCTTGTACTGCGCCTCTGCGCACAACCCAGCTCCAGTCAAATACATCCATCTTCCAGTCCTCAAGAACATGGGACTCCTTAGCTCATTTCCACCCCAAATGCCCTTTGTCCAACCGCACTCTCCAGCATCTTCGTCCACTTCAATTGTGCCCATGCTTCAAAGCTCAGCCCAGAATCTCTTCTGTACCATAGGTGTTCCTTCTGGGCATCTTGGCATTTTCCTCCTATGTACTCAGCAGTACTAACAGTCTTGGTGGATCTTTAAGCCCAACCCTAATCCCTTCAACAAAGCCATCAGGAATTAGGGGTTGTAATCCCAACAACATTAGCCTAGTTTTCTGAACCTAGTAGGTGTTTAGCAAGTGCTCATTGATGTCAATGCCATTTACAATCTATCTCATCAAACATAGGGGTGATAAAAATCATCTTTTGTGCCTAGAGGTTTATATAAACATTGCTGTTGCCAAATCAATGAGCCAGCCTGACTAGGTAGGAGTCATCACATTTTGTTGATGAATACTCAATACCCAAAAGGTTTAAGATCTAGTTTGGATCAGTTGCAGTCACTTGAGAGTTGATGGGAAAGTGAGTGTTAGAAGTGGGTCTCCTAGCTCTCAATCCTTGTGATCTAGACTGCTAAAACCATGCACTGTCTAACACAGTCTCTTTCCTTTGACTAGAATTGTGAGGTAGAAATAGCTTCTCTCCCAGTCTCATTAATGAAGAAAGCTATTTACTATGTAGGAATAATTCACAACGGGTTGCGTGAACACACCTGGGGTGGAATGAACACACATTGGGTTCAACTTCTGAGTTTACTTTTTACCAGCCTAGTGACCTTAGAGCAAGTTACTTCACCTTCTTGAACTATAGCTTCCCCATTTATGAAAAGGGGAAATTGGGACCAGTCATTTCCAACTCTATTGATTTGGAAGCACTCCTGCTATGGGAATACAATTCCAGCTTCATGGACATGTCACTGTGGCCAAGAGCTCCTGGTCCTCTCATAAGTTAAATCATGAAGCTCAGGCTTTAGGACACAACATAAAGAAGAAACAATTGTAAATCTATGTGTTCATCCAGTGATCATCACATATTAGCAGAGCAAGATGTAAAAAGAGCTCTCAGGCTAGAAGGAGATACATATATGTAACCAAAAAGTTGTGATTTTTCTGCCTGGGCTGAGTATAAAATGCATATGTATATACATATGTACATATATATGTGTATACACATACACATACATATATGTATATATACATACATACCCACACCTGTAGAAGCAAAGGTGGAAATGTGGGAAGGATCAACTATACCTTGAGAAATAGGAGGGGAGGGGAGAGAAGGTATGTCAGGGAATGTTCAACAGGACAGATGAGTATAGTGTTTATGTGATCTGTGAAGTAGAATCTAGTCAATGGACTTAATACAGTGCTTTGAGTAGGATAGCTAAAGCCTTTAATCCTAGACTACTTGGGAGGTAGACATAGAGCAGTTAAGGATTGAGGCCAACACAGGCCTCCATCTCAGTCAACATTTGGGAGTGGTGGTGGGTACCAGTCATCCCCAGTGGCATGAGGAAGTGCACGTAGGAGGATCACAGACCAGGGCAGCCTAGGCATAAAGTGAATTTTTTACCTTCAAAATAATTAACATCATAATAGAGGCTGGAAGTATGATGCAAGTAGCAGCGTACCTGCCTGGAAAGTGTGAGGTCCTACATTTAATCCCTGGGAAGACATTCTTTTTCTCTCTCTCTCTATGTCTGTTTTGGACATATGATTTTGTAAGTCATGATTGCACATAAATAAAACTAACCTAGATTTACTAAAAATCTTCATGTCAGACTACATTGCCCATTTTACATTGATCACACTTATGAGTGCTCATTCATTGGGTTGGAGACATGCTTTAGTGGCAACGTGTTCTTGCCTAGCAAGAAGGTAGCCCTGAGTTCAAACTCAAGTACTGCCATTTAAAAGAAAATAGGCCAGGATCACTCAGGAGAAGTATATTCATCTTTAATGATGAATAGAGGGAACACCCCTGTTTGCCTTGCTGGAGAGCAGTAGTGGGAGGAGCAAAAGCAACAGCAGGAATGAGTCCACAGTGTCGGAAGGTATTTGGCAAATACTGAATTTAGAGGATAGAGAAAGGGCATTCTCTTTCATTTGCATAACTGGGATCTCTTTGGCCCTAACAGCCATTTACTCAGTAGAAAGGCGGAGCCTAAGAGAATTACATCCTTTACCTACTACTATAACCAGTTATCAAACCCGTTGGGCAGTATTTCTTGGAGCAGGGAAGTATCAGAGCCATATAAAGCACAGTCAAGTGCCTTAGCCCTGGAGGAAGTGCTGGGCTACCAGAGAAATTCCGAGGGAGTTCCAGCCTTCACCTGGGCTAGCGCACTTCCTTCACGTGCCTTACATATACAAGACAGAAGCCTCTTCACTTGAGACAGATTACTGGGAGATCAGAGGCCAGAGACCTTCCTGAGCTCAGGTAAGAAAGAGGGCTTCCCCTATCATTCGAAATCAGCTGAGATCTCCTTCATCAAATACCCAGAGCCATGTCCAAAGCCATGAGGATGTAATCGCTTACAGAACAAGGAATTGCTATGTCTCTATTTGTACCTCAGGATCTACCATAATTTTTAAGACAATGAATGCTCAGTAAATGCAGATCCACTTGTTGAATTTATTGACTGTAAGTAAGAAGGCAACTAACACTAATCTATAGTAAACTGATCACCAGTGCCATGCCGGTTCTCCTTTGGAGGCTGAGGCAGGAGGATTGCACGTTTGAGACCAGCCTGGGCTATAATGAGACTAGCTCAAAAGATAAAGAGTGTTGGGAAGAAATGAATCAATCTTTCTCTGTATGCTAGGTGTATAAACTGTGTTTTATGAGAATTCAAGGTAAGTCTCGGGGGTCAAATGGAATAATGCCATTTTTAGGCTAAGAAAATGAAATTATAGAGAGGTGAGTTGACTTATCCAAATGGACACAGATAGAGAGTGGTGAATTAATTTGGGTTTGCCTGCATCTGCTATCCAGTTCTTTAAGTTACTGGGTGGTGGACATCCCTTCAGCCCTGGACAAACTGGAACAACAGATAAAATAAACATACAGAACAAGGATTTCTTATCCAGGGGCCTCATCTCCTAAATCCACTGTCAACTCTGATACTTTTGGATTTGTCTTGTTTATTCCATTTCTTACATCTGGTAGGATCTGAGATGTACATGAATTGAAAAAAAAATGTCTGGCACATTTCCAGTACATAGTAATGATTACAACTGCTATGCCAAGTCTGAATCAAGATGTATAGACATACACACATATGTATGCCCAAATTATATATATATATATATATATATATATATATATATTCATTACATCTTCCAACATTACTTTAATTTTAAATATTTGATTTATACCCCCAACAAAGTTAATTATAGTTTTATTTTTATTAGTATTTTAAGGAAAGAAAACTCACAGTATTTTCATGAGATCTTTTTTGTGTTGGAGTTTGAAGTCAGGGCTATGTGCGTGCTAGGTGAGCCTATTTGAGTCATTTCTCCAGTCTGTCCCCACCCCCACCCCTCTGGTTGAGTTTGAGATAGGTTCTAACTTTTTGCTCTGTGCAGCCTTGATTGCAATCCTCCTATTTTTTTGTTTCTTGCATCCCTGGGATGTACCACTCTGCCAGGCTATTGGTTGAGATGGTTTTTACAAACTTTTTGTCCTTGATGTTGCTCTAGTTGGTCTTTAAACATGATCCTTCCAGGCTCAGCCTCCCAAGTAGCTAGGATTACAGGCTACGTAATAGACTGGCTTTGCCATATCCTTTTGAGAAAAACAGTTAACTATTTAAAAACATATGAAAACACATGCGTAGAAGTCTATATTTTTTTTCCTTTTGTCACAATAGCTCTACCTGGCATTGTTGGATTCTATTTTTATTTAAGATTTTAACATCTTGTTTGCTATGGATTTTTTTCATTCATTTCAATATCGAATTAAAGTAGTTTGTCCCTTGAGGGTTAAGTTTTGGGTATCCCCTAAAATGTTGCTCCCTACTGCTATTGCAAACTTCCCTCACATTTCTTGAACCCTAGTCTATTTCATTTTTTCTTCAATCTTGACAGACACGAGAAATGAGGTTGCATACTGAGCAACCTCCACCCAGAGAAGTCATGAGCTGTTTTGCAACCTTTCTTTGGGATCACTTGGCCCTGGGGCCTGAGTTTCGGGGCCAGTAAAGCACTCGCTATTCGAGTGCCTGACTACTCTTCCTGCGAAGGGCATGGTGGAACCCAGGTTGTTCAGGAAAAAAAAAAAAATGCAAGGTAGAATCCTGCAGTTGCCCATCAGATCTTGCCTTTCTCTGGCGGTAGGATTGTTAGGAAATCGTTGACTTTGTACTTGCCTTCAGGTCTCAGGTGAGTATGTTCTTCTCGAACAACTGCTCTGATCTCAAACAAACACCAGAAAGAGCTAGACTCCTTTGCCCTAGGGGTGACCATAAAAACCCAGGCAATTTTCTCTCAAGTGTTTTGGGTGGCACAATCAGAGCTTCTGTGGGACTGTGGGCCTCAGAGAGCTAGAGAGGTGAACTGCAGTGACATTCAGGAAGGGAAGGGCTACCTATGTCAGTTACTCCCAAGTTTTGACACTTCTGACATAGCATCCTACGTGGACTCCCTGGAGGCGCTGTTGCTTCAGGCCCTACCTACCAGGCAATGATGGGAGAGGAGACAGGGACAGAACAAAGGAGCCAGGCCCTGTGTACCAACCCAAACTTGCACCTAGAAGCTTCTTCTGCGGGAGAGGCCCAGGAGCTTTTCTTAATAAGTTCTGTGAATGGGACTTACACAGTACTGGAGCAGAAAAGGCGCTTCCCCTTCCTGCCTCCAGTGGATACCAGAGGCAGGACACCTGGTGATAATGGATTTGAAGAGGAATGCAGTGTCCACCATCTTTCTCTTTTAACTCCCAGCTCCTGGTCTCCAGATTCCAGGCGTAAGATGAAAGGTACTGTTCTTCTCTTCAGTCTGCTCTCTGCTGTGCTTCTTGTTGTTGGAAGACCTTCCAACGGGCTGAAGACGCTCCACTTGGGAAGCTGTGTGGTCACCATAAACCTCCAGGAAATACAGCATGGATTTTCTGAGATCCGGGACAGTGTGGTACGTGAAGGCAGGTGTCCATTGCTCCTGGCTGCCTGTTTTCTTTCCTCCTTTGTCTCTCTTCCCTCAGACAGCCCTGGCAGTGTGCTCGAGAAAGGAGGAAGGTTGGATCTCCTTCCCAGAATAATGCCTTCCCAAGATATATCTGTACTTGATCATTAAAAAAATGTTTTGGGCAGGGTGCTGGCAGCTCACGCTTGTGACCTGAGCAATTCAGGAAGCTGAGATCTGAGGATCACGGTTCAAAGCCAGCCTGGTCAGGAAAGTTGATGAGCCTCTTATCTCCAATGAACCACCAGAAAACCAAAAGTGGAGTTGTGGTTCAAGTGGTAGTGTGCTAGCCTTGAGCTGAAGAGCTGAGGGACAGCACTCAGGCCCAGAGTTCAAGCCCCATGACTGACAAAAAAAGAAGTTTTGGAAAAAGATACATCCCACTGGACCCTATCAGGAAGAAGATGTGTGTGCTATCTCTGATTCTGGCAGCAACCACTGATCTGTCTTTTTCTTCCTTTATGTTTAGCAAGCCAAAGATGACAACATTAACATCAGAATCTTAAGGAGCACTGAATCTTTGCAAGACACAAAGGTATGTGCATGGCTCATATGAGCTCTAAGATGACCATATGAAGCCGGAGTTCCTCTCTACACTCTGTTTTGGTCTCTGCCCTCGCGACCTTCCCACCAACAAGTTTTGTCTTCTTTGCAGGCCTCAGAGAAGTGCTGCCTCCTCCACCATTTACTGAGCTTCTATCTGAACAGGGTGTTCAATAACTACCAGACCACTGACCACCCCACCCTCCGGAAGCTCAGCAGTCTTGCCAATTCCTTTCTTATCATCAAGAAGGACCTCCAGCTTTGTGTGAGTAACAGGACCCATCCACTCATCACAGTTTTGGTGACTGAGCAACTGAGCTCCTTTTCCAACCTCCTTTTAAGAGATGGAGAAACTAAATCTAAAAATTATTCTCCCTATTTTGAACCATATAATTATTTGCAAAAACTCAGTTTTGATGACCTTTGAGTTGCTGCTCTATGCAAAAAGTACTTGGCAGGCTTTCAAGAAATAGAAATATTTGTGATACTCATGGTAACTCTTATTAGCTATGAAATTATACTTATTTCTTATAAGGGTATTCAATAGCCTCCCAGTGCATTCTGTACATCTGGTCACTAAGCTATTAGAGTTGATCTCAGAACATGATCAGAAAAGGACCTAGGAATTGCTTTCTCTTCCCATGAGGGCTCAGTATGCGCAAGAACACAGCTCCCAGGCAAGAGCTGAGGCAAGATGAGGCTCTCCTCAGCTCTGTCTCTTTCTAAAAGGAAGCAATGAGCTCCATATTTGAGGCTGAGAATCTGGCTTCCTGTTCTAGCTGGTGATTAGTGTAATAATCCCTGATGATGAGTTCTAAAAGGGCTTTCCTACAGGCCTGAATATTGACAGGATTGCAGGTAACACAAGGGCAGGGACTCAGAAGTGATAATAAAATCTGTCATTCTTAATGCCTTTCTCAGCATGCCCACATGACATGCCAGTGTGAAGAGGAAGCAATCGCAAAATACAACCGGATTCTGAGTCACTTCGAAGAGGTATGTCATTTTTGGCATTGGTGGGGATGGGTGTGCTTTTAGAATGACAAGTCATTATGTCGAAAACGTTGGTGGGGGGGGTAGGAGTGGGGGGGGAGGATTGGGTGGAGGAGGGTGGGGGGAGGATGGGAAGGGATGGAAAGGGGAAACAAAGGAGGAGGAGGCTACAATGCTTGATAAGAAATGTACTCATTATCTTGCCCATGTAATTGTAACCCCTCTGTACAGTATTTTCACAATAAAAAAAAAGAATGAAGAACTTTGATGAATGGAAGGATACTTAAGCCCGTTGAAAGCCTATAGCCCTCAGGCCAACACTTTTCTGAGGTCATGTGGCTCATCCTTTGCTTTAGTCTAGGGAGCATCCCCCAAGATGAGATTTCTCTACATGATGGTGGTGGGGATGGAAGGGGAATGGCCAGATCTCTACCAAGTCACTCCAGAAATATCTGGATCCCCCAGATGCACCAACAGGAGATAACAGTTTTCTAACACACACACACACACACACACACACACACACACACACACACACTTAGGAATGCCTTTAAAAGTCACATACTCAAAATATTACTCACACTCATGCCTTGCTGTTTTTCACCTTGATACCTCTCCTTTGGACTACGCCTCCGTGACTAATTCCTCCTCCTCCTCCTCTTCCTCCTCCTCCTCCTTCTTCTCCTCCCCCTCCTCCCCCTCCTCCTCCTCCTCCCTTCTTCCTCCTTCTCCCTCTTTTCTTCTTCCTCCCTCCTCCTCCTCCCCCCTTCTCTCTCCTCCTCCCCCCTTCTCTCTCCTCCTCCTCCTCCTCATCTTCCTCCTCCTCCTCCTCTCCCCTTCTCTCTCCTCTTCCTCCCTCCTCTTCCTCTCCCTTCTTCCTCCTTCTCCCTCTTTTCTTCTTCCTCCCTCCTCCTCCTCCCTCCTCCTCTTCCTTCCTCTCAACTCCTCCCCTCTCCCCTCCTCTTTACCCTCCTTCCTCCTCCTCTCCTCTCCTTTCCTTCCTCCTCCTCTCACCCCTCCTCCCTCCTCTTCCTCTCCCTTTTTTCTCCCCTCCCATCCTTCTTCCTCCCTTCCCCTACTCCCTCCTCCTCTCCCCTACTCCCTCCTCCTCTCCCTCACCTCTTCCCCTCCTTCTTCATTTCTTCCTCCTTCTTTTTTCCTCCCTTCCTTCCTCCTTTTCCTCCATCTTTTTCTTTCACCTCTCCCCATTCCTTCCTTCTCTCCTTCCTTCCTTCCTCATCTTGAACTGCTAACCATGCATGGGTATCTCTTTCAGCTCGAGCCTCAGGCGGCAACAGTGAAGGCTCTGGGAGAATTGGACATCCTTCTTCGATGGATGGAGGAGTCAGCGTAGGAAGAACATGATGATGCTCCTGAGAATCCTCCTGGCTAAGAATCCTGGGCACCATGGAGACATGACCCCCACACTGTCATCTTTTACTATGTGATGTAGTGCTGGTTACAGTGTTTACTATTTATTTATTACTTGTTTTCTCAATGCAGTTGTCCATAAGTGTCTCAAATCTTAACACATACCATCATTTTATAAGATTTCTTTAAGAAGAGCTTTTCTACTGTTGGATATATTTATTCATTAAGATTTATTTATTTTTGCTATTGAACTTCTATTTATTTTTATACTTCAATATGAGTCTTAAAAACAAAATTTATGGAATATATTTATGACCTGACTGCAGGAAATGTATTTGATATAGTAAAGAAGTCCTCCAGATCTTGGAAGAATGACTCCTGGGTTTAGTCATTTAAAAAAAATTAAATTAAGGACATAGTCACTCACTGCCAATGCTCAGAGATATTTAAAAATGAGCTAATGGTTATTTACTGCCGATTCTGGAACAAGATGTCCTGAGTTGAAATTATAAGCCCGTTTTATAGATACTGAGCACTTCAGCCCAATTCCCCAGTCCTCTACCTGTGTGTCTTCTAGCTTTGGAATCTTGTCTGGTCAATATGCATTCTTACAAATAAAATTTTCTTTGTACAATATCTGTTTAGAGTGAGCTTGAATCTTTGTAGCTCATGCAGAGTTCCTTGTTGGAGGAAGATACACACAAGAACCTGGCTCTTTTTTTCTCCTGCAAATTCATTTCTCCCCCCTTCCCCCACACTGCTCTCTCTCTCAATTTATACATATTCCAGATTCCATGACTGCCTCCCAGTTAAGGGCTGGGATGGACTGAGAGGTCTTGGCTCTCTCTGCTCTCAGCTCACTGGCTTGAGCACTGTCTCCTCTGCACCCATTTCTCTCCGCTGGTTCCCATACTCTTGCATCAGGGGTCTAGATTACAACAGCAGCTTCAGCAGGCACAAGGCTCTGTGATAAGGGTTAAGAACACATTTGTGCAGACTGCAGCCCAGGGCCTTCCCAGGGAGAGAAAGTGTGAGCTTTCTTTTATGGGCCTCCCACTTTGCAGTTTGTCAGTTCTAGAGTTCAGGCTGCTGTTGGGTGCACTCTTTGTCTTTGTGTGTAGCTATTAAGTGAAAGCCTTCTTTCCAGGCCATCAGTAGACAGCATCACTGGATGCCCAGGAACAGAGTTCTGAGCTGGCCTCTGGATTCTCTCCTTGCTCTGAAATACTCAGCTTTCTTGCTTTTTTTTTTCTTCTTCTGATCTTGGGAGTAACAGATAAGAGAGGTCACAGAAGACTGAAGGTTGAGGGAAAAGTTCACAGATGTGGGGTTCTCAAGGGACAGACTCTTAAAGAACAGATACAGTGGTCCCTTCTGATTATAAGAGTTTCTACCCTTACCCTTACTCACACTTTCTACAAGTCCACTTAACAGTGATCAGCCACTGTCTGAAAATATTAAGTGGAAAATTCCAGAAATAAAGAATTTCTAAGTTTTAAATCACTTTTATTACAGTATATTGCCCAAAATTGTTCTCTTTTGTCAATGCTGATTGTTGCTTATCTCTTACTATGCCTAATACATAAGTTCAGCTTCATGCATGTTGTTTGTTTGCATGAATGTATGTATGTATGTACGTTTGTATATAGAAATGTATGTAGGGAAAACCAGCACACAGGCAGCTCTCTGTATCTGAAGGTTCTGTATTTGTGGATTTAAACATGGATCAAAAATATTTGAAAATACTTGCATCTGTACTGAACATGTACAGTTGCTGATCTTGTCAGCATTCCCTAAACAATACACTATCACAGGGGCTTACGTCGTATTTTCCTTGCATTTTGTATCATAAGCTATCTAGAGGTGACTGAAAGCACACTGGTGATTGAAACCCACTGTGTGGGTTATATTCAAATAGGCCACTGTTTTATGTAAGGGATTTGAACATCCGTGAATTTGGACATCCTTGGGAAGGTCAGGGCCCCTTGACTGCCATTGATAAGTGAGGGACAACTCCAGATATCTTCCGTTTTCAGTCATCTACTAGGAGCCTAGGGTGTTGTCCCCTGAGGATAATGAGAAATACTATAAATTAAATAACCATTGTCACTTCTTAAATACCTAGAGTCAGGCTTTGCACTGGGAATCTCACAGGCTTTATGTTATTTGATCCTCATGGTCCTATGAGGTAGGTAGTTTTATTACTCTTAGTGATGACTGGTCCAGAACTGGTAAATAACTTGTGCAAGAGTTTACAGCTAACATAATTAAGACCCGAATACAGGCACAACCGATGTCACAACCCTAATGATGCACCCACCCTGCTTTCCTCTTTCCCAGTAATGGCGTCTTGTGCTCAGAAGCATAGTAGAAAGAAATAATGAGCTTTGTTCTCTAGAGACATGAAAATCTTTTTTATATGTGTGTGGGTACTGAGGCTGAAACTCAAAGCCTGGGCTTCCTCTTTCAGCTTTTGAGCTCAGGACTGACACTCTGCCACTTGAGCTAGACCTCCATTTCGGGCTCTCCGTTGGTTACTTGGAGACAAGAGTCTCATGGCCTTTCCTGCCTATGCTTGGCTTTGAACCAGGATCCTCAGATCTCAGCCTCCTGAGCAGCTAGGATTTTAGGTGTGAGCCTTCAGTGCCCACCATGAATGAAAATCTTGACTTTGACCTTTACTATTCTGGCAAATACCATCACCAACCTGTTTTTTTTTAATCTATAAATTGGGGATTATATTACTGCATGGGATTGATGTGACATAGCTAATTTGTAGACACTTAGTATATGTAATGCATTGTTCCACATGAGCACAAGTGTCTGCTTGCTTTTTCTGTTTTTTTAATAATAGCCTGACGAGAGAGTAGTTATGACTACTTCTTCACAGACGAGAGAACTGAAGACATAGCTACCAATGGTGGAGGGAAAATATATCTGTAGGTTGGCAGGTAGAGAACCATGCTTTTACCATCATTCTTTGCTGACTGGATGCCCAAGACAGAAATTACTTGACCCTTGGTGTCTCAGGCAATGTCAGGGAAAAGTGCAGGGTCTTCCTGCCAAACTCGGGAGCTCACGATTCACTTCCTGGTTCCATTTATCTCTATGCCATCTGTGTTAATGAATTTCAGTTTCCTATGGATCTAAACCATGTTTCCTTAACAAGCAGAATATGTGTTCCCTTGGAAAGGATAAGCTAAATATGCTTGCCCTCAGACTGACCTATCAGCTCTGGTTGCAATTAGCTGTTAGATCTTGGAAGAGCCACTTCCTTTCTTTGCTTCAGTATTTGCGGAGAGACTCAACTGACAATGGTCAGGCCAAACGATGGTTAAGAACCACTCTGACCTACAATCTACAGCAACTAGCCCAAGAAACCAGCTTCGTTTCTATAATATCCAGTCTGATAAGCCAGCCTGCCGCCATCTTTATGTCAGCCTTGTGAGAAGTTAGACAACACTCTACTTCAGTGAACCTAGGAAGTAGTAACCCTTGTAGCTTGGCCCCAAATGGCCAGAACTTGATTCATAACTGACAACATTCCTCATTTTCGTCCTTCTTTCCAAACATAGGACCAACCAGAGCAAGCCAAATATGTATCCCTAATCAGTCACATTGATGTTCTGCTGCTAGTCAACCTACTTATGGCTTTCCTGGCCAGCCAGCAGACCTCAGTCATAGAACATCTGAAACCTTCCATGTTTCTACTGCAAAGTTTCCAAAGTTTCTACTGCTCCTTTGCCTGTCTTGAAGTCTTCTCCAGAATGCAGGCGATGGGACCGATAACCCCAGCAAGCTATGAATACATAATGTTTGCCTCTTTTCATTGGATCAATCTTTATTTCTATTCTTCATTTGTAAAACCAAAGGGATGGAGGCAGGCACTGGACACCTGATGGCTCATATCTGTCATCCTAAATACTCATGATGCTGAGATCTGAGAATCCAGTTTGAAGCCATCCTAGGCAGGAAAGTCTGTGACACTCATCTCCAACTAACCACCAAAAAGCTGGAAGGGGAGCTGTGGCTCAAGTGGTAGGGTGATGGCCCTTGAGCAGATAAAGCTAAGAGACAGCAGCCAGGTCTAGAGTTCAAGCCCCAGTACTGGTATGAAAATAAACAAATGAAAAACACACACAGAAGAACTCAATGGGATGGGATAGCTGATCCACAATCTTAGATTTTTCTAGATAGTAGATTCTGCTGGATCAGGCCACAAGATGGAGTCTACATGATTCCTGTATTGCACCTTTGAGTTCAGTGTTTCAGGTAAGTCCATCTTAATAGGAGGCTGCATAAACCTTTCTTCTGGGGAAAGTTGGATCCTCAGGAGAGATACCCCACACCTATGAATGAGGTCCAAATGCCATTGACTTGAAATAATAGAAATAGTTACCTCTGTGTTTCCTTTCCACAATGATTTAGTGTTACCAAATCCCTTTTTTAAAAAAATTTTCTGCTGGTTCTGGGGCTTGAAATCAGGGATTGGGCTTTGTCTCTGAGCCAGCTCAAGGCTGGCCCTCTACCACTTGAGCCACAGCGTCACTTCTGGCCTTTTCTGTTTATGTGGCACTGAGGAATCAAACCCAGGACTTCATGCATGCTAGGCAAGCACTCTACCTCTAAACCACATTCCCAGCCCCTCCATTTTTTCTTTCTTTCTTAGAAATGACAGAGGTTCTTACAGGCAAGACCTACCATGCTTGACCTGCTTCAGCTTCTTAATCTGCCCCACTTTATTTAACCTCTGCACACAGTAACACTACCTTATTGAGAAGGACTGAATTAAAAAGCGAGAGAATGATAAGTTTGGGGAAAAGAAAAAAAATTAAAATTGCTCTTTACTTATAGAAGGCCTTTCGCTAATTTTTTCTTGACTCAGTAGCTTTGGCCTTGTCATACTGACCTGCTCTCACCCTGGGCTTTGCTCCCAGGGGACAGTACACAGCAAAAGAATAACTGAATCCAGTCTCCCCCTGTTTCCCTAGAAGGTTAGGGAGAGGAAAGGTGACAGCACTGTCAGTGAATCAATTGCTTAATGGGGTAGAAACTCAGAGGCCTGGAGGCCTAGAAGCCATGGATTGTGGGAACCTTCATGGCTTTCCCGGAACATGCTCAGTCTTACTACATGTTAGAAATGGGAGGGAACATACCAGTCACAGAAAACATTCTGATTCTCTGAGATGCCAATTGGAATTCAGAGGGAGGGGTGAGGGTGGGGGAGGCAAAGGTGGGGAGGGGTCTTGTCATAGGCTGTGTACTGAGTTGTGCTGAGCTCTGGTCCAAGGAGGGACTAAGAAACAGGACAGCCTATTTTGTGAGTTCTAGTGGTAGAGCACTTGCCTGGTCCTGAGTTCAAACCTCAGTACTACAAAAACAAACAAAAAATCCCCCACAACTTGGATATAACAGCATAACATGGACCGAGTAACATTTTCCAAGAAAAGACATATGAAAAATAACCAAGCTCATGAGAAGATGGTCAACATGATTAGTCATTAAGATCATCAAGTCAAGGAAGCAGCTGAAGGGCAGCTGAAGTACGTGATTATATGCACCAGGGTGCGGGTTCCATCCCAAACACTGAAAAGCAGGGAGGGAGGAGAAAAGGAGTTCAAATCAACCCACAATGCATCAGCAATACACACAATGTGGGTATTTGAACATAAAAAAAGATAGACAGTAGTAAATATTACTGAGGATTGAGTGAAGCAGAAACCCTCATGCACAGTTGGTGAGATTGTATAGTTGTACAGGAACCTGAGGAAACAGCCTGGCAGTTCCCCAACATATTAAAGATAGAGTTACCATAGGATTCAGCAATCCCACATCTGTGTGTTAAAAGGGAATGTAAGACGTGCTCACACCAAATCTTGTGCATGAATCTTTGACAGCCAAATAGTGGAAACAATGCAAATATCCTTCAACTGATAGATGGACTATTACTCGGCAATAAGAAGGTAATGCAATACTGATAACAGGCTATCACATGGATAAGCTTTAAAGCTGCATGTTGTATGACCACATTCATTCAAAGTAGACAAGTAGACAAGCCCACAATGGGAGAAAGGAAACCAATGGTTGCTAAGAACTGTAGAGAATAGGGAATGGGGAATGGTTGCTAATGGTATGAAGATTCTTCCTTAATGAAAATGTCCTAAAATTAGCTGGTACTTGTACTCCAATCATGCGTATGCATGCAGCCCCCTCCACTAAATTGAAAGCCTTGAAAAGCTGAACTTATGTAAATTACATCTCAATAAAGCCATTTGAAAAAAATTATCCAAGCATGGTGCCTCATGCCTGTAATCCTACCTACATGAAAGGCAGAGACTAGGGGATTGAGGCTTCAGGTCAGCCTGCATGCAAAACTTCAGGAGACTCCATCTCAACCAATGGCTGGGTGTAGTGGTACTTGCCTGTTATCCCTGCTACAAGGGAAACACAATGGTTGAGCAAAATGATTCATTCCTGTCATTTCCAGTGACTGGGTAAAGCACAAGTAGAAAGAGTTGAGCCAATGCTGGCCTTAGCATGAAGCAAGCCTCACCTTGAAAATCCAAAAAATAATTAAAATGAGGAGGTAAGTGTGTTAGCACACAGCTATAATCACAGCACTCAGGAGGCTGAAGCAAATGTGTCACAAATTCAAAAACAACCTTTGATACATAGTGAGACTGTCTCAAAGAAAAAGGATGGAACAAAAGTATTTTTGGATTAGTGAACATTAGGAGCAAGTAGAAATTGTTATTTAAGGGAATGTGTCTTGTTTTTTTACTTCCTTTTATTACTTTTGCTAGGCTAGAAAAAGCTTGCTCAATCAATTATGGTCCTCAAGTTTCTACACAATATTCTCATATGACTTATTTGGGGTTAGACTATTGTTGTCTTAAATCAACTTTGCAGACTCCCTGAAACTTGAAACTAACAACCATATATTTCACTGCCCCACTGGGGTGCGAAGAGGGCTATTTGTCAACAATTTGTCCTTTTAAAATCACGCAGGTAATGGTAAAAATAATTGCTTATAGTCATTCAGCATCTATGATCAAAGGTCATTTTGTCTGTGTACACATGGTAGGAAATAAAAAACAACAGAAGTGATATTTTAATAGGCACTCTCCCTTTTCAGATTTCTCCCTTTCACGTGCTTACCAACGTGCCAAACTCTCCTCTGTATGCTTTGCTTGTGTTCTCTCATTGGAATTTCACAAATGCATGTGGTCACATTCAGTTTACAGATGGGGAAACTGACACCCTGAGGAATGAAGGGATCAACTAACTCATGGCCACACAGCTAGAGAGTTGCTCAGCCAGGATGAAAAGGCAGAGTGTGACTCCATGGTGGGGGGCGGGGGGGGGTGAACTCTCCAACTCACCTTTCTGCTACCTGCACACCTAGACTTGCAGAAAGAGATCTGGGGTCAATTCCAGATCATTCTTTTTTTTTTTTTCTAACTCTATGAGTCTGGGCAAGTCACTAAACTTTACTTTGACTTTCTAATCCAAAAATCAGGAGATAATGCTATCTGCTCCATCTCACCTGGGTTTTGTGAGTGCCCAATTGTAGATGTTCTTCATCAAGCATTACACAATCAGCTGGTTTATTGGACTGCCCCTGTCTGTACCTTACAAGCACCACAGCTAGCAGGACCACCCCCCTCCCCTCCCCCCAATGAGTGGATTTGCTCTCACTGAATTTCTATCGATCTGAAGAAATGTTCTGGAAGACGCAGTTTTGAATTTGTTCACACTTAGAGTTCAGACAACCCTGGACCTGGCTGACAAACTGATCATAGAGAAGCCAGATGGCATGGGGCAATCCTACTTGTCAAAGAATTCCCCTTGATTAAGAAAGCAGTTTGGCTTGGTGGAGAAGTCTCAATGCTAGGGCACCAACATCCATGAGTTTGCATCCTAGCCTATGGGAAATGTCCCTCAAACCACCATTCTGGGGACCTTGGGGTGACCCTGGAGGTCAAGCAGGGCTCTGAGTGCAAATGGAGAAAGGGGTTGCACTTACTTCCCTAACACTCTGGGCCCCCAAACGCTGTTTAGAATGAGACAATTTTTATGTATTTGTTTTGGCAGGAGCAAATGGGCACAGAGAAGCCTGTGTGTGGAGCTGGGTGCTCATCCTTGCTGGGGCTGCAGCTGGGGATTGCAGGAGCTGTCTCGGCTGGCCCGAGGACACTGGGTTTGGTTCGTGGACTCAAGAGAAACACCCCTTTGGGAGTTATCAAAGCAGTCTAGGGAGAGAGACTTGTTTATGAGACTGTGGTGTTCACACCAGCAGAACTTGATTTCTCATCTCTAAAGTTCAATCCCAGGCTACAGAGACAGCATGCAAATTATGCTAGTCTGGATTAACGTTCTTTAATTAGGAGCAAACCGAGTCTACTCAATCAAGAATTAGACTGAATCCATTATCTGGAAAGGCCATCTCTCAGGCTTGGGAAAAGGGGTGGACACTTTTCCAGGTAGGAAATAACACTACAGAGGAAAACACTTTGCCTCTGTTTGCTTGAGCAATGCCATTTTCAAGGAGGATCTTTTTGGATGGTGAAGGCAGAGTCTGATTAGAAGCCCGACTCCATGATTGCTAGAAGTATCTTCTGCTCTGGACTTGGATTGATTTCTGGGGTCTGATCTGGTAGAGGCTGGAGTGAAGGACCCAGAAGAAATAAAAAGGAGATGTTGATACAAGAACTTCACATTCTGCAGGTCAAACATCATTATTAGATGTCAGCCTCTTTTGAGGATATACTCTATTTTCTTTTATTCTAGGGCAAGCTTACACCTGCCTTCCTTTGCCTGTTTTAAAAAAAAGCTATGTAGTGTGTGTGTGTGTGTGTGTGTGTGTGTGTGTGTGTGTGTGTTTGTACTAAAGTTTTTATTGGCATCTTAAGCTTCTGCAAAGAGAAGTTTGCCTACATCACTGTTACCAAGAGGAGATCGGCTTTCAGTCATCTCTTCATCATCTGCTCTGGAATCTCTGTCCCCATTGTGTGACCCTCGAGTTAATTGCATAGGCGACTGCAGGACCATAAAGTAGTCAGCACCAGGCTATGACACCAACCTCATCCTGCTGAATGCATGGTTAACTCTGTGCCTCAGGAAGGAAAGGAGAATCTCTGCCACTTACAGGGAGGTGTCTTACTAGCACAGAGAAAGTGTTAGCGATGAAGAGTCTAAAGACTCTAAAGAGTCTTGTCTGAGTGATATACAGGAATCTAAATTGTTTTGCTGTTTATAGGAATCTAGATTGATTTGCTGGTAGAGTCTAAATCCATTTTAAGCATGTTTAGAGCAGTTCAGTTCTCTTCTCTGACATGACTTCTGCATTAGTCAGGTTAGGCTAAGTGATACTGCAGTAACAAATGTTTATTATTTTTCAGTGAGTTTTTTTTTTGTTGTTTGCTTGTTTTTCTTTTTAACACCAAAAGTAGTCTCTGACTTTTCTTCTGTCAGATGTTAGCCCAGGGTCTTACTTAGAGCTCAGGCTGAAGGAAATATTTGGTCCATAATGCTATCAACTCAATGAAAGGAGAGATGGGGAACTCTGCTGGCTGTGGTTCCCATCCACCTACAATGACTCATGTTGCTAACACTTGTATCTACTTCATTGGTCAAAACAGTCAAGTGGCCATCCCTGACTTCAGTGGAGGTTGAGATGACCTCTTAGAGCACCTGCGAGTGCAGTTTTCCTGTATTCCAAAAGGAGGAGAGCTATACACATGAGGGAGCAACTACAGTGTCTATTGTGCCTTCAAGTGGATATGATATCGAGAATGCATTCTTTTAAATTAATTATGTTAACTAATTAATTTTTAAATTTAATTTTAGATAGGGTCTTGTTATATACCCCAGACTGGCTGTGAACTTGCCTCAACCTTCCAAGTGGCTTAAAATTCACTTCATCTGGGGCTGGGAAGGTGGCTCTGTGGTAGAGCGCTTGCCTTGCATGCCTGAGGCCCTGGGTTCGATTCCTCAGCACCACATAAGCAAAAAGAAAAAAGCCAGAAATGGTAGAGCGCTAGCCTTGAGCTGAAGAGCACAGGGACAGCGCCCAGGCCCAGAGTTCAGGCTCCACAACCGGACCCCCCCCAAAAAAAAAATTCACTTCATCTGGCTTAAAATTCTTCATTCAAGTGATGAGGTTAAGCCAACCAAGTGCGGATTTGAAATAAGTCTGAATGCTTTCACCTCTAGTATCTCAGTTTTTGGTTATTACACAAGCTACTGTGTTGTGCTATGCAGTGTTAGAGAAGCAGATGACATCCAAGATATTAGTGTGTGTATGTGGGGGGGGAGAGAAAGAGAGAGAACAAGTTAAGGGTGACAGAACTTCCTTACAGCTTGTCTGAATGACTTCAAGTGGCCTTGAATAGGTGACATTTTTTTTTACTGTTCTTTAAATATTTTAAAATTGTTATTATAAAGGTGATGTACAGAGGGGTTACAGTTACATAAGTTAGGTAAAGAGTGCATTTCTTTCCTTTTTTTTTTGGACAATGTTACCCCTTAGGTGAAATTTTTATGCAAACCTCCGTCTCTCTAAAGTGGTAGGCAGGTGTGCACTTCTTTTAGGCAAATTTTGCAAAATGTGCAAAGATGAAAATGAAAGTCTACCTAGTCTGTAATCTTATTCTGTTGTGGTATTTCTCTCCCTCCCCCAATTCTCTAGTTCTCTGTGAGCATGGACTGATTATCCTATAGTCCACTCTGACACTGTCTACTTTGAGAGAGTATCAGAGCCCACTGGTTAAGGTCTACAAGGCACCCTGCTTCAGACACTAACTGCAAGTGCAGGCTCTCCTGGGCCTGGGAAGAACACCTAAAAATCAAAGCTACTCCCTGTATCTTCCTCTGCTCCCATCAAAGGGTTGAGTGGCTCCCAGAATGCAGGGAAATGATTTGCTTAACAGATACCAGTGTTTTATGAAAGGATGCTACTCAGCCAGGTGCTGGTTGCTCATGCCTGTAATCCTAGCTACTCAGGAGACTGAGATCTGAGGATCGGGATTTGAAGCCAACCTTTGCAGGAACATCTGTGAGACTCTTATTTCCAATTAACCAAAAAAAATGAATGAATGAATGAATGAATGAAAAGCTGGTAGTGAAGCTGTGGCTCAAATGGTAGAGCACTAGCCTTAAGAATGAAAGCTCAGGGACAGTGCCCATGCCTTGAGTTCAAACTCTGGGACCGGTCCCCCAAAAGAAATGATAGGACTGTGACAGCCAGATGGAAGAGACGCTTCGATGTAAGGGGTGTAGACCTCCCTCTCCTCTCTAGTTCATCCGTGGGAAGCTCTCTGATCCTGCCCTTCTGAGTTCTCCTGGAAACATCATCACGTAGGCATCCTTGATTGAATCATCGGCCCTAGGAGAGCAACTCAGCCATCAGCTCTGCTCCCCCCATTCCTGATTGAATCACTGGCCCTGGGTGAACAACTCAGTCTTCAACACCCTGAGGTGTTTCATTCCTGGGAGAAGGTGGAGAGGAAGGGTGTGGCACTGAACTTTCTAATCCTTTTATCAAGTGGCTAGCAATCCCATCTTGAGCTACACAGGAGCCCCTAACCATGGAACATCTCATTAGCATAAAAGATACTTACCAGGGATGAGAACTACAGTTTGAAGCCAGCCAGGGAGGAACATCTGAGAGACTCTTCTCTCCAATGAGCCACCAAGGGCTGAAAGTGGAGCTGTAGCTCAAATGGTAGAGCACAATTCTTGAGTGAAAGAGCTAACGGTCAGTGTTCAGGCCCTGAGTTCAAACCTCAGTGCGTGTGCTTGCGCATGCGCACGCGTGCGTGTGCGCGCGCGCGCACACACACACACACACACACACACTATGGTGAGAATGTGAACTGAGAACATTTGTCTCAGAGACTGTATGGTTGTAGAATGATGATGTATGTTTGTGTTTACTCTCATCTTTGATGTGTGTCATTGGGGAAAGCACGCTATCAAGGCACCAAGCTAAGGAGGCCAGTCTGTGAATGATCACCAGGCAGAACATTCTTGCTCCTGGAGTAACTCCAACTAGGACTGGGGGAAAAGGTTGGAGCTCACATCCATTACCCTATGGTTTTCCCAGCCCTGTAGGGAGATAAAGATTTCTTTTAAAGATTAAACTCACAGTTCACTGGAAAAAGATGGTAATGTAACTTTTTCTTACCTTCTGGCTTTCAGGAAATTCTAATTGATGTGCTAATTACTTCTCAGGTTTAGAGTGATTTTTTGGTTGCTGGATCCAAAAGAGGATGAGGAAGTCTCCCCTAGCCTATAGCTGTAGAGCAATCTGTGGAGAGGTTAGGAGAGGAAAGTAGATTTATTTTCCAAACAGAAAAATTCAGGCTCTACAGAGAAAAATAAAGGACAGGAGTGGCATACGATCACTCAAATGAAAGACCTAAATCCAGGAGCATTTTGGAAAACAAAACACTAGCGTTTGTTTGGGGAACTCTATTCTCCGATGAGCTTTCCTTTCAGTCAGTACTTTTGTGGAGGGAATTCCCCAAGTTCTATCCTCTGCTTGGGATTAGAAGAGCCCCAGGTCTTGGTCTGGCCCAGGATGGAGCCAATGGGCCAGGCCATACCCACCTGAGTCACTGCCTCTCTTTCAGTATAGTTTAACCTGTTATCCTTCTCTGTTCCTTTCCTAAGCTTTCTCCCCCCACAGCCACAGCTTCTCTGTAAACCCAGTGATTTGACATCTGTCACATAGTTCTCCATGGTGATGGGTATACCTCATAGAATGAGTACAGCATTCCTGACTTATTCACTATGGGTCAGTAGCATCCAGTCTAGTTATGACAGCTAAAAATGACCTCAAATGTTGCAGACTAACCACCTGGGGCAAAAATTTACCCACAGAGAGGCTTGGGTTCTAATCCTTTCTAGAAGCCTTCCACAGGAAGCATTTACCTTCTGCAAGGTGTCAGAGGAAGCCCTTTAATGGGCTTTACATAGAAGCTTTTAGAAGTCTAATGAACAATAGAATCAACTTGAGGGTATCTGTAAGGAAGGGCTTGGAAATCTGTGTTCCTAACAACAGATGTTCTTGCTGCTAGTTCCTAGACCACAGCTAGAGAGTGAGGCTGTGTGTCTGGGGTTTCACTCATCCAGGTTTTCTTTTTTTTGCTGGGGGGAGGGGTGTGTGTGTCTGGTCATGGGGCCTGAACTCTGGGCCTGGGCACTGTCCCTCAGCTCTTCAGCTTAAGGCTAGCACTCTACCACTTGACAGCGCCACTTCTGGCTTTTTCTGCTTATGTGGTGCTGAGGAGTGGAACCCAGGGCCTCATGCATGCAAGGCAAGTGCTCTACCACTGAGCCACCTTCCCAG
>NW_012267251.1:12084310-12094949 GCF_000151885.1 Dipodomys ordii
GAGAGAGAGAGACAGAGAGAGATTGAGGTGGGGGGAGTAAGAAGAACAGAAAGGGCAAGAGAGACACTGGAAAGAAATTCTCTACTTGGTGGTGTGGTGGGTGGATATGGTATTTTATAAGAAGGTTTTGAAGGTGATTCATCTGGAACTCTGATTCCTCCCTTTGGTGAGGTAACTTGAGAAGTCAATTCTCTGAGTGAAGAGTGAATAGATAGCTGATGCAGCAGCATGAGTGTATGACCCAGACCTGTCTCTTGCCCCCTCTCCTCCACGGGCCTGGATTAACCATTTGAAATGAGAAATCAGAGCTAGTTGCTCCCAGGAGGAGAATTAGACATGCTCAACTGTGCCTCAGTTGTGCCTCAAGGCCCAGTCCCAGACCAGCACATGCCTAGGTGAGCTGCCTTTCCTCCCAAGTTCAGACTCACTATGCAAGTACAGAAGCACATGAGAAGCCTCCATTTCTTTCCTTCTTTTCCTTTTTCCTCCCTTAAATTATTTTCTTTAAGTAGTTGTGCCAGGAGTTGTCATTTAACAAAGAAATGTATGAACATAGCACGTTCTGATAAAAGTCATCCCTTACAACATTCTCACCCATCCCAGAATCCTCCATTTCCTACCTTGGTCAAATTCTGGCAAGGTGGTTGGAGGCAAGGGGGAATGGTAATGGAGAAGGCAGGAAGCACAGTGGTGTGCAGGTGGATGGGCACCATGGGAGAAGGGATGGAGTGAAGGCGTGGCCACCACTATGAGACTGAGGTCAGAAGAGCCCTCACCACACCTCAGGGCACTCAAACAAACCCACAGATTTCCAGCATCCTTGCATGGGGACTCTCCTGCTGCATTCATCTTCTGTGGCTACCACAGAATAACGGACGCTGGGTAACTTATAAGGAGAAATGATTCATTTGACTCAGAGTTCTTAAAGGCTGCCACGTTCAAGATCAGCAGCCTCACATCTCAGTGGTTCTTGTTGGTGGAGACTCTCAGAACAGTCCTAACATCACAGAGCAAAAAAGCCCAGACAAGAAAGAGCCAGACTGGCTTTTATAGCAGACCCACTGTCAAGACAATCCATCAACCCATGAATCCATCAGTCCATGAGTGGACAAGCCCTCATGACCTAATTACATCTTACAGGTGAATACGTCACAAAGGGGATTAAGTTCCAATGTGAGTTTTGGTGGGAATCTGCAAACCACGGCACTAGGCTAGACTCAGATTCCCCAATCCATGTACTCCTGAGGCTGGCTTGGGCAGACTGGAGGAGCATTATTCTGAGGACACAGTGCTCCTGGTTCGAGGTCTGTCTCTTGTTTCATCCAATCCTCCCGCCTTTTCCTTTGCTACAGATGGGCTTCGGGCTGCAGATAGCTGCCACCCTTTGGCTCAGCCTAATCCTGCCTGTGGGGAGCCAAGTGCCAGAGTTCCGGGCCTACGAATTCCACTTTGGGCCCTGCCACGTGGAAGGGGTAGCTCTTCTAGAGCTGTGGAAGGCCTTCGGGGCCATGAAGGACATTGTGGTGAGTGGGGTGTTGCTCTGTTTTATGATTGTGAAGATCTTCACGGTTTTCTCTTCAGTGTCCTACATCTCTGTGACGGCAAGAAACATCACAAGCCACTTGTTACATACAAGCAATGGAGACCCAGAAAAGACACCTAGTGAAATGGGGTGGGGGGGGGAGCCCAAGGGAAATAGAGCTTGATCTAGCTTTATTATGGATAGACTCTGGCTCTGAGTTAAAAATCAGAGGCAGAGGACACTCCTAGGGTGAAACATTTTGGTGTTAGTACTGGGGCTTGAACTCAGGGCCGCGCACTGTCCCTGAGCTCTTTTGCTCAAGGCTAGAGTTCTACACTTTGAGTCACAGAGCCACTCCCAGTATTCTAGTGGTTAATTGGAGATAAGAATCTCAGGGACTTTCCTGCCTGGGTTGGTTTGAACTGCAATCCTCAGATCTCAGCCTCCCGAGTAAGCCAAGATTACAGGTGTGAGCTACCAGTGCTCTTTTTTTCTTCCTCAAGGCTGATGCTCTACCATTTGAGTCACAATCTCACTTTGGGCATTTTGTTAGTTAATTGGAGATAACTGTCTTACAGACTTAGCTGCCTGGGCTGGCTTTAAACTGATCCTCAGAATCTCAGTCTCCTGAGTAGCTAGATTGTTCAAGTAGTCTTATTGACACAAGGAAGCAAATGCCCCTCATTAAACCTGTGTCCAGACTCTAAGAACTCCTGGGGTTCCATTTGCCCCTGGGGAATGTGGTAGACAAGCTTGATGGTTAGGACCTGTATCCCCTCCGCAGGAGCCAGCTTACAGCTTAGCTTCTGAGTTCTCCTTTGGCCCCTCTAGTCTCAATAGTCTCACAGCCTGGATGGTTTAGGGTCTGGGGGTGCAGTGCCTGTGTGCAGTGGGGGGTGCCACTGGGGACCCTTAACCTGAGACCTCTTTTCTTTCCGCTCCTGAAGCAAGCTCAAGATAAGATCATGAGTGTCCGGCTCTTGAAACAGGAGGTTTTCCAGAACGTCTCGGTAATTAGACGAGGGAGAGGGAGGGCACTTCCTCTGTGGGGCTGATGGGAGCTGTAGCTTTTGCCCTGGGCTTACTCCACATTGGACAGGACCAAGCATGAGCAAGCGTGGTCTTGGGTCTGGAGCTACCATTTTGTGAGTCTGGGGAGGGGCGGGCTGAGGCTCCTAAACAACCTTCTCCATTGGCCCAGGGTTGCTGCCAACCTTTATTTCCCCTTTGCTTATGGAAACTCAAATGAACCCTTCTTCCACTTATACCTTTCCTCTCACCTACTACTCTCTTATCACCCATTAGTCAGTCAGTGAGCATGGATGTTGAGCCTGGATCCCTGAGGGATACTGGGCTTCCGGAGCCCAGGGGGCTAGGGTGCAATTGCTCTCTGTTCAAGGCTGTCATGTGTTCCCTTCTGAGTCATTTTCCTGCCAAGTCCCAAACCACAAAGTCCATGTTCAAGTGCCTTCAGTGTCTGTCATATTAGAGAGGCTGGGTGCTACAGAAGAAAGGAAATATTAGCTGGAGAGCCAGGTGTCCAGGGTGCCAGGCCTGAGCTATATGGCAGGATGGGCAGAGGCCTTGGTTCCACCATGACCTGGGTCTTCTGCAGGATGCTGAGAGTTGTTACCTCGCCCACGAGCTGCTGAAGTTCTATTTGCACACCGTTTTCAAAGACTACTACCACAAAGTCGTGGAGTTCAAGATCATGAAGTCATTCTCCACCCTCGCCAACAACCTTTTTGTCATCATGTCAAAACTGCAACCCAGGGTGAGTATGGGCAAAGCTGAGACCAGCCAACTGGGGATTGGAGTGTTTGAGAATGCTTCCCTTGCCTTATCTGGTCCTGGCTTTTAGATCACCACAGCAAGCCACGGGCATCATGGAAAAGTGTTTGGGGTGCAAGTCTGGGTCTGTCTGATCAGCAGGGGACACCTTGCCAGGTGCTCGGACACTTTGGGCCTCAGTTTTTTCACCTGTGAAATGCAGATGACAGTTCTACGGGGAGGAATTGCTGTGTGGATGAAAGCGGACAAGGCAGAGGGTGCTAGGCATGGGCTCCTAGAGACGCAGAACTCAGCTCTGTCTTCTCAGGCCTTGGGAACACCTTGGCATGAAGGGAGCTTGCCTCTGCTCCTGCCTAACTCTTGACAATTCCTCCGTTTGTTTTTCTGTCATCCAGCAGGAAAATGAGACAGTTTCCATTAGAGAAAGTGCCCATAGACGGTTCCTGCTGTTCTGGAGTGCATTTAAACAGGTGAGGCCAACACACGCTGACTAGCTTGAGCTGCCACACGGGGGCACCTCCGAGGCCTAACGCAGAACTTAATGCAGATCATTATACCAGTCTAGCCCCACACCCACCTGATTTAGCAGGAACTCAGTACATTTGCATCAATTTGCAGACGCTTTGGATAAGCACCACAAATAAAAGGGTCATTTCTTTCTGGTAGGGTTTTGTTTTATGCACGTACTAGGGCTGGAATTCAGGGCCCTCTCCCCTACCTTAGTAGGTTTTTTTTCCCTCAAGGCTGGTGCTCTACCACTTGAGTCACACTCCACTTCTGGATGTTGCCAGTTAATTGGAGCTAAGAGTCTCAAGGACTTTTCATCCCTGGGTTGGCTTTCAATGGAGGTCCTCAGATCCCTGCCAGTGAGTAGCTAGGATTATAGGTGTGAGTCACTGGTGCCGGGCTTGGATCCCTTTTATAGGAACAACTGCATTAGCTTGAAAATAATGGTAAAGAGCAAAACCATAGGAGGGAAAAGAGCCACTTGGGCTTGTATTTTTGTCTGCAAATGCACTCAGATGTGAGCCACATTCTTCCAGGCTGCCCTCCATTGTTCTGGATGTTAGGGGCTCCATGTACTGTCTTTCCCCTGGCCCTTACTACTGTGGCTCAGTGGCCTCTTCGTCCACACCATTGAAGCCAATGCACATAGGTGGGTGGGTATGTTGTGAAAGCGAACTAGCTACTAATCAGGAGTCAGGCCTATTTTAGGCATGGCTAATCAGAAGGAAACCGATTCTAATAGCCAACACCGCCGACCTTCATCTCTGTATTCCCTGCAGTTGAACACAGAAGCAGCTCTGACCAAAGCCTTTGGAGAAGTGGACATTCTCTTGACCTGGATGGGGAAATTCTACCGTCACTGAATGCCTCGTCCAGGATACCCTCCTTCTCTTTTCAAGATACGATTGCTTCCTGTGCTTTCCTCTGGGCACTGCACCCTTGACAATGTGCCCCCTTGTCTGCCCAGGCTTGTCTTCACAGGACTTCATTTCCCAGTAGCCCAAACACCACTCATGGAAGTCACCTTGGGAAGCTGAGAGGAAACCACTTAGTGGATTCCTATATTTATCACAACGCTATTTAAGTACTGTATTATAACTGACTCTATTTGTGAGTCATGGCAGTAGACTGCCATGACCCTGTTCCCCTTTCACCTTCCATGATTCCCACAACAGTCTGGGGTGAATTGGTACTCGGCAAAATATTTAATAAAGTGGATTTCTGCTTGCCTGTGGATTGTTGATGAGTAAGGAGGGAGGCTGGGGTATGAGATGGAACTTGAGTGCATGGAAATGATCTGTCTGCAGGGACAGAGTACTGGGGTAGGAATCAGGGGCAAAGGTTTGAAAAGTGAATGTTAGAAGGTAACATGTAGTTAAAATACTCAGCACAAAAGCAGTGTCACTAAAGCTTTCCTGTCCTGTCCACACTTGCAGCCCAACCCCCCTCAGCCCCTGCTGGCTCTTCTCCTTGGGTGCCCTTCTTTCCTCATGGTAGCCATTTTGCTTTTCTCAGGTGACAGTGTCAAGCAAGCATTGCTGACGGTGACAATGTCCCTGGGTGTACTGTTCAATCTGAGAGGACATTTATTTTGCAGTTCAATTTAGGTCTGGAAGCTTTTCTTTGCTCCTTCTGAATGAGTGCCCAGGAAGACTGGGAAAGGCCAGCAGTAAGAGGAAGCATTCTCTAGCTCTAAGCTCTGGCTGTACTTTGTAGTTGTCATCAATCCAAAGATAATGTCCGACTATGATCTTGCTTCACAAACTTCAGAGAGAAGGTAGGATGCCTCTGCTTCTGATACGGACGTGCTCCTGAAGAGCCCCCTGCCTCTAGAAGACACATGCTGCTTTGCTTTCTCTCCCCACCTCACTCTCTCTTGTCTGGAACTGGTATATTTCTAAAAGCAGATAGAGATTATCATTTGGGTTGAGTAAATTTGGCCAAAGTTAAGATAAAAATGCACAACTAGCATTGCTGAATGTGTAAAACATTGTTAAATGTGTAAGAAGGGTAAGAGGGGAAATGTTGGAGTCAGGGTAAATTCTGTAGCAAGTGGAGGAGACCTAAGGAAGATTCAGACATGCATGTTTGCCCATATGTATCCTTAACAAGGTAAGTTCTAAAAATTTACTGTATCATTATGTCAAGATAAGTTGCCTTGGGGCTGGGAAGGTGGCTGAGTGGTAGAGCGCTTGCCTTGCATGCATGAGGCCCTGGGTTCGATTCCTCAGCACCACATAAGCAAAAAGAAAAAAGCCGGAAGTGGCGCTGTGGCTCAAGTGGTAGAGCGCTAGCCTTGAGCTGAAGAGCTGAGGGACAGTGCCCAGGCCCAGAGTTCAGGCCCCACGACCGGACTCCCCCCCCCCCCCCAAAAAAAAGATAAATTGCCTTACTATAGCATTGAAATTCAGGAGGAGCTCCTGAGCAAATGCCAGCCTCTGGATTGGGACAAAGACCATCCATGACATGTTTACACACCAGGCTCCTTCCTAGCTCTGGGAACATCTTCACCATGGCATCCAATGGCCTGTTGTTTGTGTGAGACCAGACCTGGGAAGGGCTTTGAGGCAGCAGCTGTGCCTAGTGTCCAGCCTGATGCTAGGCAATCAAAGTCAGGGCTAAAGATAGCAAAGCCCACAGCCCGTTTGATGGTATGGAAAGGAAGCAGACAGCACTGGCACAAATGATCTGCATGCCCAACTGATGAACATGAGGATGTAAAGGTATGTAAGGCTGGCTGAAGGCAGGGCCACGCCAAGGCACAGGTCCATGGATGAGAGTTGAGTTGGGCCCTGGGAGGTGCTGAGGACTCTAGAAAAAGATGGAACAGGTATTGGACATGGACAGGCAGATAAGCCTCATTGGCACCAAGGTATGGGCCCGAGGGAACAGCCGGGAAGGTGAGTCAGGTTGGCAATATTGACATAGTCGTCTGAATCAGTGTCCACCATCTCGACAGCAGGCTTGTGGCACAAGCTCACATATTCATAGCTGGCTTTCCACGGTTGGGCAAGGAGCCTGGGAGCCTCAGATACCTGGGGATAACCAAGAAGCATCACTGAAACTGGGTAGATGATTTTAAGTCTCTCTCCAGAGGGGTCTTCACAGCAGGGAATGGGGGGAGGTATGGGCATGGTTGCTGAGTTTTAGAAAGCAAAGACACTTCACCAAGTGGGCCAATCCTGGGGATTTTCAGAGTGGTGTCTCACCTCCAGCTAACTGGAAGACACTTTGACCTAATGTAGGCAGGAAATGCCTCAGTGGGGCTCAGACTGAAATCCTGTGGTCATGTCTGGTCTGAAGGAGACCAGATGTAGAGCATTATCCCCTGGGGACAAGATGCTGTGACTCGTGGAGTAACTATGCATCTTCTTTGGGGAGTTATTCGTTGGTAGAGTGAGTCACTCTTGTTTGGACCTTCATCAGGGTTGGGAAAGGCTTTGGCATAATATGGCACAACAAGGCATGCTACCCTGAGGCTGGGTAGTGAAGAGGCGGGGGACTGCAGACCACATAGGGGCTGTGGTTTCTCATCCCTAGACAGAAACTTCAGGACCATCTGCACCCAAGATGGTTAGTTCATAGTTATTGTAATACCATCCGAGAATCCCACAGTAGGGATTGTGATCATGTTTTAAACACAAGTACTAAGAACTAGAAATCCAGTGGACCTTAGTAAGTGATCACTAAAAGGAACTTTTACATTTTGTACTTTGTGAAAGATGGAAGCAGCAGCAGTAGCCATCTCCCTTGGGGCTGGGAAGGTGGCTCAGTGGTAAAGTGCTTGCCTTTCATGCATGAGGCCCTGGGTTCAATTCCTCAGCACCACATAAGCAGAAAAAGCTGGAAGTGGTGCTATGGCTCAAGTGGTAGAGCGCTAGCCTTGAGCTGAAGAGCTGAGGGACAGTGCCTAGGCCCAGAGTTCAGGCCCCACAACTAGCAAAAAACAAAAACAAAAAATCTCTCAGCTGAGTGCTGGTGGCTCTTGCCAGTAATCCTAGCTACTCAAGGGGGCTGAGACCTGAGGATCGGCCTTCCAAGCCAATCAAGACAAGGTCCATTAGACTTTTATTTCTAATTAACCAGCGAAAAAGCTGATGTGGAAGTGTGGCTTAAGTGGTAGAGCACCAGCCTTGAGTAAGAAAGCCAAGTAAGAGCTTGAGGCCCAGAGTTCAAGCTCCAGTGCATGTGTACATAGGACACACACACACACACACACACACACACACACACAAATACTCTCCCAATGCCATCATTTGAGACTAATTCATTGGGCACTGGTGGCTTGTAGCCTAGCTACTCAGGAGACTAAGTTGGATGCTAGATCGGGCAAGAAAGTCTGTGAGACTGTTTATCTCCAATTAATTACCAAAAAAGTCATAAGTGGAGTTGTAGCTCAAGTATTAGGAAGCAAAAAAGCTCAAGGACAGCACCCAGGGCTTGAGTTTAATGGCATTAAAAAAAACTACACCCTCTGAAACATATATGATCAGCCAGTAGGCATAGGCACCTTGTTGTAAACTTGTTCTGTCAAGTTGTTTGTCCCTCATAGTGGAAATGAGGGTCTCCAGGAAGGAGACAGGATATGCTTCCTCCAGGTACAGCCCAGGCAGGAGAAAGTCTGAGCAGTCATGGGTGGCTTTGGAGGGAAAGGCAGGTGGCTGTGTACAATAGACAGCACCAGCCTGGCCATTGCTAAGCTATGGGAAGCTTTCTCCAGCATAGGTGGGTGGGTGGAGGCGAGCTCAAGAGTCTGGAAAAGACCGCAACAGAGCAGAGCCGTGTATCCGTGTATCGTTTTCTCTTTTCAGTAAGGCACATGCTTGTCAGTCAGAGCTCCTAATTTAGTCTCCCTTGAAGGTAGAGGTCGCAATGCACCACGGAGTGCCATGGAGGTGATCTGTCAAACTTCAGGAACATGGTCTGAAAGAAGCAGCTTTGTCTTCCTCCTTGTGGACAGGGATATGGACTTGGTGCCCGTGACTGCATTATGGATGGTAGTACACAAGGCAAGACCCCACGGGATGGTAGAGTAACAAATCTCTGGATAACCACATGGCTCTGGCCACAACTTCCTGCCCCCTCTCTGCCCCTGAGAGTAAACTTGCTCTCCGTTTCCTGAGCTCTGTGCTTTCCTGCCTGCTGCATTAGTTTAATCTATACTAATTAAAGTGTGCATTTACTCTTCTTACAGTTTTATTCCTTTTTTTGATTATGATGTCTCTGGTCAAGAAGCGCTGGACGCTTAGAAGGACATGTAAAACTAACCTCCTTGTACATCCTTTTGACTTTCAGAAATCTTTTTTTTAAGATTTTATTATTTTTTGGGGGGGGTGAGTCCGGTCGTGGGCCTGAACTCTAGGCCTGGGCGCTGTCCCTCAGCTCTTTAGCTCAAGGCTAACACTCTACCACTTGAGCCTCAGCGCCACTTCTGGCTTTTTTTTTTTTTCCTGCTTATGTGGTGCTGGGAATCAAACCCAGGGCCTCATGCATGCAAGACAAGTGCTCTACCACTAAGCCACCTTCCCAGCCCTCAGAAATCTTTTTTAGAAGTATTTTAATGACAAGATACTTCAGAGAATGCAAACGTTTTCTTAATTTGGGAAAATGGATGAATAGTTTAAAGGCTTCTAAAACGATGGAAGCTGGAGTTCTAGGTTTCTGAGTCCTCCTTACCAGTCCTCCTCTCCTCCTCACCTGTTGACCAGGTCTCAGAAAATCACTGTGCAAGTCCAGCCTACTCTCCCCAGTGATAGGTAAATTACTTTTTTTCATTAGAGAAATGAAAATTCTGGAAAATTCTTCCTCCTTTTAAGGAGAAACTGTCCAGGTAGATTCCACCCCTTTTAGAACCTTCCAGAAATCTAATCTGGCTCACATCCGTTACCACCTCTATTCTCTACCAAACTGTGGGCATCTGACACCTATTTATCCCTTGAGAAATGCATGGCCAACAAGCCAGGAAAACCAAGGCTACCACAATTGCTGGGATGCCAGAGTCTGAACACCAACAACCAAAGGAGGAAAAGGACCTAATGTGCGCCCCACGCGGGGCCCAAATGCTGGGAGAAGGCTCAGCCAGACTAACTGCACTCAGGTCCACGCAGGTGGCTGCCCGATGGCTGGTGGAGCAAACCTGCGGCTTACCTGCGGTGGACCCTGGGGTGGCGCCGAGGCTCCGGGACCGGAAAGAGCTGTATCCAGTTCTCCTAGGGGGAGGGGGAGGTGAGAGCGTGGCGAGACAGGACCCATGCTAGGGGCGTGGCCAGAACATAAGCCCCGCCCCTCCTGGCCCCAGGGCTGAGGCGAGGGTCTGGCCAAACCCCCCATCCCCACCCCAGGGCTGGGATCATTCCCACGCTCCCCCACCCCGCCCCGGGGCTGAGATGGGGGCGTGGCCAGACCGTCAGTCCCACCTCCATACCCCGCCCCGGGGCTGAGATGGGGGCGTGGCCAGACCGTCAGTCCCACCCCCCCCCATACCCCGCCCCGGAGCTGGGATGGGGGCGTGACCAGACAGTCAGTCCCACCTCCATGCCCCGCCCCGGAGCTGGGACGGGGGCGTGGCCAGACCGTCAGTCCCACCTCCATACCCCGCCCCGGAGCTGAGATGGGGGCGTGGCCAGAACTCCGCCACGCCCCAGCCCGCCCCCGCGGGAAGCCCTGGGAAGACCCAGGAGCTGGAGTACGGGGCTCCGGCCCGGCGTCCCCGCGGGGTCTGCCGCTCGTTCCCCCCTCGTCTCCCCCCACCCGCGTCCGCTTACCCGCGGGGTCCGGGCCCCGGGCGCGCCACGGGCAGGCGCTGTACACGTTGTTCTG
>NW_012267251.1:12095336-12206081 GCF_000151885.1 Dipodomys ordii
CACTGCCCCCCCCAACCCCCTCCCTGCATCCCAGGGGCGCTCGAGGTAACCGGCCTGATGCCCTCTGGGGTCCAAGCCCGGTCCATATATGCTGGGTACTTGGGAGTGCAGCTCCCCGACCCAGGCCCCAGCTCAGCGGCTCACCTTTCCTCCTTTGAACGGCTCTTTTAATCACCAGCCACAGAAGGGCCAACAGGAGAAGGCCCAGGATAGTGGGTACCAGGATGTGAAACCCTTGGTCCAAGCTCCCCGAGCTTGAGCCATCGGAGTGGTAGAAGGATCTAGTCGGGGGAGGGGAGGAAGAGGGTAAGCAAGGAAGATGGGTATACAGAAGCACTCTTCTTTGGGTGGAGATGACTGACTGATGTATCCCTTTGTTAACAGAAATTTCCCCTATTTTACCCAAAGAGACAAGAGTCTTGGGTTCCAATTCTTATCACATAGTCTTTTACTGGCTGTAAACACTGTAGTAAAGCCCCTATCCAAACTAGGAATCAAGTGTCCTGGGTTCATTTGAAGCTACTTAGTTTCTCATGGTCTCAGTTTCCCCATTTATAGGTCACAAATGATGTGTGAGGTCCTTTTCCTCCCTAACGTGTTTATATTTGCTAAAATGAAAGCAATTAAAAACAACCACAACTCAATGGCTTAGTGGCTGTCCTTAACACCATTCTCATTTAGTTCTCCATCAAAACAGATTTAAATGAGCCTGAGTGATTGAGAGAGGTCTCATTTCATTCTACAAGGTCAATGTTTGGAGTATTGGCCAGTGTATTTTTGTTAATAGGACTGAATTAATGTGATACATTTATAGCATATTTTGCAGCAGCCTTCTGGTGACAGTGCCAAGAAGGGTGGCCAACAGTGGACATTGCTGGATGGCCTCCGGGCATCTCTTAACTCTAGCTTGTTTTGCCTGGGTTCTAGCCTATCCTGGCTGGTGGAGGCTCTTACCTCTGCCTGGTGTGGTAGTTGTAGCTGGTCACTTGGTGCCCGAATAGCCCCTCCTGAGTGGGAGTTTTTGAGGTAGTGGTTGTCAGGAGAGTTGGAGGCTTGGCAGTGGCTACCGAAGATGTTCTGGAAACTCCAGGATAGTGAATTGCTAGAGTGGTGGGGGAAGAATGGTGGGCTGGAGAGCTCTCCATCCTTTGAGCTGGGGTGGTAACTGCAGGAGGTGGTAGGAAATAAAAAACACCAATTTTCTATTCATACAGTGTTCTCTAGTCTCCAGAGTCTTTAAGAAGCTCTTTCCTTTTGCCCAGGCTACCTTTGCTCCTGAAGTTCTCATGGCCCACGTGTCTCCCCAGCGTACCATCTACACTGGATCGGTGTAGATCAGTACCCCTTCCTTGGGAAACCTTCACTAACTTCCCAGGGAGAAAACTGACCCTCCTCTGTTTATAGTTTATAGATCTAGTCCCACACTACCTACTGCTATGTGTGTGTACTTACCTCTTCTCCCAACCCCTTCCTGTCGGTCACCACTATGGCTCCATGACCTCCCCATTTATCTTATTCTAGCACCTAAAAGGGTGTAATAATACTCTACTAGTGTATCTTTCACATAGGATATGTGTGAAGATGTGATGAAAACGGTGTGCGTCAAACTGTATTTAAAATTGGAAAATGATTCTGAAATACGAAGTTACTATTAGTATGAGATTCATCCTTTAATTACAAAGAGAGTTGATAAAAAAATCACTGGTGGACATCAGGTACCCTTGTAGGTAGAAGGAAGCATGATGATTTCCAGTAGGGAAACCTCTGTGCAATCTTGGTTTGGGCAGTCATTCAAAAAGGATCTAGGTTTTGTGAATGGAACACAGACTTCATTATGTGTGGTGCCACCTGGTGGTGGTGGTGTGTAAGTTCTACAACTAGGGCTCAGTTTCTTGGCTGCAAGGAAGAGTAGGCTTTGGAAATACACATGTGAGACACAGTTCTGCTCTACTAGATGGACTTGTCCATCCTCCATTTTTCACAATGTCACAGCATTCCTCCCCAGCCCCACCTTTCCCACTACTGTTTTGGTAAACTGACCTGCGGCAATGGATTCAGAAGAACTGGTTTGTGTGACAATTTGGAGCCACTTGGGCATCTGCATGTGCAGGTATCTGTGAAACCATTCTGGAGGCCCAGATATCGGCTCCTCTTCCAAGAATGGCTCATAGGCTATTGGAGGCAAGAGAAATTTGGTGGTAGTCTGGGGTAATGGAGGAGGCCTGGGGAAGGGCTGGTGGCTATTAATAGATGCTGACTGAGCCAGGGTAGATGGCAGTAAGGAACTGAGGATGAGCAGAAAATGAAATGGGCTTCCTTCTCGGAAGGACATATTCTCTCTTTAACTCAGCCGACATTTCCTTCAAAATCATCAAAGATAATTGGGACTGTCAACTGCAGCATTATGCTGGGTATGTAGCCCCTGAAGAGGAAGATAAAGGCATGATTCAAGAGAAATAATAGCAGTTGTGGTTTATAAACAGTGATAAACGTGGTTTTAAAATGGGGCTGGATAAATGCATGTCCTTTATATTCATTTCTAGTATTTCTCACAGGACAATGATGTCCCTTCTTTAAGTTTTCTCCAGTTTGAGAGCCTCTCCTCAGCCTCATGCCTTCCTTTCTCCTCAAGCCGTGGGCAGCATGGTCTAACACATAGACACACCTGTCCTTCTTCTTCCATCCACTGTTGGATAGAAAGTTTCTCGTCCCAGAGGTGAAGTTTAGCTTCAGAAATCCTAGTTGTTGCTGCACTGGCTAGCATGATGATAGCATCACAGCCCAGGGACTATTGCAGTTAAATGAAAACATTTCCCGGGTGGCCTGAGCAATCATGCAGCCGGGGTACCTACCATTGTGTACATTCAAGATGACTTTCTGGGTCTTTCCCAAGTCTGTGTACTTGCCCACCCCACAGGCATAGATCCCGCTGTCACTTTCGGTCAACTTCATTATCGCTACCAGGAAGAGATTCTTGTCTGAGCATGGCTTTAGAGTGATTCGGTCCCAGTATTCCTTCCTGATGAATGTGCTGGACACCACCGTAACACAAGCTCCAGACTTGGTCATCTGCCGGCACAGGTACAGCCTCACATTAATGTCAGGCATTGGGCACTTGATGATAATGGATCCGCCCAGCTCTCCATCCAGCTGTACTTCCGGGAGGATCCTCAGAGCCCCAGAGACTGCAAAGGAGAGAGAGAGAGAGAGAAAGAGAGAGAGAGAGAGAGAGAGAGAGAGTTGATACAAGAAGAGGCCCATCCACATCTATATTCCAACCCAGCCACTTCCATACTCTGAGTTATCTCTCCAACCTAGGCCCCAACCCAGCTTCACACTCATCTTCAGATCCAGTCCCATCCACCTCATCAGCCTACTGCCAGCCAGCCCTTAGCCCTGGCACAAAGGTGATTTCTATCTTGGCCTCATCCTTAACTTCTTCTCAGGCCAGCTCTGTACCCATCCCAATCCTATTTCCCAGCCTTTACCCTATTTCCCTCTTGTCCCAAGATCCAGCCTCATTACTAAATATGCAAGGATCGAGACAACTTCCCTCTGAGAATGTAGTCAAAACTACACCTGCACCACCAAAGGAGAACTCATATTTGAGTGACCCCAGCCCCCCACAATGGTATAAACCCTGCAAGTCATTTCAGGTTGGTACTGGGAGGTGTGGTAGAGCTATACTGCAGCAAACTGTCCTTTTCAGTTTTGCTTTGCTCAGTTTTAGCCAGCCAACGGTTCCTTATACCAATTCTCTGTCTTTCAGACATTCAACAAGTAGGTATGGAAAGCCTTTCACGTGTGCATGAATCATCTGGCGGTGATATGAACAGACAGATACCCTGGCATGGTGTAATAATGGGGACAGGCACCAGGTTTCGTGGGAGGACAAGCAGGGGCACCTGATCCAGGTTGCTGAGGGGGAATGAGAAGTTGAAGGGAGGCTTTCTGGAAGAGGTGCTGTGCGAGCTGTGACCTGAAGGAATGGGCAGGAAGAGTGATCAAGAGGCGCCATGCTCATCCCTGAGGTAAGGAACTCATAGGAAGGAAATTAAGGACATGTATGAGTCTGAGTGCACATGTATGTGTGTGTGTGTGAACATATCATATGTGTGTTGGAGAAGAGTAAGAGCTGTGTATTTAAAAAATCCCTACCATCCAAAAGCTTATACATTGGGTAAGAGAAAGGCAGATGAGTGCAGTTTGACCGGTACAGAAGAGGGTAAAGGCTGGGCTGATTAAATGTCAGCTAAGTCGTTCTCAACATGTTTGTGTATTTCTAGGAAGAAGGTGTGTGGAGTAAAGCATTTGTGTGTTGGAGTAAGGTTAGAGGACTGGACTGAAGAGGGGTCTAAATGGCAAGAAAAAAAAAGTCCTCATAAAAGTGGGAAGGCAAGAGAGAACAGAGCATGTGGATGGGCGTAGGATGTCTACAAAGAGTAGATGTATCCAAACCATGTGCTCAGAATAGGCCCAAGTCTAGTCAAATGAGAGTCAAGAAAAGGGTCAGAAAGTGGCAGGGCTGGAGTTTTCTGGATGAGGAGGGAAGGATACAGACAGGATAAAGAGGTAGAAATAATCATGGAGGAGAGATAGAGGTATGCGAGGGTAGGAAGGGGCTAGAAAGTGGGTACCTACAGGAGATCCTGAGTTCTACAAGTGTAGCTGATATTAATGTAGAACCAGATGGAGAGGGCCCAGATAGAAAGTCCAGGCACAATCACAGCGGTAATGTGGTGATGGAAGGGCGACCTGCTCATGAGGACTCAGCCGATGTCCCAGATCTAATCAGGAGTGTGGGGGAAAGGGGTGAGTCACCCCGTGCACTCATATCTGCATGGGAAGCTGAGCAGTGAGCTGAGCACCTCAGCACCAAGGGTGGAAACGCATGAGTGTTTTTGAATGATGCTAACCCAGCCAGACGTGGGGGTAGGGAGGGGAGGCTCAGGAACAGGATGTTACACAATGGAACAGGGGCAAGACAGAGAAGAGATGGGGCTATTGTCTATGAAGTCTCATGGTATATACACTGAACAGATGAAGCCCAAGGAAATCTGGGCACACTGAGCTCTTGTTGACCAGAAAGCACCAGCTGGCAATGTGAAAACGGCCTGCTTTCAGGAAAAAAGCATCAACTCGCTTTGATGTGCATGCAAACCTACACCCAAGACCTAGAAAAGCAGGTTTCCAAGAGAGACAAGTAGATAAAACCCCTTGGTTTAGAATTATAAAATGACCTAAGCCACGTAGGAGAACTCATTGTGCCTTTGGTGCTATCACATATGCATGGTGATTGGGTTTTTAGACAGGGGCTAGGTATCTGCATTGTTTCTGTGTTACCTATACTAGGATTTGAACTCAGGACCTTGATCTCTCTCTTGGCTTTTTCATTCAAGGTTGGCACTCTATCCCTCGAGCCATACTTCCACATCTGGCTTTTTGCTGGTTACTTGGAGATAAGAGGCTCATAAACGTTTTGAACCACAATCCCTCTGATCTTAGCCTCCTTAGATCTGTATTTTAAAGGAGCATCCCAGGGTTCCCTGTCTACATCTTCCATCCTGTATTACTACATTTAAAAATGGAGACTGGAGGGAAGGGATAGTGGGAAGGGGTAACAATGATAGACAAGAAATGTAGTCATGGCCTTACTCATGTAACTGTAACCCCTCCGTACAGCATCTTCACAACAAAGTAAAAAAAAAATAAACAAAAATGGAGATTCGAAGTTTCAGTAGCGATGGTAGAGGTGAGGAGCTATGTGGTTTAAAAACTCTCTCTTGTGGCGCTGTGGCTCAAGTGATAGAGCACTCACTTTGAGCTGAAGAGCTCGGGGACAGTGCCCGGGCCCAGAGTTCAAGCCCCATGACCGATTAAAAAAAATAATAAACTCTCTCTTGCCAGGCACTGGTGGCTCACACTTGTAATCTTAGCTCCTCAGGAGGCTGAGATCTGAAGATCACAGTTCAAAGCTAGCCTAGGCAAGAAAATGTGCATGGCTCTTATCTCCAATAATTTACCCCCATCCCTCCCAAAAAGACAGAAGCGAAGTTCTGGCTCAAGTGATAGAGTGCTAGCCTTGGGCAAAAAAACTCAAGGACAGTGCCCAGGCCCTGTGTTCAAGCACCAGGACTATCACACATGGGCACACGCACACACATGCTCTTTCTCTTCATGTATAATGGGATGTAAATACATGTTAGGGTTGTGGAAAATACTCTATAGTTTTCCTAAACTATGGCCAAAGGCCCAGTGGCTTTTGGTGACGATGGGGTATAGATTTCACCTAAGTGTCTATTTCCTTCCGTTCATGTCACATTCCTAGCTCCTGCCTTCCCTCTGACACCACTCCATGTCTACTCTGCTTGAATATCTAAGAGGCTACCACAACAGCCACAAGAGAATTCCGGATTCCTCTTTCCAGTCCTGTTCTTTCAGATACTTTTTCCATCTCAGAAAACAGAAGTACCATTCATCCACACGTACCCTCATATTAATGAACCAAAAATGCATCCTAAGTGTATGGGGTGTGTGTATGTGTGTGTGCGTGTGTGTGCACGTGTGTGTGCACATATACTGAGTCACAACACTAAGTATAGGTATTATTGTTGTTAAGGTGAAGGTACTAAGCGATTTGCAAGCCCACATCCTATACTACTACTTCTGTATCACTTGCTTTATGGTAGCACTCCTCATTGGGGCCCAGGCATTGTGAGTGTTTACTGGCCTGGGCTCCAGGGACAGGTCCTCTCCTACATTAGTAGGATCCAGGGCGGTAATACAAATCAAGGTCCAAATACCACCTGTCTGAATAGTTAATCATTATAATAAACTGTTGAATAAAATATTTCATTTCTCCCCATCTTAGCAAAATATTATAAAGTGGATGTCCACTTTATAATGTGACCATGGGAAAATGGCCCCAAATTTCCTGTCCCCATCCTGTGGTCCCTCTCCATCCCTGGCTCTTGCTTACATTGAAAGGATCCTAGTGTAGACATAGTAGACACCCTAGTCTGAATGTACAGCCCTCCCACTACTACCTCCTTCCTGGATAGATACCTGTGGCCACGTTCATCGGCCAGGTGTCAGCCTCAGGAGAAAGACCAGAATAGAAGCTTGTACAGTCATTGAAGGAATTCCAGTTCAAGCAGGGGGGAAATTAGTGTGAGCTTGGGGTGGACACTCCATCCTGGACCTGTGTACTCTTTACCCAGGGGGTTGGGTCTGGCAAGACAAGGCCGGGGCCTGGAGCAGGGTCTCTTTCTGAGGCCCATGTTTAGCTGACCAACTGTTGTGCCTGTGTGTCCCTCTGTCTCTCTACTTCCCAGAGTCTCTGGTAAGTGCATTTAAATTCCATACCTTTGGCCTTTCCAAGCACTTCAGTCTTTTTTTAAAAAAAATACAATAAATATTTGAGTTTCTTCCATATTCAAGACATTATAAAGTATGGATGAGGAATCTGTTGACCCTGGAGGAATTTATCATGTAATAAAGCGAAGAATATAAACTCATACTGAGCTACAGTGTGAATGAACGTGGTCAGTTATTGGCGCTCAGAAGTGTCTATGAGAAGAAATGGTATTTAAGGTGGTCTCCGAAATCCACGATAGTGAAGGTGAGATAAAGAATGTTTCTGGCAGCAGGAACAGCCCGAGCAAGGGCACGGTGGTAGGAATGTTAGCGTTAGTTCAAGGGAGAGTCCTGTTTGGTAGAGGGAGGTTACTGTAAGTGTATTTAATTAGTAAACAGTGGGTGCCATTGACATTTCCACAGCGGCAATCCTGAGTCAAGATTAATTGGGAGCTGCATACCCGCTACTTTGAAAGAAGTGGGAACGAGAGTTGAGGGATGAGTGTGTTTTCTTTCTTTCTCCATCTGCTATTGCATGGTAAATATGGATCTAGAAGACACAGGTATCGGCCACTGATTGAAGCAAAGTCTTTATGGAGATGAAAGGCCAGAGGTAGGAAAAAACCATTCTGTAATTTTGTGGCTGATGTTAGAGCTACGAAGGCCAGACGGAATAGCGGCCTTGCATGGGGACCAATGGGGCAAGGTATTAGGATGGCTGTGCTTCAGATGTTCTAGGGAAGTTGAAGTGGAGGTTTTGATATGAATTATGGAATCAGAAGACCGATTCAAGCTGGTAGATGGAGTAGAAGGGTCTTCATCCAGCTAAACGCTGGAATTTCAAGTGTGAAAAGAGATCGAACGTAAGAGAAAATAGGAATACAATTTTAGAGGCGCCTCCTTTAGGGACCCATATTAGTAGGCAAAGAAGGTATCCAGGAGAATGCCCTTGAGGGATAAACTTAACAGTGTCTGGAGTGGAGAGGCGACCCTGGACGCCAGTGGGGAAGGCCTTCAAGGCTGTCTGGAGCCTTCATCCTTCTCCTGCCTTATATACTAATTTGCAACTGGATCTGTCTAGACACATCCAAGGTGGAGGTGCCCAGCAATTGAATCCCTATGGTCATTTCAATCCTTTAAGAAACCTGAAGTGTTTTCCCAAAGCACTTACCTGGCAGGAAGTAAAGGGACCAAAGCCAGAAGTCCATGGTTCTTTTCCAGAGTCAGGTGCCACCCAAGAGCTCCTGGAGGGGGCCGGATACCCGCTCTCCAGCCAGGAGCCTTGCGCAATTGTGAGCTTGAAAGAGATTCTGATCCTCTTGAGGGGGCAAAAGCGTAAAAATGAGGAAACGACAACCCATCATGTTCCCTAGCTACGCTTCTACTAAAAAGGAAAATGACAAACCACAGCGGAAGTGAGTTGAGAAAACAGGCTGCGAGATGGGTCACCGGGGTTCAAAGAGCCTCTAGGAAGCTCTCAAGACTGTGTACAACCACCGGGGGATCTGGTTCCTTGCCGGTGAATTGCGAATTTCTTTGCCTTGGAACATTTATTTATTTGTTTGTTTGTTTATTTATATTCTACAGGTGTTACACAGAAGGGGTACAGTTATGTAAGCCAGGTTACAGTTATGTAAAGTCAGGAGATCTTTTCTTTTTGGACAGTGTCACTGGTTCTCTCGCTCTCTCCTAGTTTTTCCCTCCCATCTCCACCCACCAGTCTGATAGCTCCTTTTCAACAGTGTCCAGTGAGTACCACAGCTGCATTTATTTACCATTAATCCCTCCATTTCTATGCCCCCTTACTCTTCCAAGGACAGAGAAATGAATAAATAAGGCCAAAAGAAAAGAATAACAAAGGGAAAAAACCCTTTCTTCCATTTCCTGGAATTCATGTTGATAATATTATTTTACATGTGTTCCCCCTTAAGAGTATCCTCCTTTGGTCTCATTGTGTGTGGATGCCTACAGTCCTGTTCGATTTATCATGTCTAGGTGTATTTCAGATCTAGCTTCCCCATACAAGAGAAAACATGTGACAGTGGCACATGCTACTGTGGCACTTTTTTCAGGATTGGATATACAAACTTTAGATATCTTGCTTGACTCCTGACCTGGAGTTATTTATTCTATCCCTGTCTTCAGAGCCAAAGATACTCAGCACCAACTCTCCTCATCTCTGGAAGGCTGTGTGGGCAGAAGCTTGGGCCAGAAATCAGAAGATGCTGGCTGTGGTCCTAGTGCATCCTCACCCTGTCCAGCGCTGTCCAGGGTCTATGGTGTGGGGCTGCTAACCATCGACTTGATGCTGTGTATCCGCTTTTCTCTGTGCCTCAGTGAAGATGAGATCAAAGGACCCCGGGTGCGTTTCTTCACACAGAACGTCATTCCTGGGTCTCACCCGCAGCTTGTCCAGTGCCTGAGCCATCCCTCCGCTGACACGTGCCCCCAGCGGTGTCCATGAGGTGCTGCTTCCTTCTTACTGAAGCACAAACCACTGATCAGTGACCACAGAAACAAGGCCAGGAGGAGAGGTGACAAGTCATACAGCAACTCTGACATAAGTCACAACAGCTTTCTCTTCAAGGGCCCCAGGGTAGATCCATTGACCAGAGCGGGGGGAGGGAGAGTGGTGGAGGTCATAAAGTATCCTGGTGGGAGATTAGGACTCAAATCAGAAGCCCCAAATTCTTGGCACTTTCTAGCTTCAGACAAACTTTACTGAGCCTCAGATTTCTCATGGATAACATGGAGGTAGTCCCTGTCCTGTCTCACACAGCTGTTATGACACCAGCAGACACCACGGCTGTGGAAGTGTTTTGCAGGCCTTTGAAGGTAAAGGAGCAGATTTTCCACCCCAGGCGGTGGGTTCACCGGGCTCCCCCACCAGGCACTGCGGCCTCTTGTGGCCATGGAAGATCCCAGCTGTTTGCATACGGCTGCTCTGGGGTGTGTATTCACCACTTCCCACTCGCCCACACACACAGCAGATTGTATCACATGCTCTCCAAGACACAAAACAAGCTGTGTGGTGGATGCAGAGTGTGTGTGGAGTAGCACAGGTGCAGAGGAAGTGAGTGCGGGGGTGGGCCAGCAGCCCCACCCCTTCATGCTCAGAGCAGCTTCCTGGTGATGCCCTGCAGCCAGCAAATGGGCCGAGATGTCAGAAGCTGGCCCCTGCAGCCTCTGGCTGCCAGGGGGTTTTACTAGGATCAGGCCTACCTTGCCCTACTCAGAGGGAAGCCTGCATATAACTGGCCGCTTCCCATTTGCATGGCAATTGGGGTACCAATGATAAAGGTGATGGAAGTGACAATGGGTGTGAGAGAAAGGTGCAAACCTAAGTATGGGTGTGTGTGTGCATAGACCATGTGATAGGTGAGTGGACCCTGTGTGTATGCAGTATATGTAGTGTGGTGTGTGGTATGGCTGTGTATGGGACATGTATTGTGTGATGTGTGGCTATTAATGTGTGTGTGTGCAGTGTGTGTTGTGTGAATGTTGTGTTGGACTGTGACTCATGGTTGTGTGGTGTATACATATAGCTGCTCCAAGATGGATTAGGTGCCTATGAGAGTGGGTCAGAAAGCTTTTGACATGTGCAGCCCCAGAAAGACCCTTAAAAAAATCTCATGAGGCTCGGAGCTACAAGTAGCAAGGCGTTCTTGCACAGTCAAGAAGTGATTGAAGGAATGGGAACTCCCAGACCTCAGCCTGTTTAAGTCTCCGCTTTGAGATCCTGGCCCCAAAAGGTCTTAGAAGTTGGGCCTAGGGAAGACAGACCCCTGGCTAAAGGGTGTTGTGGGCAGTACCTACTCTCTTCTCTGTTTCCTGTGTGAGTTTGACCTCTGTTTTGATGCATAGTCTGCCCCCATCCCTGATCCTTCTATTTCCCAGGAGCAAGGCAGACAGAAGTGCACAAAGGCCCAAGGATTCAGCTGACCCAACACACATGTTCTGGAGGCCCATAGGGAGGAGCCGAGTGGAGAACATTCCCAGCTAGATGACAGGCAGCCGGAGGAAATAAATATTAGCAGCTGCAGTGGGCGGTGCCCAGAGCCCTGCAGGTGAATTCGTTCACTGTTTTCCTTAATGGCCTCCTCCTCATTACGCTGTGCAACAGGCTGTGTGTTACAGCATTTCTCCTAAGATGCCCGTGAGGATGCACGAGACAAACCTCACACAGGCTTCGCACCCAGCCTGGAACGTAGTGAGAGTGATTTACCCCTGTCGCTGGGGTAGAGGTGACTGAACCCTGTTCTGCTTGAGTACTGCAGTTCTGTTATTCTATCATGGCCTTTCCCATGGCCAGGCTCTGAAGAGCCATCTTCTGGACTTTTACAACACAGAAGGCCTCCAAGCTCAGGTGGTTCTCCCATGAGTCATGGCCCACCAGAAGAACCTCCTTGTCTAGAATTCTAGAAGCTACAGCTGCATCCCCATCAGAGAGAAGAAGTAAATTAACTTTCCTCATGGCCTCTGCTGCCTGGAGGGAAACCCAAGGCTGTCTCTGTTCCGAGCTGGGGCTAGGTAATTGAAGAGTACTGTAGTTGGTGGACCAGACAGGAGAGGGGAAGTGAGACTCAAGAACTAAAGTCAGAGTCCCAGCAAGAGAAGGTTGGAAAGTGTCTGTACCTGAAGAATTATCCTTGAGGCCTGGCTAGAAGACAAGGTCACTGCAGGCCAGATGGAAGATGAGAGGGGACTGTCTCCTGCAGAGAAGTGTCCAAACACAGGCCCTGAGGAAGGGTCTAGGGATACAGAGGGGGGAGCAAGCTACCAGTGGGAGACAGCTGGGATATTCCTTATAGCATATGACATGGCTTAGTGCCAGCACCTAGAATGAGCTTAATGGACAAAGGGTCTTATCTAATCACTCTCCCCCACACAGAGATTTTTATATTAACTACTCCAAACCTTAAGTTATCATTTAACTAGCTCCTAGTTGATAACCCTATAGGAATAGATTGTTTATGTGACTACCTTTGGTTTTAATTAAGTGCTTCTTGATCTTAGACAGTACCCCAGAAACATATGAAGTTCAAGGTTAAGTAATGGATGCTTTTTTTTTAATTTGACATTTTATTATGCAAAAACCTCTTGCATTTCCTAAAAATAAATCTTTATTTTCTCTCAGTGCTATCCAGTTCTCATAGACTTTGTCGACGTGAGACAAATAAAAGTTTATATTTTTATTTAGTTTTATGACTCTGGGCTTGTGCCTTAATGTTTTCTCAGCAATTTCCTGATCCTCAATAAGGAAAGCACACTTGATCCTATCACTGACACATTCACCCTACACGGAACTACCACAGGCCCTGTTGACGTGTGCTGGTTTGTTCGTTTGTTTCAGAAAGTCTCATAAGGATTTTATAGCACAAACCCTTCAAGTCAGCCTGGCATACATCACATACAGGTTTTAGTGCTCTGCCAATCTTCTGATACAAAGTTAAGCAACTCTGTTGCTAGGGGTTCAGGACAGCCTAGTTTGATGATGGTTCATCAAACACTGGGCCATTCTTTTCTTTCTTTCTTTCTTTCTTTCTTTCTTTCTTTCTTTCTTTCTTTCTTTCTTTCTTTCTTTCTTTCTTTCTTTCTCTTTCTCTCTCCCTCTCTCTCTCTTTCTTTCTTTCTCTCTTTCTTTCTTTGTCAGTCGTGGGTCTTGAACTCTGGGCCTGAGCGTTGTCTCTGAGCACTTCAGCTCAAGGCAAGTACTCTACCACTTGAGTCAAAGCGACACTTCCGGTTTTCTGGTGGTTAATAGGAGATAAGAGTCTTCTGAGTAGCTAGGATTACAGGCATGAGCCACTGGGCCATTCTTAATGTCTCTAGACCTGTTCCTGGAAGATCTCTGTATCAAGATTTTCTCTTTCATGTCCGAATGGATTATCAATCATAATGCTTTTAATTTATCCTACTATAAATAGTCTTGATTATTTTCTATAATATAGAAACTCAATCCATTCATCTACTGAGGGGCATCTGGTTTGGTTCCATATCTTAGCTATGGTAAATAATGCTGCAATAAACATAGTTGTGCTGGTAGCTTTAGTATAGTCTTGTTTGTGATCATTTGGGTAAATGCCCAAAAGTGGGATTGCTAGGGGAGCTCTATGTGGAGTCTTTTGAGGAACCTCCATACTACTTTCCAAAGTGGTTGAACAAGTTTACACTCCCACCAACAATGCAGTAAGGTTCCCTTCTGTCAACATCCCCTCCAGCATCTGTTGTTATTAGAGTTCTTGATTATAGCCATATTCAAATGCTTTTTCTTTCATGTGATTGTTTCTAACATATTTATAAGATGATTTTTTTGTTGCTTTGTGTGTCCCTCCCCCACAGTATAACCCCTGCTTTCACTGTATTTGATGTTGGTATAATTTGTGAAGGGGAAAGGCTAAAACAAATCATTTAAATAGGGATACAGCTGGACCCATTGCAACAATGATATGTACAAGTCGTTATGTCAAAAAAGGAACTTTACCACTGTGGCCAGAGGGGGAGGGAAGGGGAGATGGGAGGGGATGGGAAGAGGAATCAAAGGAGGAGGCAACAATGCTTGATAAGAAATGTACTCATTATCTTGCCCATGTAATTGTAAAGAAAAGAAACTCAAGGGCTTGGCCACTGGAGTTGACCTAAAACAATTCTTTTACTGAAGGCAGTCTTGGTTCCAGGTTTAGACCTTCCCTTCTGCCCCTTTCAGCCAACCCTTGGGTGGTGGGGGGAGAGGGAAACTACTGCTTTGGGTACATGAAAGGGTTACCTGGGAAAACACAAGTCTGGGAGAAAAATGCAGTCTGAGGCTCCTTCGTGGCAATCAGAGCATTTAATGATCAGTTAAGTCACATTTCTGATTTGTTAGCAAGTGCCAGATCGTAGGTGCTGGTTGAACTACAGAGCAGCAAGAGAAAGATTTTCAGCTTTAGTTTCCAGGCACCGTCCAAAACCTTGTCTTCTTCCCTTCCTCTCAGGGGTTGTGTTTCACTGCTTTCTTGTCTTAGTCCCAAGAATGTGACAGGAAAGAGAAGGGCTGTGAACAGGGTTAATTTTCCTGCAGTGGGGCAGATCAGTTAGCATTTTCATTTTTCTCTTCCCTCTCCTCCTGATAATGAAACCCTGCCTTCAACAGAGAGGCTGGCTAGTCAACAGCACAGGAGCTGCCATACCAGCTTTGATACTTGTAGCTCAAGGGTGCTCTAGAGATGCTCTTGTTTCTCCTCTCAGATCCTTGGTGTTCTTACCAGTGAGGTGGGAAGAATGTGTGCTTATGAATGCTGTGGAGGCTGACTTTTTGTGATGTCCCATAAGTGAAAAGACAGACACTTCCAGTCATGTTTATGAAAAGCCTTGAGATGCATGGCATCTTGTGTGGCTACTGGACGTTAGTAAATGGTCAACTATGTATATACTCTGTGTGTGTGTGTGTGTGTGTGTGTGTGCGCGCGTGCCAGTGCTGGGGCTTGAACTCAGGGCTTGGGCACTATCCTTTAGCTTTTTCACTCAGGGCTGATACTCTACCACTTGAACCACTGCCCCACTTCTGGCTGGTTCTCTGGATAAGGATCCCACAGGTTTTCCTACACGGGCTGGCTTTGAACCGTGATCCTCAGATCTCAACTTTCCTGGGTAGCTAGGATTACAGGTGGGAGCTGCTGGTACCTGACTAAATAACCTCCTTTGAATGAGGAAAGGAAGAAGAAAGGAGGGAAGGGAGAGGAAGACAGACCAGAAGAGCAAGTCACATTGCCATCCTATTATGAAGGTGCAGGGAGATTCCAAATGTTTCTCCCCCCTGACATGACCCACCCCCCCCAACTTGGATTCTTTTACTTTTAGAGACTTCCCCCTCCCCCAAGAGCTGAATATTTCTCCCCACCTTCCGTTCTCTCAACATAATAAGCTGCAGGTGGGAACTGCTCTCCCCACACCCCATCCCCAATGGGAATAATCAGGTGAGGCTTTGATGCCACTGCGGAAGGGACCAGCACAGCACACAGCACACGGGTAGGAAAAGCCTAAACGAGGGGTGAGTGCAAGCTGTGACTAGATCAACGTGATTCTGAAGGTGACTGGCATGCTCAGGGCGGGCGGCTGGTGCTTCTAGGCTTCCCTGGGGCCGTCTTCCAGCTGGGCAGCAATGTTGTTGGACTGGAACAGGAAAGCTGAGTAGGCCATGTCGGCTTCCTCCTTGGACGACTAGGGAGGGGCAGAAGAAGCATCAGTGGACGAGGGTCCAGCATTCAGTATCCTGCATTCACCATCTTTACCTGGGCAACACAAGCCTGCTTGACCCTGGCCCCCGGTCCAACCCCTTCCACTCATTTGGAGGGCCTCATTTTGAGAAATGGAAAGTTGCAGGCTCTAAAAATAGTTTCCCTTGTCTCACTACCTCCCTCCGCCACGTGGGGTGGAACCACTTCTGTTGGTGGGGCCTGTCCCCGGAAGCTGCACCCGACATAGTTCAAGGTCAAGGTGGCCCAGGTTGGGCTTTCTCCTAAAACCCAGAGACCATAGCTTTTCAGCAGCACCAGGTGGGCAGAGAAGGGAGCTTCTAAGACTCACTCCGTCTCCTAATTGGGAGAAATGTGGGACCGCTGCTGCCCAGAGGGAGAGCAAACCTGATTTTTTTTTTTAAGCATCAAGGCCTCTGGGTCAGAGGCAAGGTAGTATTCTAGAGTCTTAGTGGGGAATGAAGGGACAAGAAGCAACAGAGGCAAGAAATGTCTCTGTTGGGATTCAGGTGATGTGGCAATTGGCCGGAGTGGGCAGGGGCAGGGTTGGGTTCCTTCCTAGTGACAAGTTGACCCCCATGTGTGAATATCTTCTAAACCCAGCTTCCACAGTCTAGAGAAGACCTTGCCTAAGCCCTCCCACTGACACGTGATATTCTTATCCATATTTTCCATGCACCGGCCTTCCTTACCTCCTGGCGTCTACCCCTGCAAACCCACAGCCTCAGACACAGCGTCCCTCCTCCCTCAGCCACCCTCCTTCCTCCGCCTCATTCACACTAACGACCCACAGCTAGGAAGTTAGGTTTTCCCTTCTGAAAGTCCTCCTGGACATCCTTTCCACTGTCTTCCCTGATCTGGGGTCCACTTGTGTGAGGTGATTGCATTCTGATGTTTATATAACTGCAGTCCCAAATGTGGCGGAGTCTCCTTCTCCCTCCTCATCCTCACCCTTTTCGCTTTCTTGGGTTCTTCAGGGTCCTCGGGGACCTTGGTGGTGGTCTCCAGCTCTGTACATAGAAACAGTGTGGTTAGCTCTCGTGAGCTCTATTTCTACCCTGGATTTGGAGGTGGGTCCAATCTGCCCTCGTGCGGTTGGTCATTCTGAGACCTACCACGTTTTGCTTCAAGATCTGTCTCTAGAGTGACTGATGAGGCCCCCATGTTGTCATTGCCACCGAAGTCCCTGGAGTTGTTGAAGTCTGCCATGCTAATGTCTGTCCTGTAGCTTTGGAGTGAAATCCGGTCTGTCCAAGAGAAAGAAGAGTTGGTGTTGGGGAAAGGTTGGGGAAGATAAATCAAGGCCAGCCGCTCCTCTGTGGGAGGATTCCTGAGGCCCTTGGGAGTGGGCCCAAACCAGAATGGAAGCCATCTGAGTCTTTTCGTGGATAATCAAGACTGATTGTCACTCTAACTCTCCATGCACAGAGTGGCATTGTTCTGTCCTTACCTCAGCCCTGTAATATGGTTATTATTACTCTATCTTGAGCCACAAAGCAACTGAGGCATGAGATCAGGATGTGCTAAAGTAACACCGCCAATTGGTCATCAGCTAGGTGGTGTCCAGCATCCTGGGTTCTGGTCCCTTTCTTGGCACTGAAGTTGGATCCTGAGCCACAGAGGTGGCTTTCCAGAGACAGGATCAGGACATCTGTGCTTGATTAGGTTTCAGAGGTATGTGTGTGAGAGTGTGTGTGTGGAGGGGGGGGTTTGTATTTTCCTCCACATGCTTTCTCAGAATCCTAGCAAGTCCATAGAAAGGAGGAGATTATGGGAGCCTCCTCCAGGGATAGCTGAGCCAGAATCCAAGGCTCAGGGCTAGAGGTAGAGCAGAGACCATTCTAGAGACTCACCCACATTCTTCCGGTGCCGGACTCTGGCCACCCACACAGTGATGGCACCCACGGTCAGCACCAGGCCCAGAGGCACCAGAGTAGAGAGCAGCACTTGGGAGCTCCTGCCATGTCCCTCCGAGCTGGAAGAAGGATTAAGTCAGTCTATCACTGGAAGGGAGATTTGGAGCTCAGAGCTAGTGTCAAAGCTAGTGTTCCTCCCAGTTTGTGAACTCTGACCTCTAAGCATTGTTCCCCAGCCTCCTTCTCCTTAGAAGCCTTCCTAGACCTGGCAAGACAAGGGCCTAGAACACCCCAGGTCTGGGGGATGGACCAAAGCCTACATGAGGCCAGAGCCATGGGAGGAAGGGGTGAGGGTACCAGTGGGCCCTTGCCTGAGTTGTTCTATGAGAGGAAAGTCCCAACCCTCCCCTCACCTGCCAGCCCCTGCAGATGCCCTGCCTTCCTGGGCTTGGTCTCCTCTCTCCTCCAGCACTGTTTCTTCGACATTAAGCCTGGGATTCACAATAGCTGTGTTATCCGGGGTCAGCTCCCTGGCACCGGGCTCTGCCACCTTCACCTTAGGAGCAGCATTTGTGTTCACTTGGGAGACATCACGGGATCCTACAGCAGAACAGAGGGGAGAAAGGGACAGGTGAGCATCTTTTTCTCCATGTTTTTGTGCCTGAGAACTTAGGGTCAGGACTCAAAGCTGTCAGAGTGGGACCCAGGATAGCTTTAGAAACCGAGGAACGATTGCCTTTTCTAGAGACAATCTCTGCTCCACAGCTACCAACTTCATTTCCATCTTCAAGGCTCTGTCATCGGGGCAGCTGAGAATCAGGGCCAACTATTAATTACTTAGGGTGTATTGAAACCCTGTATTGAAACCCTGCCCCATGCCTTCCAACTACAGGGCTGGGTGTACCAGTGCTGCCACCTGGTGCTAGCCTGGCAACCACCCATGCGCACTGAGATTTCTAAGGGGCTAAGAATATCCTCTTGGGGGTAAAACATTTTATGCAACCTTTTCAAAGTCTGGAAATGAAAATCTCCTGGATGAGGTTGTCATAATTCTTCTGTTTCAGTGCTGGAGTGAAACCCAAAGCCTTGCACAGGCTAGGCACATGTTTTACCACTGAGCTACTTAATTTTCTTTGTCAGATATGTAATCGCAAGTATCTGGACCTATTTTGTGTCTTCGGATGAGGGAGGATGAACATATTTGTATGTGATAGTGTCTCTGAAGTTTCTTTACATAAAAAAGAATTTCGAGGGGCTGGGAAGGTGGCTCAGTGGTAGAGCGCTTGCCTTGCATGCATGAAGCCCTGGGTTCGATTCCTCAGTACCACATAAGCAGAAAAAAGAAACGGAAGTGGCGCTGTGACTCAAGTGGTAGAACGCTAGCCTTGAGCTGAAGAGCTGAGGGACAGCGCCCAGGCCCAGAGTTCAGGCCCCATGACTGACCAAAAAAATAAGTAAATAAAATTCGAGATTATAGAAAGGGACTTCAATCTGGTTTGAAGGGAATCTATGGGATTTGTCTTAATGTTCAAGTTACATAGCAAATGTATTGTTTTTAGTGTGTATGATTGTTACAGATGCCATTTGGGGAGGATTCCAATGATCTCACTCTAACTGAGCTTCTTTATAGCCAAACCTAGGGGCTAACACCGAATAAGACAGGAGTCTCGGATGAGTCCGGACACAAGATGCCAAGGGCATAGGCTCTGCCCTTGGAGACTCACCCTCTGCTGTCTCTTCAACCGCCACATACACAGCTGCAGTGTCTCCATAGGTGTGGCCCTGTTTCACCCCACACCAATACCAGCCCTCATCCTTCTTGGAGACTGGGTTCAGGGTCAGGTTGACGAGCCGGCTGTTCTGGTCGCAGCCCACAGAGGCAGCTTTAGGTCTCTCTTCTTGGCTGGGCAGAGCCTGACAGCCCCTATTGCTCCACTTGCACCAGTATTTCTCATAGGAGTAGAACTTGCATGGGAAATGGCAGGGGATCGTGACGCTCCCTCCCAGTACAGCGGTCACCTGCTTGGGTACCTTGAGGCTTGGCTCTCCTGGAGCAGGGAAGGAGGAAGAAAAAGGCACAACAAGTTGGAAGTTGGAGATGCTGCAGGAAGTGATGGTCAGGTGTCTTTAGTCTGCATTTCCTGTCAAAAGAGCATTGTGAATAAATACATTCTGTTGAATATACAAGAGACAGAGGAGTGATATGCAGGTGTAATAAGATGCTTATTGATACCCACCATGAACCATCTATGGTCTGCTGTAGAACATAGAACCTTGCTTACTAACTTCGCTTTCTGTTCCTTTTCTTCGAGACTCAATAGAAAGAACCTCCTCAGTAGGTGACACCCACCTACTGCAGAAGAAGCCAGTGGCCTTGATCTTAAGAAGTGCTACAAGTAGGAATTGGAAGAGCATGGGGACAGGTTTCCTCTTGAGAACTGTCCCTGCCCATGCATCAGCATGGATGTAGGTGAGATGGGAGGAAAGGTAAGTCGGGAAACGAGATCATTGTGGAAGCTTTCTCCTTGGCCCCAGCCCAGTCATAGCTCTTACCTTCAACAACCTTGAGCTCTGTTGTCGTCCTCCAGCGAGAACCGCCATTGGTCAGGCACCAGTAGAAGCCAGCATCCTGGCTGGTGAGCTTATTGAGGATGACCGTGTAGGTGCCATTGCCTGGGTCTTCAAACAGTGCCAGCCTGCCCTCGTACTGATCCTGAACCAGTCCCTGGCTCTCCACCAGCAGTGGGCAGCGGCCATTTTGAATCCCCTCCCAGCGGCACCAGTACTTCAGGCTGTTGCTTTCCTTAGGGTCGTAGGGGCAGAGCACGGACACAGAACCTCCTTCCACACCCTTCACCACAGAGCGAGTCTGAGGCATTGTGGTCTCTGAAAGCACAGGCAGAGACGGCATGGGAAGACAGTGATCTCTGAATGCCCTTGTGTGGCCTGAGCTGCTTTCCCAGCCAGGGTTTCAGACAAGATGGAGAGGGACGTTTAGACAAAGCACTTCACCCTCAGGAAAATAACAATCATTTCCTTGTGAGTCCACCTTGTTCTGAGCACAGAATATAAGAGAGACTGTCCACCCTTCTCCTTTGGCTTCTTTAAAGAATTTCCCTTTAAATACGTTTTAAAAAATTTTAATCTAGTTCTTAGCTCATCCTACAAAAACAGCTCAATGGATTGTATCTAAGTTAAAACGCTGTATTTGGAATGAGTAACACCGATCATTTATAATGGCCCAGGATTATTGAAAGTCTCCCCCCAAGAAGTCATCCATTCTCCAACTAGTTAATGTCGAGGTCCATAAGGAACTCAGGGCAGGTAAGAAAGTGGGAGAGTGTGACGAGGACTCCAAGCTGGAAGTAGAACGGATGCCCAAGAAACACAGAAAAAGTCACAAGGAAAGATACTTTGATCTTAAAGTACTGTTCACTGCTTCTCATGAAGACAGCACTATGTCCTAAGGTTTGGGGTGAGAAGAACAGGAATTCAGTTATTTTCCATCACCTGTGTCCATGTGGATGGCCCAGCAGAACATAGCTGGTGACCAGATGATGCTGAATGACAAATAACCATCAGATGCACAGGAGTGGAACATATAGAGGCTGGGGTATTGCTTTTCTGGAAATCTTTGAGACCAAGATAGGCCAATCCTTCCATTTGAGCATGAGGGATATGACACTTCTTTGCTCTGTCTGGCTCAAGGGAGGGGAAACCTGGATGATCTACAATTATTGTCTTCATCAGAAGCATAGCTCTTCTTATTCCTGTTATCCAGGAATAGCCACCCAAGAGTCTTTGATAACAGAGAATCATTGGGAGCTAGCACAAAGTAGATAGAGGCTGCATTTGTCTGTACTACGGCCTAGCTTGTATTCATCCCCAGCAAGTAGATATTGTTGACTGGTGGATGAACATTGATGAATAGACTCATGGAGCTAAGCTAGTCTCTCACCTTCTGGACTGCCCACCCTTCCCTCTCCCGCTCTGGGGTCTCACCCTCATTGACGAAGAGCTGCCACGCCTGGATGGGCCAACCTTCCTCCAGCAGACCCGAAGGGTGGGCACCACACAGATAGCGCCCTGCATCTTCCTTCCTCAGGCCTGTTACCAGCACACTAAAGCGACCATTGTTTTCCTTGGGTGTGAGCAAGATCCTGCCCTCAAAGGCTGGATTCCTCTGCCCTAGAGTGTTGATGATCACATCACAGGTGCCTTCCTTGCTCATCTGGCAGAAAAATTTGGCCTCATTGGCCATCTCTGGGCCCAGAGCACAGTCAAAGGTCACTGAGCTCCTTAGATCCCCATAAACCAGCTCTGGTTCAGGCTCTAACACCTGGAGGTCAATGTTCTTTGTGTTAGCACTGGACCCATCCCCAGCCTTGCAGACATACATCCCAGCATCACTGGGCCTCAGGTGGTTGATGATGACTTTGAATTCGGTTTGACTGGTTCCTTGAATAAAAAGTGTTATTCTATCCTTGTAGCTGGGGCTGGTATTCCCAATGGAGTCGACCACTACATCGCAGACCTGCCCTGTCTTCTTGCACAGGGACTTTTTGTTCTTAGCATTCTCACGTTTGAAAGGGCAGCTGATGGTCACTGTTCTTCCCACGTCCTCTGTATAGACGTGAGTGTCATCGAGCTCAGGAGCTGCAGGATGAGGAGCAGAGGAAAATTATGATTTCACATGGGAGCATATTTTCGCTTCCAATGAGTACCTGATTGGTCCTAAGACCTAGAGTGTGCAGATTGCCAAAGCAATACTATCAAACCATATCCATTGGAGTATAGAAAATTATACCCCTAAGTGAAGACCTCAGATGCTAAGTTTCTCTCTGACTTTATCCTGCCCTCCTATCTCCCACTCCATTCTCCCCAATGGCAAGAAGAAAAAAAATCTACAATTTCCAAGGTAGGCTGTGGAAACTAGACCCTTTTAGCTCAAAGCCATCCATAAATACTAAAAATATTACTCTTAAACTTCTATGCATTTTTCTTTGTGATAGCTTGACATAGAGCAAGTCTTGTGTGTCGTTGCTGAAGGGTCCTGCCTCAAAACCCAGGAGGAAGAAATACTATAGCTGAGAGTCTGGGACTAGGAGAACCAAGGAGATTCTGAACAAAGGCTTTACTCCCACTGAGTGTACTGGCATTACTTTACACCTTTTTTTTTTTTGGGTCCGGTCGTGGGGCCTGAACTCTGGGCCTGGGCGCTGTCCCTCAGCTCTTCAGCTCAAGGCTAGCGCTCTACCACTTGAGCCACAGCACCACTTCCGGCTTTTTTCTTTTTGCTTATGTGGTGCTGAGGAATCGAACCCAGGGCCTCATGCATGCAAGGCAAGCGCTCTACCACTGAGCCACCTTCCCAGCCCCATTTTACACCTTTTTTTTTTTTTTTGGTCCTGTCTCATCTTGATCTGGTCATCCCTGCTTTATGTTATGCCTTCTCTTGTTAACTTGTATTTTGTTATAGAAGTGTTGGATATGACCTTTATGATGAGTAAGGTCATTTCCTCCATCTTCCATGGCCCAACTATCTGCCTCCTACAGGAAGCCTTCCCTAAGCTGGCACTAGTCTCTCTCACCTCCTGATGCTTACATCTGGATCACTTAATTCCATCTCTCTAGGCTAGAGTTCATTATGTTTTCCACCAGTTGGAGGGCAGAGATATTTTCATCTGATCAGCCAATACCTATATATAGTAGGTGCCCAAATTAACAAGTATAAACACAGTGAACATTAGTACAGGATTTCAGTGCATTGCAATCAAAGCTTCTAAAACTTACAACAGTCCTAATATGCATGCTGCAGTCTTGTGAAGAAGTGAGTTTCTGCTACTGAAAATGTATTGCCGACATTAGAGTACACTTCAGCTCTGAAGAGTCTATAGGTTTTGAGAGTCCATCCGCACTGGAATGGAATCTTTACTTAGTGCGCAGACTCTCATATCCCAAAGGAGCAGTAGCTATCTTTGAGAGTCCCTCCACATCTCCTCCTTGATACTTTGTCGTTAAAGCTGCCCTGGACTATCCTCAATGTTGAACTCTTGTCAGAACAAGCTTTTCTTTTTCTCTCTTTCTTCAGTTAGAACAGGATTGTTCAGTGGCTTGACCTTTCAGGATCCAAGGTCTTTGATCAAGAATTGAGAATCTGATTTATGCTTTGATGGTTTTAACAGACTAATGATTCTATTAAAATATTCATTTTAAAAGAAACACTCTGGTGACCCAAGGCTTTGATCTAAAGGGTACACTAATGGCAGGAATTTAAGAATCCCTGTCAATATCGCAGTGCCTTTTCTCTCTTACTGTTGATAGACCTCATGTCCCACCTTAACAAAGTTGTCCTCCTGCTAACAGTCTAAGCTAGGATCTCAGTAAAGTCCTAAGATGTTTCAGACCCAAAGACCTAGAAAGATTTACCCACTGCCCCCATCTCAGTCCTGGATCCTATTAGGAAAAGTTTGTCTCAAGGGGAGGAAGCCTTCAGACTCTATGCCAGGATGCACTTCCAGTCGGCAATTCTTCCTCAGCCTCTGCTATTTCCCCTGACTTCTGCTAAAACCCCAGAGAGCCTGCATCCTTACCGTGGCTGACCTCCAGGCTTACATCAAAAGATAGGCCTCGACCATTGACACCCAGGCCGCACTTATAGCTCCCAGAGTCATCCCGGCTTAGCTGAGTGATGTTCACCACGAATGTGCTGGTTTCGGGGAAGTTGGTGAGGTTGGCTCTGCCTGCGTAGTCTTTAGAGACGAAGCCTTCCGAGGAGATGAGAGTCATGCAGTGGCCACTGGCTCCCTGCCGGCACCAGTACTTGCGAGTGTGCCGGTTGACAGAGGTGTTTGGGTAGTAGCACTTGATGGACACTGAGTTTCCTTCCACACTACTCACCTCGGCCGGACCAAATATGGGACTTTTTGTGGAGGCCCCTAAGGAAATAGAAGACAGAATCTTTCTGAGACCCCGGGGAGGCAGCCCTGAGCTGAGGCAGTTTTCCACCTGACAGCCAAACAGCTCCCCCAGTGGCTAAGATGATGGCTTAATCATTATTTCAATTGTAATTCGTTGTAGTTTTAAGGATGATGGATGGAAACATGATATCCTTTTTAAAAAAATACTACATGTGTACTTCTGTTACGTCTCTATGTTTAAAACACTACCCCCTACCCCAAGCATATTAAGAGCCAGGAAGAATAATTGATTTCCTCAATAGTCCCACAGCAGCTCATAAAGATGCTTGATTTAAGATCAAGCTTTTTCTTTAAGAGCTCAAGGACTGATAGTTCCCCAGATTCCTGGCTTGGTGCTAGGAGTTGCCATCTCCCTCCCTAATTTCCAACGCCCACTAATCCATGTCCTAACATAGCCTTAATTGCTTCTGTGTGACTCCTTCCTTGGGAATATACATTTTGAGAGGGGCATCTCTTTGGATAAGTCTATTTCAGTGTATCCAGGGAACTGGATCTTGGAGGGAATGGAATGAAGAAGAAGAGTTCCAGGAAGCTGGCAGACATACCTGGAAAGAAAGCGAGCAGGAAGGCGAGCAAGAAGAGCGTCATGGCTGGTGGCTTCCCAGGAGGCAGCACCACTCAGGCTGACTTCTTCTGTGAGATTCTGCAAGACACAACCACAAGTAGATGAAGCCCTTCTGTCTTCTGAGCCCAACTGGCCTTATGGTTCCTATAATGCCTATTTGGCTTTCTGTTGCCAGCAACCAACATAAATCCTATTGAATGAATGAATGAATTGACATTTCCTTCCCCAGAACAATTCACAGTCTGGCCATCCTACACTATAATTGTTCCTCAGTAATGATGAGTAGCTTTTGTTAAGCTATGCATTCATAATATAACAGGTACTTAGAAACTGGTTTTGTTGAAAAATCCTAACTCCTCACTTGGAACTAAAAGCAGATAAAAAGCCTGGTATCCTTGCCTCCATCCATTTTTTCCTTTGCCTGTTAGTCCAGGGCTTTTTCTTTTTCTCTGCAATTAACTTGGACATAGATAGAAAAGTACCTTGTGACAAGAGTTAAAACTGCTCCCTAACTCTCATATGGTAGATCTAACTTCTCCTTAGAACTTCTCACCATGCAATTTTTCCATGGGGATCAACCAGGCTATACTTTCTGTGGTTCAATAATGATGCGTACATCTTACCTCCTGCCTTGATTCTTCCTGTAAACCTAAAGCTAGCTGTGTGGAATCCATGCTGGCAACCTGTTTGCTGTATGCTCCTCTCTGCCTCATCCAAATATGGTAGCATGTTTATAACTGATGTTTAGTCCTGTGGGTTGGAGCGGCTCGCCTGCTTATCAAAGCACTGTCTTTAACACTGTTCCTTTGAGCTTTATAATTTCCCTTGAAAAATGTATGGCTGAAAGTATGGCTTAGTGGTAAAGTTTAAACCTTAGTACCACAAGATGTATGTGTGCTTGTATGTGTGCATGCTTGTACACACACACACACACACACACACACAAAGACAGATTGATCACAACCACTGTATGGATAAGAGGGCTATGATTGTAAGATGCTGAATGAATGGCGCTCAAGTTTTCCCAGTGACTACGTGATGGGGTTAAAATTAAACATGTAGATGGTGCAGACTTTCCAGCCTAGTGAGGTTGGTGGACTAAGATGGAGAATCCTAGGTAGCCCATTAGGACTTGGTCATTGCCATTAACACAACCCAGGTCTGGGAAGGGTTGAGGCCCAGACCCCTGCTCCTCTTCAGGACCCTAACAACAGCCCGCAAAATCAAGGAGGGAGCGTTCCCCATTTTCTAACAGACTTTGAGGACTTTGACAGACTTTAAACTTTGGAGTGGATTTGCTTAAGAGTGTTAAAGGAGAACACAATGATTATAATCCAGGAGCAGGAGAAAGCCATAAAGATAAGGAGCTAATAAGCAGGAGGGAGCACCGGCCATTATCTCCTCGCCTAGGCTGACTCCCGTACCAGCTACTTCCTTCACCAGCTTGAGCCAAGGGCAATAGAGTTGTGGTTTTATTTTTAATCTTGCTATTTCTTTTCTGAAAGGGAATTTCCAATAAAGGAACTCTTATTTCCTTGTGGAGATAAAGGTATTCTGTTTCTCTAGTTCTCTGGAAGAGGAAAGGATGGAGGTGGGGACAGATAGGAGTGTCAGGTGGCCACCAGAGGCATTCCTCAGTCTGGTTATTTGTTCAGACCTTTCTCACCAGGCCAAGGACAAACTCCTAGAGTGTTGTTTTAGTTGAACTAGAAACATCTCAGGGGTTGCTGGCTGGGGGCGGGGCATGGGGTGGGAGCATTGTCACCCAAATTTGTCTTTCTGAAGAAGTTGGGATGTGCTAGCCACAAAGTCCTTGGAGATTTACCGTTTGCTGTTTGTACTAGCTCTGGGTATAGTCACAGAAGGGAAAATAAAATGCCATATTCTCTTAAGTGCCCAAACCAGCAACATTTAGCATTGGTCCTCAGTATTCATGGGACAATAATGGGGCTTCCCATGGGCTGAACTGGAAGATGTTGCCCTCTTTTGGATTAGTAAATTGACTTTCCTGTGTTACAGGTTCCAGGCTTCCTCTTGTTTTGTGACAGTTTAGGTGACTGGCTGGCTGTGCAGAAGGGGGACAGGTAGGCATACCCCTTACCTTTTGTACAAGCTCAATCCAAGAATCAGAATATCAGCTGTACATACCAAAAGAGCTAACCTCACGGAGAATCATCTCGGCAAGGAGGAATGCCAAGCAAAATAGTCTCTTCCCCTGTTTCCAGGAGAGGCTCCATTTGGAACCATCATCTCTCATGGTAGAGGAACAAGAAGAATAGAGTGAGCTTGGCAATAGATGCATGAAGAAGGGGTCTGAGTGTGGAAGAGAAGCCAGGAATCTAGCATCCTATTCTACCACAGCCTACAAGCAGAGCTCCAAACTTTATCAACATACACTGGCTCACCTCCCTCATCTATAAAATGGGTATATCAGTCTCTGTGTCTTCTAGCTTGAAAAACTAGTGCTCTTGGGATGGGAGAATAACGAGGTGATATATATATGGGGGCACTTTAAATAGCATCAAGTCTTCAATTATAAGAGGTAAAATTACTCTTAATTAAGCGTAGAAGGGCAATGGGGCTGAGACATTGCACACAGACTTTCATTGTTGGTATGTGACACAAATTGCTGACACTTCAGCTTGGCCCTCAGCCCTGACACTGGGGGATCTTGTTATTTGGGGAAGGCTCTTTAAACAGTTTGTCTCAAGTTCATCATCTGTAAACCAGAGACCATTGCATTTCATCTGGAGAGATGCTACCAGGGCACAGTAAAACAGAATACATAAGAAACCTTAGTAAGGTGACAAGCGTTTAAAAAAATGTTACTCTCAAAGGCGGGCACTGGTGGCTCACATCTGTAATCTTAGCTACTCAGGAGGCTGAGTTCTAGGATCGTGGGTCGAAACCAACAGGGCAGAAAGTCCTCATGAGACTCTTATCTCCAATTAACTACTCAAAAACCAGAAGTGGTGCTGTGGCTCAAGTGATAGAACACTAGCCTTGAGCACAATAAGGCTTAGGGACAGTGCCCAAGTCTTGAGTTCAAAGCCCACAACTGACCACAAGAAAAGTTACTCTTTCTTTTCCCCTCTCTAAAAGCAATGCAGTTTTGTATTTCTTCCTGTCTTAGTGTGAGGGGAGAGTAGAAAGCTGTTCGTTGGGCATCTTTTCAAGACTAGGAGAGAGCTATTGCATTATCCATCGCTGAGAGAGAAGATACCGTACTCTGGACTAGCTTAAAAGAACACAAGCTGAGTATTTCTAAGAGTTTTGCACATAATAACAGTTTAATCCTTGCAGCCACCTTAGGAGGTAGGATAAAATGGGAAAGCCCATTTTGCAGCTGGGACAGTTGAGGTACACCAACCTAAGACATTTGCTCAAGGTTGCAGAGTTGCTATGTGACTGAGATGAGATTCCAGATGAAGAGCACGCACTCAGCCACTGTGCTGTACCTCAGAGGGTCCCCCTTTGAGAAGAAGCAGCGGGGAGAGGGAGGAGCAGGAAGTCCTGTCCTGTCCTCTCCTCTTCTCTCTGTGAAGAGACATCTAGACTCAGAAGTAGGGATCAAGAGAGAAAGTTCTCCCTGGAAAGCATTTGCTGCTATTTATTTAGCATCTGCTCTGCAAAGGGTACGTACCTTTATTTCCAGTAACTGGGTCCACTATTACCCATACTTCTCCCTCTTCCCTCCCATTGCACCAATGTCAGTGACTCCTGCATTTCAGCCTTTACTACATCTCACAGAGAGAGAGACAGAAAGAGAGAGAGAATGAAAGAATGAGAGGGAGAGAAGAGCAATTGCTGAACCTAATATCTGGCAATACAGGTTAAGTATCCCTTACATGACATTCTTAAGCATTTTTATTTAGAAGTATTTGGATGTACAAAAAAGAGATCTCTTGGATATCTTAGATATATCTTAGAGACCCAACTCTGAACAAAAATTAATTTATATTTTGTATAGTTTATACTCATAGCCACAAAATAACTTGATATATTTTAATGTGCTTATATTTGGACCAAGACTTGTCATATGCAGGGTGGTATGGAAATTTCCAATGTATCATAATACTTTTCAATGTGTTTTGGGTTTTGAAGTATTTCAAGTTTTGGAATTCGGGACTAAGGATGCTAAATCTGTAATTCGTTTTCTTTTTTAGGGAGAGTGGGTAGAAGATTTTGCTATGTAGACCAGGCTACATAGATCAGGCTACCAGGTCTTGAATATGACCTTCCTGCCCCAGCTTTCCAGTTGCTAGGGTTATAGGTATGTACTGTACCACCGCACCCAGCTATAATATCTTTTTAAAAGTTAGGCAGTGCATTTATTAGATGGTATTAAAATGTCTTCATAACCCGAAAACTGGTGGCTCCTGCCTGTAATTTAGCTACTCAGGAGGCTGATATCTGAGGGAGCCTGCTAGGCAGAAGAGTCCATGAGCCTCTTATCTCCAATTCGCCAACAAAAGAACCAAAAGTGGAGCTATGGCTCAAGTGATAATGGAGCTCAAGTGGTAGAGTGCCAGCCTTGGGGAAAAAAGCTCAGGGACAGTGCCTAAGCCCCAGTACTGGCACACACCAAAACAACATCCTCAGAACCATATCAGAATGGCTTTACTTACGTGTCATCATTCATATTTTCTGGGTGATTGCACATCCCTCATATGAATCATGGGTTTGTGGATGGTTCTGTCAGCTATAAAATAAAATCAAGGAAGCTACTCTGCCTGTCACTGCGTGTGCACATGCACGTGTGTGTGTGGGGGGGTAGGAATGAGATGAGCTATGAATATTTAGGATAAGGGATTTTCTAAGTGGTAGCTGATGTGACCAGACTTTTCATAAACTATCACCACCGAGATCTAGAGGTGCTAAGAGAGAAGATGAGCACAGAGCAAGTTTCTCTTCTGACCCCTGGTTCAATTCTTCCTTCTTCCTCTCTATCCCAAGGCATGAAGAAGCACACATGGAGGAGTCCAGACCTGGCTGTGGTCTGACCCTCTCCTTTGAGTCCCCAGATAGCTGCTGTGTACCAAGACCCCTAGAATCAGCACATCCCCTCCTGAGATCTTCAGGAAGATCTTGCCTCTAGTGAACAGAAAAGCAAAGGCAATAGTTGTCATACAACACGACACCCTGAGTGGCCCCAGGCCCCTGGCAGTTGCAGAAATGGGGCTGGGAGCCAGGGATGAAGCCAGACCAGCTGTGGCCCTTGTATGCTGTCAGACACCACCCTGGCTCAGGGATCCTGCCATGATGGGCAAGCGGGAGACAGGTCATGTTTGAGGCTTTCTGGCTGCTGCCCTGGGCCGGGCCTGGGGCTGTGTCTGCACCTGGGAGATGGCTCTGTGTCTCAGTGAGAGTCTTTTCCCACTGAAAGCAAGGGCAGGATGATACCATGATAAATATTTGTGTTTCTGGTGGCAGGAATCTTTGGAAGCAAGTCTGGCTTGAAATAAGAAAGCATTTCAGAGACTCTAGAGACCCAGAAAGGAGGATTGGATGTGGCCTCCCCAGAAAGCTAGAGAGAGAGAGAGAGAATTTCAAAGACTAGAAGAAGCTTTGCACTCAAGATTTATGCACGTCATCTGAATTCACATGCGTGTGGGGCTCAATAAATATTTGAGGAATCGAAGAAATTGCAAAACAAAATTTCACGACTTTGCTCTAGAGGGCACAGAGCTATTTTATATGTACACACGATGTTGTTTTTGAAGCCATATCCACCAGGAGCAATAGATGCTATATCCCCATTTTCTAGATTGAGCAAGCACCCGAGGGTCCTTGCCGTAGGTCCTGCAGTTGACAAGCTGTAGAGGAGGAAGGGGTATTTGGGGACCCCGGGGAAAGGAAAGAACCCAATCTTATGACCAAACATGCTCCTTCCCACCCACTGTTACTTCACAGAACAGGTTGGGACCAGTTTGCCTGCCTGTCCAGCCTTCCTGATAGCGCAGGGATAGGGATTTCTGTACCACCTTTACATGCGTCCACGCAGTCTTCCCCCCAGCCCTCCTCACAGCCCTCGGGGAAGCTGGGAGACAGGAGCGTAAGGGGAACACCTGAGTTACAATCCCAGGGAGCATCCCAGAGCAGCCACACTTACTTTTAACTACTTCCTTCTTTCCCGTCGGTCCAGCTTGAGGGGCACAGCCTGCCGGCCAGCCTATAACCCCTACCTTTCTAGAAGCTGTCAGCAAGCCCTGGAGAGTGCTGGCAAAACTGAAAGTAGGCTCAGGGTTTGACCCATACCTGGGTTCTTAAAGGGCCACTCTCCCCTAGGCATGGCCACCAGCCAGGGCACGTGACTTTCCAGATAGATCCTTGGCTTTCCTTTCCCTCTCAGCATTCCTGGCTAGCTCCATTGGCTTTCTCTTGACCTTGGGGAGAGACTTTTCTTATTTAGGAATCCATCATGGCAAGTACAGGATATGGGATCGGGGCGTCAAACAGGAAGATCTTTCTCTGATGACACTTAATAGCTGGAAGACCTTTGGCAAGTCACTTGCTTATTTCTTTTCATCTGAATAATAGGCATAGTAGTATCAGATCTACATGTAGAGATCACACATAGTTAGAGAGTAAAGGATGTAAAATGCCCAGCTGAATACACAGTGCTAAGATATTCTATTAATTGGGCACAAGTGGTTGGAATGGCTTGGCTTGGTCTCACATCCCCCAACTCCCTAGGACTTGTAGCTTGGACTGTCACCTTTTACTCACCTTCTACAAAGCCCCTTTTACTAGCTCCAGAGCTCCCAAAAAATGGCAGGCTGAACTTCCAGGAGCTGGAGGGAACTGTGTTTCTCCTCTTTTCACTCCCTGCTGTATCTGGTCTCCTCTGAAGCTGGACTGGCCTCAGAGTCTTGTTAGGCCCGGGCTCAGCTCCAGACAGAGGAGGCACTGACCTGCCAACTTTAGGCAACAGTTTCCTTCGCTGCAGCACTTAGCTCATCATGGTTTACTAGGACATGGTGTGTTGTTTAGATTTCCAGATGTCCCTCACAAGACTGGGGATCATCCCACGTCACCTAAGTGAATGAAGTACACTCCCCAAGGCACATGCATACAACCCCATGCTGCATCACACTCCCCACACAGAAATCCTGCCCCAGCCTACCTGGGCAGGCTTCACCTGGCTGTCCCTTGCAGAGTTCTGCAGGCCAAACCCCAGAACAGGAAGGAGGAAAAGGAGAAACAGAGGCCTAGAAAAACATAGGGAAGTCAGAATCGTGGGTCTTGTTTTAGCTAACCACTCACTCCCTGTGCATATGAACCCACAATCATAGATTTGGAAAGTGACAAAAGAAATCATGCTTTTTGTTTTGGAGCTGAATTTCAGATATCAGCCCCAAAATCTGACAGATGCAAGAAGATACAATCACATAGTCACTTCCAAGCAAACTGTCTAATGCAATACTATCTGTCACTTCATTCCAGATTTGGAGTTCTGTGTCTTTCTAGACTTCCTTCAATTTGTCTTCCTTCTCTCCTCTTGGGTGTCCAGTATCACTACAGAGGCAGTGAGAAGGAGTGGCCCATCGTTTTGGTGTTGCTTTGTCATATTGGCCTAGTGGTCCGAGAAGAAATGTTTCTGTCAACTGAGATGTGATTGGTCCTTCTTGGTCAGTGGGCTTTCCAGGGTCTGCAGGCCTCCCTTTCCCTTCTTGTGATCCCCATAGCTCTGAGATCTTTGAGAGACACCTTGCAACAGAGCTGTGTTTCTTCCCACATCCTTGTAGCCACCTGTACATCAAGATTCCCGTATAATTGGGGGTACAGTGTATATCCTCAAGACTGGGGGCCAGCAAATTTCCATACACAGCAGGTGAGAGGCAGACCTTCTCGGTTCTGGGACTTCTAAACCCACCTGGACATGTATCCTTGTTAATCTCTTTTCTTCCTCTGCAGTCTAGGCTTAGTCCATGATGTATGGCTGCAGGGCACAAAGACACTAATAGCTAATTTTTTTTTCCTCCTTCAATTTTGCTCCATTCGAGAGGGAAATGTGCCGGCACAGTGACAAGAGAGGGATATGTTTGCTTCTGCCAGCTGCCGGCTCCGTCCAGAGCTTCTCAGCCATACACCTCTCTCTATTTGAAATCAAGAGCCAGGATATTTGTAGTGTATGTTTTCTTAATTCTCAGTAATTTGCTTCCCTCAAATCAGAGAATAGCTTGTGTCTAGTTGTCTAGGGTGGAGTAGGGGTGAAGGGAGGTGATTGAGAGCAGATACTTGAGGAGCAAAGACTTGTGGACAGAGAGGAAAGCACCTTCACGAAACCATTGCTTCTCAGGCTGCCTGAAATGGGGTGGATTTTCCCTACTCTATAATGCCGGGGTGGTGGGTAGCTCGCTAGATCGTTCAATGGTGCATGTTCCCAGTTGTCTCAAAACTGTTTTACCAGACCGTGTCATACATACATACATGTACACACACACACACACACACACACACACACACACACACACACACACACACACACACACACACACCTCACATGCCCAAAAGCTTAGCTAAGGAAAAGGGTAAAAGGAAAAGTAGAAACTAGGAAAGAGTCAGGAAGTAAAAGTCCTGTGGCTGATTTGGGGCTCAGCCACATGGTGATGTTGTGATTAGAGTCACCAGCTTCCTCTCACACTGTGGTTTCCTGGTCTAGAACTCATGATTCTAAAATAGGCCCCGTATTGTGTCTTGGGAGAGGAGGGACTTGGTGGCCAAGAGGGTACAACTGCCAGATTCTACATTGATGGCAACAGTGGTAACAGTGCTTTACCAAACTTAGATTACTTCATTTTGCTCAAACTACCTTCTCTTGAAAAAGAATACTATAAGAAACTATATAAGAATACTATAAGAGACTATATAATAAGAAGCACAGTTTCTTATTTACCTCTCTTTTGACTTTGAGACTCAGGAGTCAGTGTAGGTAGAACCAGAGAGACTAGTCTGGGGTCAGCACTCTTTTCTCATGATCCTGGTTCTGCTTCTAACTTGCTGAGTGACCTTTGCCTGATTGCTTCCTCTTTTACATCAGCAGACTTTCATCTGTTGAATGAGAGAGCTGTACCAAATAGTTAACAAGCCTTTTCCAGTTCAACCATTTTGTGTGCCAATTGAGTTGTTGTATCCATCTTAGTGGCTTCAAACAACAGAAATCTATTCTCTCTTTGTTCTGCAGTGTAGAAATCCAAAATCAAAGCAGCAGCGGGGCCACCTTCCTTATGCAGGCTGTGGAAGAGAATTTGTAACCAGCCCTGGTTACAAACCAGTTCCTGGTCCTGTGGCATTCCTGAGCTGCCTCACCATCTTGTCTTCTGCATGTGTCTCCAATCTCTGCCTCTCTCTAGGGAGGGTTCTTGTGAGGGCTTTTAGGACCTATTCAGATAATCTTCATCTCATGATCCCATCTACAAAGACCTTTTTCCCAAAACAAGATACATTTATAGGTTCATAGGTTTAGGTTATAGGGGCAGCTTGGAAAACAAATATTTGCAGCCTATCGTAAGTATCTGTGATCATGACCAGTTAATGATCCAGGGAGTTAAAAGACACGCAGAAGTGTGTCCTCACTTTCTGTGTGTGTCTATCACCCCTCAATTAATGGAAGAGTCACAATCTGTCCAGGAGCCACATGAGCCCTGGAGAGGCAGCACAGCCTTGTGGGAAGTGCATGGGTTGTGCGCGTCCTGAGTTCATACCCCAGCTTGGCCATCTGTTAGCTGGGGGACTTTGGTTAAGTTACTTAATGTCTTCAGGGCTAATTATCCTAACCTCATAAGGATGTTATAAAGATTAAATATAATAGGCAATGGTGGTTGGCACCTAACAGGTGCTTATGATATAGTATTGAACAGGTCAGCAATTGCTTCTCAGAAAACTGAGTAGTCCCTCACTCTTGAAGGGCAGAGAAGTGAAATGACTTGCCCCAATGTGCAAGATGGGCCTATATCCAAATCTTCCAGCATTAGGGCATTACCTTCCACTTCCTAAAGCCTTCCCACTCAGGACAAAAGGGTTTCTGGGTATACCCGTGATTCATTCAGAAAGGATGGGAGGTCTCACGGGATGCTCAGGCCGTCAGTATTAGACTATTGTTCCAAGGACATGGATTGACCCAATCACCAATAGAGAAGGGGACCCCTCCACACCTACCCCCACTTTCCACTACCCATATGGCATGTCTGAGTGTAGCTGGTTCTTGTATTGCTTTTGCCAAGTGAGTAAGATAAGAGTGAACAGATGAAATGCTGTTTGCTGCCAGCTCTCCGCTCTCATTTGCAGCTCTTTGGCTAAGTCAATGTTTAATCCCTGTTTGGAGTCAATATTTAATCCCAGGCCAGCAAACCCTGTAGTCCGGTATTCTGTCAAGCCAAGAATACAGAGTCAGTTTATTAGTAATCACTAAAGAATAGTATCATGACATTGAATCTGCCAACGTTAATAGTCTCTATCGTGTATATGTGTGTTTGTATGTGTGCACACGCACCTATGGGTGTGTTCCAGTACTAGGGCTTGAACTCAGGGCCTTGAGCTCTCACTTGGCTCTTTCTGCTCAAGTCTTGGTGCTCTACCACTTGAGCTCTATACCTCCACTTACAGGTTTTTGCTGATTAATTGGAGATGAGTCTCACAGACATTTCTATCCAGATTGGCTTAGAACCATACTCCTCAGATCCCAGCCTCCTGAGTGGCTATAATTATAGGAACCTGTTCTCAGTTCCATTTTTTCAAAAGAGTATCACCTGCTCAGAATGTTTTCATACTATGTTGGCCTCCTCCCCCATAAAGAGCTTACTATACAGTATTTTCTATGTCAGCTGCTATGCATCAGTGGGAGCACAGCATTTCCTTCCTGTTTCAGCTCAGTCTTGCGCTGGAGGGAGAAGAGTGTGGGATGAAGTTATAGCTTTGGTTGCCCGGCTGGTAACTATGGTGCCACTGGCTAACAACAATCTAAGTGTGTGCTCAGTGCTTGGAATTCCCTCGAAAGGCAGAATTGGAATAGTCCAATTGGCTGGGCTTGGGCAAAATTGTTGAAGCATTTCTGAGCCCAGACTCATATTTGAAGGCCTAAGCTATTTCCCAGCTGAGCCTTCCTATTAGAGGGCATGTGGAAAGAGAGGAGAATTGACTATAATGACTCCTTATTTGCCTGACAATTGTCTGATTCTCTAGAGACTCTAGAATGTGTCTGCCATCTACATCTACGGGAGAACATTCAGAGAACAACAAGGTAAGTGTTGAAGTGAGGGCATGTGAAGGGAAGGAAGAAGACTGGCTAGATTAGTGCAGCCCAGTCTTTGAATGGGGCTAGAAGAGTGACTTAGTGGGGCTGGGAAGGTGGCTCAGTGGTAGAGCGCTTGCCTTGCATGCCTGAGACCCTGAGTTCGATTCCTCAGCACCACATAAGCAAAAAGAAAAAAGCCGGAAGTGGTGCTGTGGCTCAAGTGGTAGAGCGCTAGCCTTGAGCTGAAGAGTTGAGGGACAGCGCCCAGGCCCAGAGTTCAGGCCCCACGACTGGACGCCCCCCTCCCCCAAAAAAGAATGACTTAGTGGACAAACCTATGCATGTGAAGTCTTTTGCCCTAATACACAACCCCTGAGTCACATCCTTCTCCTCGACTCCTTGTGTTACTGCCTGGGTGTCCAGCACCTCACTGTCTAGCTCAGTTGACTCCTAATCAAGAGTGTGAGAATATTTCTGGAACTTTTGGGGTGGAGGGTTGTCATACCCTTTATCATTTGGGCTGGTGTCAGGGCTCCTAAGACAGGCTGAGTTTTATACCCCAGGGAGGCTTTCCAGAGCAAAGAGAGCTGTAAAGCCAAAGGCAAAAGAACCAGCTTTGACTCAAAGCCAAATTTGGGGATATCCACGGGCCCCAGGGAGCTCTTATTTTCTGATTCCCGGAGGCAGGGACAAAGGAGGAAACTCCTCTGAGGTTACCAAACTGCTTTCCTGGCCCACACCTAGCTAGACAGGAACAGGAGGAGGAAGAATTTTGGGGGCGGACATCCAAAACCAACAGGTGAGGGTCAGGTGATAGGGCCCAGTCTCCCTCATAAGCCGCTGGGGTCTCCCCTAAACACTTGCTGTTTCCTTGTTCCTGGTTTGAGCCTGGCCTCCAGCCCAAGGTATACCTGACAGGTAGCCACTGGGAAAAGAGTCACCGTAACACCCAAAGCCTTTGTGCACCTGAGCCTTAGTGGCCCCATCTGTGTAGAAGGGGAGTCTTTCTTTTTGGTGATGTATACTATATATAACTTTTAGTTGTTGGAATGACACTGGTGGAGAAGAGAGCCCAGCAAAGACCAGGCTAGTTGCATTGGTTAGCCAGATTGCCTTTCCCCTTGCAGGCCCCCCAAGAAGTAAAAACTCTTTGATGCCCTTTGCCTGGGCTCTTGTCTGAAGTAGATTACAACATCTTTAGACAAACTTCCCTGGCTTTCTCCCTCTTCTCTGTGATACTTGGCAAAGGCAGGAAGGAGAGAGGTGGCCTTTTTTGAACTTCCCTGCTTACGGCAGGATTTTGGTGGTGCTAAACAGAGGAGGAGACTGGGCAAGGAGTGGGAACAAGCCAGAGTTCAAAGAGGCAGGATGAACCTAATCAGTGAAGGTGTATCGTTAATAAACTGGGACCGGTTGGCCCAAGGTCCTAGCACTATAAGTCCAGCACGTGCCCCTAGGGGTGAGCGTGGGGTCCTCTCCTGCAGCTCGCACCTCTCTGCTGCTTGCATGGATGTTAGCAGCACCCCTACCCTACCCGGCCCTGGAGCATGGGAATTGGAGTGACAGCTGCTTCTGCTATCAGTAAAAGGACCAACACCTTCAGTCATGCTGTGTCATTTAATGAGAAGGAAAGTGGAGTGACACTGGACCCTGCATTCAGAGATACCCAGAGAGTCCACGTCTCTTGATATAGTTTTCGCTCCCCCTTCAATGTTGAAGTGTGTTAGAATCCATCTTTCCATAGAGGTACCTTCTTCTTTGTATTAGACTGAGGCTATTAAATGGACTCTGTATTTCTCAGACCACAGTGACTGTTGAAGGAGAAGCAGCACGTCAGTCATTAGTGGAGGGCAGTGGGAAGTGCGCTTACGGCCTAGCATTTGCCATCAGTAACCTGAGATACATGGACACGCTTATGGATCATTATTTGTACAAAGGCCAGCAAAAGCCTCAGGGCTGGTACCTGAAGATTTAACTCTTAATTCTGGATCCTTGAACTTTTTATTTCATACTTTACTAGAGCAGGATAGCTAGCTAGTTAGTGAGTGAAGAGAAATTATTTTGTGAATGTCTAAGGGAGAAAGGCTGTGAAACTCTATAGATAGGAAAGGACTTGACCCAATGCCCAGGTTATAAAACCAAAGAGGGAGTCAGGTGGTCAAGGATCAGTTAACCCAGCTAATGAGACCACTTTGTGTTCAAGTACCAGTTTGCCTCTTCCCTGGAAGTGTCTCTTAATTTCTTGAGATCCGTCTTCTCTATTCTAAAATAGGAATGGTCATACCTCCCTTTCAGAAATATTGCGTCAAATGCAGACAGAATGTGCCATATAGCAACATGGGAACAGAAGGGAAATTAGCATCCAACAGCCTGGCTCTGATGTAGGAAGGTGTCTGATGCTTTGAAAATCAATGGTTTCCCTGTTTCTTGGATTAGAAATCCTCAAGGTTTCTCCAGTCCCAACCTAGTAAGCAATGCTGTCTTGTCTCTCATTTCAGTGGTGAGAACCTCATGCTAATGAAAGATAAAAGGTGGAAGAAAAACTCTACTGAAGTTGTGGTTCAAGTGGTAGAGTGCCTGCCTACCACGCAAAAGGCTCTGGGTTCAAACACCAGGACCACTGGGAGGAAAGGAAAAGGTTAGAAAAGGACATCTCTGGGGATCTAAGTGATGCCGTTGTCTTGCTCCTGGTTTTGTGTTGGTCCTTTGCAGAGCTTCTGACGGGGCCATGAATCATTTGGCTCATAAAGGACAGTTGTAAGCTCTTGGGGCTGCCCTACTTCCAGAAGCTCTCCTCAGATCTTATCTCCGCTTCCCTTTAAAGATGGCCCTGAGGCTCATCTTGGTCTGCACTGGCTCTTTCTTTGTGCTGATTCCTAATAGATCTCAGCCTTGTCTTAGACAGCTTACTTCTGACACATTCCTGGCTCTAGCCAATTGGCCACTGCCCCATTCTGGGGTGGTCCTTTCCTCTCTCCCCTCTTTTGCCAAGACCAGGCAACCAGACAGAACCCTCTAACTGATCAGAATGGGGCAGAAAGTATAGGGCAATTCAGAGGCAGGCAAAGTTCCCCTAGATGGGTGGCTGGCAGCCTCTTAAGGTGGAAAGGCTGAACCCACACATCAGAGAGACAGCAGAGTCTTACATGGTCTTGTGGCTTCTGTGGAGATTGCAAATTCTGTTTGAGGGCTAAATACAACCTCGTCCTGTTTTCTACAAGATTTTTGTAGAACGCAGCACAGCCACTGTTTAGCTGATGGACTTTGGCTGCTTCTATGTTACTTGGACAGAACTGAATGGCTGCCATGAAGACTGTATAATTGGCAAAGTCTAAAATATTTGCTCTTTGGCCCTTTATAGAAAGTCAGCCAACTCCTGGCTTAGTGCAACAGATTTCACTGACAGTGATATGAGAAACTTTAGTTCAGTGTGATTGCTTTACCAAACATGATAGTCTAACACGTATAACCTCCCCCACCTTCAGAGGTATTTATAATATTTCTTTTTATGTTAAAGGCTCAGAAATTCTGAATAGAAAAATGTAGTTGTTGGCTAATTTAGCATTTCCCAGACTTCTTTGATCTACCAAGTTGTGTTTTCCTCCTAAGACCTTTTAGCATGCTGAGGAGCTGTGTTCATTGGACAACTTGGTAAATACTCGTTGGGTAGAGTGAACAGCTTGAATTTTGGCCTGTATCTACCACTAATAAGCCAAGTAGTCTTAGATGAATAATGTCAGGGCTTCTTCCTTACTATGGGATCATGGATTGAAATAATAGTCTTCCCTGTGTCTCTTGCAGATTTTCAGCCAAGCCCCAAGGTTGTGGCCATGAAACTAGTCTGGAAACATTACTGCAGAATTGTAGAGTTTTGACCGTGAGTCTTGCTTTGTTACATCGCTTGCACAGCAGTGCTCCGTTCTAACAGTGAACTGGCAATGCCAGAAAAGTAAGGCCGCAAGTTCTGTAGTAGTGACTCTGCTCTCACTAGCTGGCTTCCCTGACTTCAACAAGGCCTCTGTGTCCTCACTGCTAGGCGGAAGGATTTAGGAGTTAATCTCTTACGCAGTTATCAGTTCTGTGGTTCTACTTGGTCAGATGCGTGCAACCTACTTTTATTCAAAACAGGAAGTCTGCCCTAGAGGCCCTGCACAGCCTCCCTTAGCTTTCTGGGTTCAGCATCCAGGGTCACAACCAGATAGATAGGAGGAAGGGTTGTTACTGAAGGGTTTGGATGCTGCTGACAGACTAGAAGGAGGGGCTGAGGGTTTTCTGGAGATGTCTATATCACAATTCCGATTCCATACTGGAGCCTTTCCCTTCTGCTCCTGTTGCTCAAAGGGCTGCTCTGTCTAACCACAGAGTCCAGACAGCTTGCTAACACATCTGTCAAGAGAACAAAAAAGAAACCAGATGTGATTTCTGAAAAGTCAGTGGGGTTATGGGAGGGAGAAAAAGTTCCCCAATGTCCATGAGATAATATGGTTATAAGACAGAATCCACATAACATTCCTCTCTTTTGTTCCCAACCTCAACCCTTCAACATTAATTTCCAGTTTTGTTAACAGTCTTTGAGCTTAAAGACTCATAAGTGAACAAGAAGGACTTTATAAAGAAAGTAAAAATTTACCAAAAAGTACTTTCTTCTATGAATTTAGGAAAATCCCAGAAAATCTTGATTGGGTCACAAAGTTTGTAACACAATGTAGATGGGGTTAAATGCGGGCTAAGCATTCTTTCCTTTGGTCTCAACAAAGAAACCACCTGTTACTAGAGACCCATCTGGGGCCTCCCAGATGACAGGGCAGAGACCCAGGGAAATTCAGAGCTCTTGTCTGGGTGAGTCCCCAGAAGCCACTGAGCCCATTCCTTCTCAGACAGCAAATCAGCCACAGAGAGATACTAGGATCCTACTGAGCTGTAAGTTCTCTGGAGACTTGCGGTGAATAAAATACAATTATTGTTCTTTTTGTGAGGGTATGCTGCTGCTGAGGCTTGAATTCAGTGCTTAGGCACTGTTCCTTAGCTTTTTTGCTCAAGGCTTGTGCTCTACCACATGAGCCACAGCTCCACTTCTCATAATTACTGCTCTAAGTAGCTGAGTCTCTACTTGAGCAAGCATAACTGATAGAGACGGTCATTAGTAAATATGAGTAGCAGATTAAGGCTGAATAAACATTAGAAAAGTAGGGTTAACATTGATGGCCAAAAAAAGTTGTTTTCCACACTGTTGGAAGCTTCCCGAAATGGAAATTTCACACGTATCCCAGGTGGCTTCTTCTAGTGTTTCCTAGGTCTTTTCTTGAAAGCTTCTTTGAGTCATATTGTCACCGATGGAGACAAGTAGAGAACGCTTGAACTTCCAGGGCCCAAGATGGCCAACCTCCTATTCCCTTTGTGGGCTCTAAGCTCTGTTCACTTGTCTTCATGCAGGTGGAAGAAGGAAGATGAAAAGGGCTAGGATCATAAGGTTGTTTGGTCCTAATCTTTGCTCTGTCGTAACTGAGCTGTTTCCATTTCTCAGGGTCCTGGGTCCTTTTCCTGGATGGTCAGGCTGGCTTGTATAGGAGGAAAGTCACGCAGTGCTTTCCCTTGCACATGGAAGAGTTGCTTTGGTTGGAGGGTTGACTTCCAGGAGATGTGTCATCTGAATCAGAGTGACTCTTGGTGCCCTTTCTGCTTCCTGAGCTACAGAGACACAAGGCAGAGTATGAGAATTCTGGGTAGACATTGCTGAATTTGTTCCTGCAAACTCCCATGTACCACACGTTCCTGAGAGCTCCCTAATAACCTAAGATTAGCAGTAAGACATTAGAACAATCATTTTTAGGCCAGACCTTCAGCCTCCCAGCTCTAACAAACTCAGCCTCCCTCATTTATTCCCAGAGATTTCCTTTTCTGTATCACATCTACACCGCATGAGGCGCTTACTTCAGGATAATTTAAATGTGGTGCCTTTCTGTGAGATTACCTGTGGGGCCATCCACAGGGGGCATTGTAGACCGTGGCCCCAGGACTGGCCTCTGCACTTGTGTGCTCTGTGGGTAGAGCTGTCTCCATATCTATGGCTAAAGTAGCTCCACTATCCTCCAAAGAGCTTCTCCTTGAGCTCTGGATACCATTGAGCCCTAAGTACAAAGATGATGTCCTATTTTGCTAATTAAGAAACCAAGTCAAAGTGGAGGCAGAGCAAGATGTCAGATTTGAAGCATCTACCACTCTATGAAAGAGAAGACTCTGATAACACAGACTACACTAGATTCCAAGGAGAGAAAGAGAGCCAGGAACCATGGAACTGATTGAGAAGAAGGAGTGTGACAGGGTCCTACAGAGGCATTTAAGTTACGAGGAACTGCAAAGGCAGTTTAGACAACAGAGGCAGTGGCCTCTGTCAGGCAGACATGAAAGAAGTGATTGGCAGGGATGAGTTTGGGACTCCCTATGTGGGCACACAGCAGAGGCCCAGGTGTGGCAGTAGCTCTAGTCATCCACAGGGGTGTGTGACTGTGGCTCAAGATGCCCAGCAGAGGTGCCATTAGAGACAGCTGTATTCATCTAAAGATACTAGAGCAGTAGTAGTGACTCGTCTTTGCTAGGAATTGCCACCACACATGCACAAGGTTGTGGCTTTATCAACTGCAACAGTTTTACAGCCTCGTTTTCTTACCCTGAGTTTTAAATATACCACAACCCAACCATTACCCAGTCTTAGGTAACCTCTGAGAAATCATCAATTAAAAGGACATAGGAGGGGCTGGGAAGGTGGCTCAGTGGTAGAGCACTTGCCTTGCAAGCATGAAGCCCTGGGTTCAAGTCCTCTGCACCACATAAGCAGAAAAACCCGGAAGTGGCGCTGTGGCTCAAGCAGTAGAGTGCTAGCCTTGAGCTGAAGAGCTGAGGGACAGTGCCCAGACCCAGAGTTCAGGCCCCATGACCAACAAAAAGAAAGAAAGAAAGAAATGGACATAGTATGCTGAAAATTCCACCTAAAAGCTACTTCTTAGATGCACAAATCTCAGTGAAAAGAATTACAAAATTCATGAGTAAACAAGGCAGCATATGTCCCTCAAAAGCCAATAATTTTTACAATAAAAGGTGTAAATGATAGTAGTGAGAAAGAAATTCCAAGCAAGTTCAAAAAAGCAGTGACAAGAATTATCAATAAATACAATTGAAGAAATGTCTAAACAGCCAAATGAACTAAAAGGGAATACAAACAAACAAGTAACTTAGTTCAAAGAGAAATCAGACAGCTGAATGAAATAAAGAAGACAACACAGAATATGAAAGTGGAATTCAATAAAGATATAAGTCTCAAAAACTCCGATTGAAATCTTGAAAATGAATAATTCAATATCTTAAATAAAAATACTTCAAAGTCTAGCTAAAAGAATAGAACAAGTTGAAAATATATTGTCAGGGACTGAAGATACAGCAGAGGAATTAGATCAATCAAAACCCTTGAAAAATAAAACAGAAAAACACTAAGAAAAGACAAAGGAAGTTATAAGACTTCCAGAGATACCATCAAAAGGCCAAATCTATAGGTAATGGGTACAGAAGAAGGTGAAGAGATTAAAGCTAGAGCTAGATTAAAATTATAGCAGAAGACTTTCCCCACCTTAAGATAGGGTCGTCCAGGTAGAGGAGGCTTCCAGAATACCAATCAGTCAAAGTCAGAGAAGAAACACCTCTAGACATAATATAATTAAAATACAAAATATAGAGAACAAAGAAGGAATATTGAAAACTGTGAAGGAGAAATGACAAGTCACATATAATGAATGGCAAACCCATTTGAATAACAGCAGGTTTCTTAGTACAAAACCACAGTGTCATTAAATGGCTCAGACTAGAATATAGCTCTTCCAAACCACATTTTCCCTAACTATGGGGATACTTAGCACCAACGCACAGGTCCTCTTTCTCCAGATCTTCCTTCGTATCAGGACAAGAGCCACGAGCAGAAACAGAGCCAGCATCGTTGAACCGGGAGTCAGGATCCAAGAGCTGCTTTCCTCATCTGGAAAAGCACTGGAGAGGAAGGGGTCAGGGAAGGGAAGGAAGAACACAAGAGGAGAGGTTGGAGCTGGATAGAAGATCAAAGACCTTTTGGCTCACGCCTTCCATCTCACAGGTGAGCAGGCTGAGGTTCAGGCAAGTCAGCTGCCCTGGTGTCCATACGGGTTAGTAGCAATGTTGCTGTCCTCGGATTTTGAAGTCCCAAATCCTCTGCTTTACCCCACGCTCCTATGTGTGGGCCATAGTATGTGCCACGGTGAGAAAGAGCACAAACAAGTTTGGGACTCAAGCCACTATCTTTCCTTATGGCTTCAGTAAGTCCCCTTCCCTCTCTTAATCTTCTGTTCTTCATCTTTAAGCCTTAGACTGTCCATTGTGGTTTATGCCCATAATCCCATCTACTTAGGAACTAGAGATCAGAAGGCTCAATGTTCAAGGTTATCCTCAGGAAAAAAAGTTAATGAGATCCCTTCTCAAGAAATAATCTAGCCAGCACCGGGTGGCTCATGCCTGTAATCCTAGCTACTCAAGAGGCTGAGATCTGAGGATCACAGTTCAAAGCCAGCCCAGGCAAGAAAGGCTATGAAACTCTTGTCTCCAGTAAACCACCAGAAAACTGGAAGTGGTGCTGTGGCTCAGTTGGTAGAGCGCTCGCCTTGAGCTGAAGAGCTGAAGGACAGCGCCCAGGCCCAGAATTCAATCTCCATGACCAAAAGAAAAAAAATAATCTAGATGTGGTGACACACTTGACATCCAGCAACATTGGTGTCATAAGAAGGAGGACTGTGGTCTGAGGCTAACCCTAGGCAAAAACATGAGCTCTTATCTGAACAATCACTAAAAAGCAAAAGGGCTAAGTTGTGGCTCAAGTAGTAGAGTACCTACTTAGCAAACAAAGGCCCAAGTTTAAACCCTAGTAGTGCCAAAACATGAAAGAGAAAAAAAAAGAAAAGAAAGAAAGCAAGAAAAAAAAGAAGTGCCAAAGGTTCCAACCTACAAATTCTATTGTTCTATCATTTAGGTTTTGCTTGTGCCAGGCACTGGTGATTCATACTTATACTTCTAGCTACTCAAGAGGCTAAGGACTGAGACTTAAAGCCAGCCCAGAAAGTCAAAAATTTGAGATTCTTATCACCAATTAACCAGAAGAAAAGCCAGAAGTGAAGTGTGGCTCAGGTGGTAGAGCATCACCTGTGAATGAAAAAGCCAAGCAAGAGTATGAGGCCCCTAGTTCAAGCACACACACACACACACACACACACACTTTTCACTCAAGTGGCATTCTCATAACAAAGGCCCTTGAGTAGTAGCTGATGTTTATGTCTTCTGGCCTTTACTATCTTGTAAGTACAAAGGGAGAGACATGTATAGACATGGCATAGGTCAGGGCAGATGCAGGGTCCCCACCCAAGGGAGAGGTCTCAGGCTCACCTCTTCATGGAAGCCCCCTTGCCAGTGGGCCTCAGGCGATCTGTTGCTAGGGCCTGGCTCAGTGTTGCTTGGGAGCTACTATCTCCTTGGAGACCACCATATCCCACAGTAGTGCTGTCTAGGTTCTGGTCAGTGCTTCCTTTCACAGATGCTGCATCTAAGTGGGGGGTCTCCAAGGTCCATGTGCCTGGAGCCAGAGTTGATCCCTCCACAGAGCCCAGGGCTTGTTGCTGAGAAACCACTAGTGTTTCTCTAAGGATATCCCAGGGAGCTTGTGCTGACATCAAGGCCGATGGCCTTGTGGTCTCTGTGGTCTTCCTGGCTGTCCCCAGAGCCATCCTGACTCTCTCTGTTCCCTCCCCTGGCCAGTTGGCCTGTGTAGTTGTCATCTGGGGCTCACTCTGTGTGATCCTAATGTCATTTGTTACTGATCTCCCGGTGCTCTGTGTCCATGCATCCTCTGGTGTACGGGACAAGCCTCTGTGATTTAAAGCTGGACTCTCCACAGTGGGGACTGTTGTCTTGATGGAGCCTTCTGCCTGGCTGTGCATTACTGGAGCTACTTCCCTGTCTGTCCCTGGGCTTTGTCTTCTCTGGGTTTTGCTGGTTTCAGCACTTGGAGCAATTCTATCACATTCTTGAGTCTGAGGAGGTCCTGGGGTTCCTGGAGATGCTGTCCCAAAGGATGCTGTGATGAGTTTACTGGGAGCTGGAGGGGTTGTGGGGGCCATGTTGGAAGGACCTGCATGAACAGTAGAGGGAGACCACAGGGGAAGGCTTTGCAAGCTGCTTACTGGGTAGAGCAAAGGGCAGTAGCTTTAAAACGTTTGCCAAATATGAAGCAACTACTAAGAGATGCACTCTTTGGTCAATATGTCAGATAAAATAAAAAGGTTCAAATCCAGATGTGTTCTCTAATCTCTTGCAAATGTAGACACATATTCTTAAGCTCCTTTTCTTTTTTTTTTCGTTTTTCTTTTTCTTTCTTTTTTGTTTTGGTTGTGGAGTTTGAACTCTGGGCCTGGGCGCTGTCCCTCAGCTCTTCAACTCAAGGCTAGTACTCTACCACTTGAGCCACAGTGCCACTTCTGGTTTTCTGAGTGGTTTGTTAGAGATAAGAGTCTCACAGACTTTCCTGCTTTGAACTGTGATTCTCAGATCTCAGCCTCCTGAGTAGCTAGGATTACAGGCATGAGCTACTGGTCCCGGCCCTAAGCTCCTCTGAGTTGCATATATCTTCTACCAGTCAACATAGGAAACCATGATAGCTCTTTCCCCAGAGGTATACAGCACATCAAGTACTGCTTTTCAGAAAAAGAAGCCAGAGTCAGGTGCAGTGAGTTAGCTCTGTAACCTATTAGGCCAAGCAAGGCAATAAGTTAGCAATAAGTCAATTAACAAGCTAGGTATGGCTGTACACATCTAGGAACCAAGCCACCCAGAAGGCACAGGTAGATAGATCTTAGGCCAGCCCTGCATGACAACATGAGCCCTTACCTGAAAAGATAACTAAAGCGAAAGAGGGCTGGGGGAATGTGGCTGTATGTAGAGGGCCTGACTAGCAAGCTAGAGGCCCTGAGTTCAAACCCCAATACTGCCAAAAAATATAAAAACAAAGAAGCTGATGTGATGATAATCTCACTTGTAGTCCCAGCTGAAGCAAGATGTTTATGAGTTCCAGGCCAGCCTGGGCTACATAGAGAATTTCAGGTCTGCTGCCACTACATTGTAAGGTGTTGTGTGTCAAAACACCAGCTAGCAGGCCGTTTCCTAACGCGCCATTTCTTCTGGAGAGTGGCTTTCACACTGTAAGGCTCTTCTTTGCCCTTTTAAGTACCCGACTCTGGATCAACCTTCTGGAATTTTCTACACAGAGCCTGGGCTTGAGAGCTGTCCCTTTTGTCTGCAGAAGAACTCAGCAAGGGTCTGTCACGATAGGACGCAGTTCCAATTCCCCTGTCTGGCCTGTTGTGGCTCTTCTGCAGTGTTGCCCCCTTTCTAGTTTTTGGTTTTTTTTGTTTTGTTTTTCCAGTCCTGGGGCATGAACTCAGGGCCTGGGTGCTGTCCCTGAGCCAGTTTGTACTCCAGGCTAGGACTCTACCACTTGAGCCACAGTGTCACTTCTGGCTTTTCTGAGTAGTTGATTGGAGATAAGAGTCTCACAAATTTTCCTGCATGGGCTGGCTTTGAACCACGATCCTCAGATCTCAGCCTCCTGAGTAGCTAGTATTACAGGCGTGAGGCACTGGCACTGGGCTGATACCCCTTTTCTTTGTATGTGTGAACAGGGAGCTTTTAGAACCCTAAGAAACCACACTATCTAAGTCACTACTTCCTTGAAACATACCTCAAATACAGATTCCACGGCATTTGCTGGCGGAAGGGCCAGGTAGAATGGCATGTATGCATTTGGTTCGGAAGGGCTTGTAATAGCTACCTTCTTCCTGAAGGCAGCTTCCTTCTCAGCTGCAAGCCTGCCTTTTAGAGCCTTTGCCCTGGGTCCAGCTTTTTTTACGGCCTAAGGTTTAAAGCCTTCCTGGTCTCAGCCTTCTCTTTCACCTTTCCTATCCTAGCTTTGACTTCCCAAGTTTGGCCCATCAGCCCCCAGCTCATACCTGCAGAGATGATCAGATTCATGTTGAGGAAGAGCAAGTTGTTTCTATTTCCAATACCACAGCGATAGTGCCCCTCATCATCCAGGGTCAGCCGGGAGAGCCGCACCTCGAAGAAGCAACTGCGTGGGAAGTCTGCTAGAGCCACACGGCCAAGGTACTTGTGGTGAGTGTAGTAGTTGGTGGACACGATGGTGTGGCAGATCCACCTTGGAGGCCCCAGACGGCACCAGTACTTCCTTTGGTGCCTGTTGACAGGTAAGGGGGTATAATGGCATTGGATGATGACAGCTCCCCCGGCTTCTCCAGACACCAGCCTTGGGCCCTTCAACACATCTGCAGCTGCAGGCAAAGAACATTGTCAAAGGAGTCAGGTCAGAAAAATGCTACCACAGAAGTGGGGCTGAACCCATGTAGACATGACAGAGCTTAGCCACTGGCGAAGTAGAAGTCACCCCAAGAAGCAGAAGAAAACACTACCTGAGGTCCCATCTAAAAGATGCAACAAGAATCATACCCACTGTTTATCTAATGCTAACTGGGCCTGAGTGTTCTCATGCAAGTCCATCCAGAGCCTGGGTTCATTCCACCGTGCAGATGTTTGAGCAGATGCTGCCTGCGTGCAGGTAAAAGGGAGGAGCAAGCCTCTGACAGAGGCCTGGGGTTTGCATGGGATGGAAAATAAGGATGCTACACAGTGTGGACATAACAGCATGCTTTTCCTCTGAAGAGAGAGAGAGCGACAGAGAGAGAAAGAGACAGAGACAGAGAGACAGAGACAGAGAGACAGAGAGACAGAGTTCCCCAAACACAAGAATCATGCTAGGCTTGGGGTGGAGGAAGGGCAGGTCCACCTCCAGACTGGTAGCCATGAAATAGTTCACATTGGACCCTTTTCTATACAAACAGACAAGCAAACATAGATGAATACAGACCCATACAGCTGAGCAGGATTATGAATATCACTGTAGCAACAAGCACAAAGACAAGCCATAGGAAACCTCAATACCTTGCCACAATACAGAATGACTCCCTACAGGGTACCTCCTTCTAATTGCTTTGCTGACTTCTCTGGATCTTGATGCAATCTCGGACATAACTGACTGGATTGTAGTTTTCTTTGTTTCTCTTGGAAATGAAATTCAAAAGTTTAATCTAGTCTAAAATTATATATCCAGAACAATCTGACAAAGAGTGACAGCGACCTTTTCTTACTCCATCAAAGCTTTTCCCCTTTGTCCTGTATCTGTAGGGCCCCTGAACCCAAGAAAAACCTGTTTACTATCCTATTGTCAGGAGCAGCTAAGTTATGAGTCTGAGTGCAAACTAAACATGCAGTATGCCTTGTCCAAAATTTATTAGGGATTTCAAGATGAGGCTGGGTATGGTGGCCCATGCCTATAATTACAGCACTTAGGAGTCTGAGGCAGAAGAATCATGATTTAAAGCCAGCCTGGGTTACATATTCAGGACCTATTTCAAAAACAGAAAAAAAAACCCACAATGGCAAGAGCAGAATGTTGAGTCAAGAGCCTTTTTAGAACAATCATATGTGACCTGCCTATTGTAAGCACTTGCTACAGGAAAAACAGAGACCATAAGTTCAATGGCTATATTAATCCCATTGTACGTTTAATTAAACAACACACCCCAAGTCATACCACTCACGGTAAAGATAAGTGGAAATTTACCACTAAAAGGCCAGAATATTCCCGAATATCAACTGGAAGCTATCTCAGAATAACAAAATCGATACTCTCATTAAACGTTCATAGCCCAGATTTCAGGTGTTCTTCTGACATCCATGTGGGGATCTGACTTTGGCATAGAAAGCTGATGAACAATCTTTAATCAAGGTACATTGAAAAAAATTAATACCCAAGTTAAAAACTCATGTGGTAGGTTACTAACCCATTGTTCCTTTTTTGATATAATAATTGAAGTGTTATACAATTCCATGTTAGTCACCTGTGAAACTTAAACAATGGGCTAGCACGGTAGAACCAATATGGTATCACCAACGTGCTTTGACCAGTTTTCTGCCCCTTAGAGTATGTAGTAGAAGTGCCTGGCTCTCACATCCATCATTACCCAGCAGTTATCTATTGCTGTGACTTCCATTAGAGCACTGGAGGAGGCCTGTGGCGGAACAAAGAGGAGGAAGGGATGTACCTGCGAAGGAATGCTCGTCAGGCCAGAAGGGTAATGAGGATGGAAACGTGTCCACAGCACAGAGGTGAGTCTTGGAGGGGAGAGAGCCAGCCCGCCACCATCTGAGATGGAGATCTTTATGTGAAGGCGCTGAGGATGAGCCTGGGCAAAGAGAGGAGCTGAGCCACAAGTGTCCACAAAAGCACCCACAAGAGGAAGGTAAGGAGCCAAGTCTAACCCCTTGCCCTCAGCCCTGCCTGTCGGAGTGGCCTGTCCTCTGGCCTCCCCTTCCTCTATTATTCTGACTGCGTTATCCCATGGGGAGAGGGAAGGCAGTGCCACACCCACTTCCAGTCTACAGGGGATGTAGGAGGCATGTCTTGGGATCAAGGCTAAAATGCTGACCGACATATTGAACTGGATATTTGACATGATCAAATTTAGAACACTCAAGACTCAAAGCAACTAATTTTGGACTATAATCTAGATGTCGGCAAGAATCATGGGTCTGGGCTGGGAAGGTGGCTCAGTGATAGGGTGCTTGCCTCCCATGCATGAGGCCCTGGGTTCCATTCCTCAGACCACATAAACAGAAAAAGCTGGAAGTGGTACTGTGGCTCAAGCGGTAGAACATTAGCCTTCAGCTGAAGAGCTCAAGGATGGTGCTCAGGCCCAGAGTTCAAGACCCTCAGCTGACAAAAATAAATAAATTAATTAATTAAATTTGATTAAAAGAATCATGATCTGCCTGATCAGAGACAGGGAAGCTTATATTTGCTTTTAAAAAAATGAAAAGGGAGCAGTGGGAGATTAAGCAGGTGGTATGTCACATTTCTCAAATATTAGCTCTACCATTGATTCATTAAAACTGATTTGTCTATTCACCAGACATGATTAATCTCTTTTTTTAACACAATCATAAAACATTTTCCTTCATTTAATAGTTGTTTCTTAAGTCTACTGGGGACGAGATTCTAGAGAATAGACCCTCTAGCCACATACTATGGCTACCCATTACCTTTAGAATAAAATCTGAGCCTGAGCTATACATGGCCAGCCTTACTACCACAGCTTGCAAGGATATTTAGGACAGAAATCCTATCTTTCATTAAAATATTTTTTGATCCTGGTGCCTATTTTTCATTTAAAAAATTGTCTGTTTTTTTTATCCAAGTGCCTATAATCCTAGCTACTGAGGAGGCTGAGATGTGATGATCATGTTTTCACACCATCTGGGGAAGGAAAGTTTGTGAGACTCTTATCTCAGTGGAGCTGTGGCTCAAAGTGGTAGAGTGCTTGCCTTGAGCAATAGGAAATTAGGGACAGCCCTAAGTTCAAGCCTCAGAACTGGCACACACACACACACACACACACACACACACACACACACACATTGTCCATTGTCCCTAGTCTCTGGCACACAGTCAATCAAATAAATTAATAAATACAATTTTTGACCCGATTAGTGCCTTCGTAGACAGAACTCTTTAAGACTAGGGTAGAGCCATTATCATGTCTCTAATCTGGAATGAAGAAGAGTGAGAAGAAAGTAAGGCTATGTCTGTATTTTACACACTCTGAAGTCTCCTGAAAAAGTAGCTGATTAATGGTCTTTGTTTAAGAAAGCAGAGGTGTGGGGAACATGACAATATTGGATGTTTTAGATATTATCAGGTCAGGCCTAGGTCCTGTCTGGGAGTTCTCCTCTCCCTCATTCCTGCAGTGTCTAATCTGACCACACTCCCTAAATCCACTGCAGGGCCTTAGATCTCAGCATCCCAGACCCTGACAGCCATAGATCTACCCAGACTGTACTGAGTTTCCTTGAAGTACCCTCCAGGAATGTGTGTAGTCTAGAAGATTCAACATGGATATGTTTAGAACTTACCTTGTAGCAGGCACAGTATGAGGACCAAGATCATTCTCCATCCTGTGCTCTGGTTTGTGACCTGCAAAAGCAAAACAAAACAAAAACAAAACCATCATATACGGAGAAAAGCCCAAGGGGAGGCAAGTGAGAAGCTGGTGGTGAGCCGTGGGCCGGGCGCCCTCTCATTTTGGGAATCTGTTTGCCCTGAGCAGGAGCTGCGTAGTTGGATATGCCCACGCGCATGACGAGAACAACCCTCCTTGGGAACGCGTAGCTATATCCCCCATTCCTACACACGCATTTCGCCTGAGTGACTGTCACTATGGTGAAATGTCCCTTGTCATGAAGCTTCTGTGTTCAGGAGAGACAAAACACCCTCTATAGCACCCCAGCCCCAGGACCCACGTGCCCGTAGTACAGCCCTGATTTTGGAAAGAGAATCACAGAGTGGAGAGAACACATTTTGGAAGTTTAAACTTGGTTGGAATTAGAGGGTTTGGAGGATACAATCTCGGGGATCTGCCTCATCTCCAGGGGGGATGAGGGGTGACTGCAGGAGAGTGTGGTCAGAGCAGCTGAGCGTGGCGAGCGTGGGAACAGCATTGCTTCCCTTCTCTCCTCACCCCTCCATGCTGCACAGGGGACTTGGTGCCTCCAGGGAAAGCGTTCTGTGTCGCAGTTAGCACACCTCCATCAGGAAGATGAAATGAAAATTAAACCTCAGGCTCAGTTGCTGTTGGTACTTTTCTGCTTCTGCTTCTAGAAAGCTGCTCTCTTTCCTATAGTCCATGCTGCTCCTCCCTGCCTGGCCTGGGCAGCTCCTTAACGCCAGGGCTTTGTGTCTTGGTCTTTTTTCTACCTTCAGCCTCTGGACCAGGATGTAGCACACAGTGCAGAGACTGTGAACAGGGCCCCACTGCTCCTTTAATGGACACTGTAAGGACCACTCCCCATTCAATTATCTTTTACTGCTAATTTAAAAGACAGTGAGGGGCTGGGAAGGTGGCTCAGTGGTAGAGCGCTTGCCTTGCATGCATGAGGCCCTGGGTTTGATTCCTCAGCACCACATAAGCAGAAAAAAGCCAGAAATGGTGCTGTGGCTCAAGTGCTCCAGAGTTCAGCATCCCCCCCCACCCCCCCACCCCCACAAATGACAGCGACTGTGCATTACCTTTTCTCTTTAATTTCCCATAGGATAGTCATGGATGGTTTTTGTTTATTTATTTTTGGGTCCGGTCGTGGGGCCTGAACTCTGGGCCTGGGCACTGTCGCTCAGCTCTTCAGCTCAAGGCTAGCGCTCTACCACTTGAGCCACAGCGCCACTTCCGGCTTTTTTCTTTTTCCTTATGTGGTACTGAGGAATCGAACCCAGGGTTTCCTGCATGCAAGGCAAGCGCTCTACCACTGAGCCACCTTCCCAGCCCTCATGGATGGATTTTGATAGATTAAAAAAACAAAAAACCTGCTCTGTCTAGGTGCGGTGGTGCATACCTATAATCCTAATGCATGAAAGGTCGAGGCAGGGGGATCACAAGTTTGAGGCCAGGCTGGACTATGTAGGCTGGACCTATCTCAAAAAAAAATCTACTGTTTGATTCTATTTACGCTTACAGTTCTTCCACCCATAATAGGCCATTGCTTTTCCCTTCCTACTAGAATCCATACTTCTTTCATGTTAAAGACAGTCAGTGCACCAACTGTAAGCCAGTGGCTTACCCCATAGCAGAAACTCTTTGACCTCCAACTAGACTAAGTCAGACAAAGCCAATGCCAGCTTGGAACATAGGCTGTGCAAGAGGAAATCCAATCAGAAGAAGAAAAGCAGAGGAAGTAGGAGGGGAGAGGAAAGGAAGAGTAGAATGTGAAAGAAGGGGAAAGGAAAAGCATGAAGAATCTGGGGTTAGGGTATGGCTCAAGTGTTAGAGCACCTGCCTAGCAAGATGGAGGTCCTAAGTTCAATCCTCAGTACAAAAAAAAATAAAGGGAGGGAAGGAAGAAGAAAGGAAGAGAAGAGGGGAGAGAAGAAAGGATGGAGGAAGACAATTGGAAGGAAAATAAAATATGTGCCATTTATATCTCTTAACATGAGCAAAAATGAAGTTCCCTTTTGAAAATAAAATGTTCTTGCCAAGTGTGGTGGCTCACACCTCTAATCCTCACACGCAAAAAGCTGAGAGGCAGGGAGCTGGCACGTTGAAGGACAATATGGGCCACTTAGAAAAATGCTGTCTCAAAAAACTCAAGGAAAAGAGCGGAGAGGAAGGGAGAGACAGAGGTGAGTCTGGGCTGGCTCGGTGACAATTGCCACCTGGCTTAGCTTTGCCCAGTCACATCCACTAAGGCCTTTGAGTCCCTAGAGTGTCCAGATCTTGAACTGCTCCTGACTTCTGACATCTCCTAGCTCTTCCTTTTGCATGTCCCAGGCTCCTGTCCCCTCTCTCATCCAATGTGTGGCTGCCCCCACAGGTAGATTAATATCCACCCAACCTGGCTACCTCTGGCATTGGCAGCCAGAGTCCCCTTGGGCTGCGGTTTCTGAAGGGCTAAGTCCTCACATGGCGTGTAATGGGGCCAAAGTCTCTGCTTCTGCCACCCCTTTTCTCTGATGCCCAATGGTGCAACAATCTCTTGCACAAAATCGACCTTTGCAGAGCAATGAGGAAGCCCGGAGTAAGATAAAAGTTATCCTGCTTGATTGGAGGGGGAAGGAGGGGATGCGGAAAGGCTATCACTCAGTGGAGAGTCTCCAAGTCACCCTCCCCAGCAGTGACCTTCAGGAATCCTTTCTCCAGAATACAGGAAAGGCCTAATTCAGTAGCTGACACCACAGGTCTCTGTGTTCAGTGGATAAGGCCCTTGTGTGGGGTGGAGGGTCCTGCTAGAAATCACAGCACGCTCGTCTTCAGCTCAGGCTGATCTGACTTCCTCGTCCCCTCCCCTGGTCCCTTGGAGTCCCATTTCTCTGCGGTTCCTCCCTGTCACCCCAGGGCAGAAGACTAGAAGGAAGGGAACAGCAAAGCAAGGGAGGAACATTGAACCAGGGCACAGGAGCTTCTGCTGTGCGTGAGGTTGATGTAATGACCTTGATCTAATGACCTCCTTTTCCATCCATGCTGAAAGAGCAACCCTTACCTGGCTTTCTGGAAGCACTGAGAAGCATTGCTGCAATGGATCACCCACACTTAGAGCTAGAGCCCAACCTCAGGAAAGAAATCTCAGCTCACCTTTCGTTCTCTGGGCTCAGCTGGGGCTTCTGCATCCATGTCAGGCTAGAATAAGGCCCACTTGGACTTTTTCCTTGGGTCCTCAAAGATGTTGGCCTGTGGGTGTCTTCTAGTTGCTTTCTCTAAATCTGGAGAGAGAGAGAAGCCCCAAAGTGTGTGAGCTGGCGTTGGAAGCTTGAGGCACAGCGGCAGCTCTGTTGCTCACCTCCCTGCTTCTTGCTCCAAGATTCTTCTCTCTGGCTCTCATTACGTGTGGTCCCTAATGCCACTTATTTCTGTGAGACCGTTTTCAGGGTGGTGATGGTAGCTTCAGGGAAAGTAGGTGGATGCACTCCTTCCTTCTTTCCTGCCCTCCCCTGCGTAGGCACCCAGGTACTTTAGGATGTCCACTGCTCAGATGTCTCATTCCGGCATCTCCAGAACCACTGATGCTACAGCTGAGTGGGAGAGAAGGGGACTTCAGCAGTCTGGAAAGGAATTCCCCTGTCCCCCTCTCCCCTCCACTGGCTGTCCGCTGTGCCCTGCTGACCTGCCCCCCTGGTTTCCAGAGAAAAAGCCATTTGGGATTTTCAGGTTATTGACTCAGTTTGACTGTGTGCCTGGTGCTTTCTAATTCATGCTCAGGACAAAGGACAACCTAGTCATTGATACAGTTTTCTTGGAAAGAAACCACGGACAGATGCGGTTTATTCCAGTAGATGACACAAGGGAAAATATCCCAGTATTTCCCTTGGGAAAATCTGTGTTGGAAGAGGTTCTTTTCTGTGTAAAAGATGTGCCTTCCTCTGTTGGTCTTGAACTGACGCAGGTCATGCACTCAGCAATTAAGGGATCCAGGGAAACGGGGTCACTGCAGGCTGCAGTGTAAGACTCTGATCAAGAATAGATGAAACGACACCCTCGGGTGAATTCCAAAGCTGCCCTACGGACGGCGACTGTTGTGAGAGCCTTTGTTGCTCTGCCATTGGTTGTAGCGTGCATCCTCCGCTTTCCCAGCGTGAAAACAAGAAGTTAGGGCACGGCAGTGGTGTGTGCGTGTGCACACGTGCACAAATGTGTGCTGGTGAGTGTGCACAGCTGTGTGTGCTATTTTCTTTCCCACCAACGGCCTCTCCCAGACCCTAGAATACCTCTCCAGTGTGAAAGGCATTCTCTTGGAAGCGATAGCCTTGAACAGTGTGCAAACCAAGCTTGTACACAGTGTCTCACCCACTAGAGGACTGAACAACATTCAGGCAGGTGGTAGAGAGGTGGCTGGAGTGCCCTCTCCCCTCCACTGGGAGGAATATCACATGCATCATCTTGGAACATGTGGACCTTAGAGTAAGACTCCCACTTGTCCCAAACTTACATGGGGAAATACTCTGAGTCAGGCTACTTAGTCTCTCTCTCCTAATTTGTTCAACAGGAAATAGCTGCAGCAACCTCAGACAGGTAATAGGTAGAACATGTGTGAAAACTATGCTACTCAAAATACCCAGAGTATAGTAATTCTCAGAAAGTATTATCTAGTCATATCATTAGCTTAGTTGTCAGCAAGAGGAGTCAAGTGTCTTATCATAACCAGACCCTCAAAAAAACAAAACCCCACCAACTTTGGCATTTTCAGCCATTCAGTCCTCCTCTCCTCCCTCTTTTCAGCCATTCAGTCCTCCTCTCCTCCCTCTTTTCAGCCATTCAGTCCTCCTCTCCTCCCTCCCCTCCTTGCTCCCTCTTATTTTCCCCCATAGTATTCATCAAAGAGTGAAACAAAATCAATTGTCTAAGGGTATTTCTGAGGTAATGTTTGTGTTTAAATTTATATTTTTAAGAAAACATTTGCTATATTTACCATCAATAAGTAATGGAATCTGTCAAGCACCAGTGGCTCACACCTGTTACCCTAGCTATCTGGAAGACTGAGATTGGGAGGTCACTGCTTGAGGCCAGCCCAAACAAGAAAAGTTCATAAGACCCTCATCTTTATGGAAAAGTTGGGAGTGGTAGTGAGCATCTGTTATTCCAGCTAAGATGAGAAGGCTAAATAGGGAAGTGTAGTCCAGGTGAAACTCTTATCTCATAAATGAAAAGAGCAACAGTCTAGAAGATGTAGCTTAAATAACACAACTCCTGCTTTGCAAGCATGAAGCCCTGGGTTCAAGCCCCGGTACCATGGCCATCATCATCATCATCATCATCATCATCATCATCATCATCATCATGTGATCATTTTGCATCCTAAGGGGTATCTTTCGTAATGTACCGGGCTTGTTTTCAGAACACTTAGCAGGGCTATGATCTTTTGTGTCATCTGTGTTGGCTACTACTTTGAGGAAGTATCAAGCTAAGTATCAAATCTGGAAAGTGATTTTTCTACCCCCTGACCTCCCCTTCTACCTCCAGGCCTTCAATCCCAAGCTTTGACAAAAGATGGTGTTTGCTAAACACACTCACAGGAGTGAAAGCAGCAAACACAAAGCTAATCAACAAACGCTACTTGTGCTATAAAACCCATCGTTCTCAATCACCCCCCTGGGAAGCCGGGGCGCTCATGTTCATGGAAGAGCAGGGTGCAGACATTTTTTATGCCCTGTGGTTCACACTCGCCCCTCTCCCCCTTTCCTCGATGGCCCAATCAAGGTTTGTACTTGTACTATATTATTGGAAACTTTTCTGCTTCCCACTTTGCAAGCTTTCTCCCTTTCCTTGTTATGTGCTACAAAGAGGAACTTTTCCTTCCCATTGTCTTTGATGGCCTACTTAGAAATTCACAAAGGAAGTTGAACTATGAGACTTGTCACTGCTCCAAATGACAACAGAAATAAAACTTGTTTGGATTGCACACATAATTACTTTATAATGTCATTTAGCAGATTTTTTACAACCCCAACCATCATTTAGCCGAAAGCAAAGCTTGTGATCCTGCAACGTTCAACCCCAAACACAGAAGGCTTCCAAAGGCAGTTAGGAGAAGTGCTAAGATGGGTTCAAGTTCATCTTCAGATTGCTGTGAAATCACAGAGCAAAGAGTCCCAGGAGATCATGTTGCAGATTAAGCCGTAGCTCACATTGGGACATTGGTGTGGCTCATTGGAGGAAAACAGCACTCGCAGCTCTAGACTGATCTTCCTGGAGTGACTTTGTGACTTGAGTATGGAAATTGAAATGAGTATGTTCTTACCCTTTGTGACTGTTTGGAACAGATCTCACTCCTGATAATTGTAGCCCTTGCAGTATGAAGGTAGCCTGAAGTAGTTCATGTCCCACCAAGAAGGCTATTGGTCCCTTCAAGGAATGAAGCTCTATGGGAGACTTGGTGTTGTGCTCTGTTGTCAACAGACATTTAAGAGCAAATGTTGAGAACTCAGTGTGCAAGTGGTTAGATACTTAGCACCACAAACAGCAAGAAAGCAATAGGAGCTAACTCAACATTGGTTAATGAGATTCAGTGCTGTATACGGGCCCCTGCACAACGCCTATTCCTCTTTCAGTGTTCCCTTCCCCTCATGCGTCTTCTGTGCCAGTACCAGGGTGGCCAATGACTGAAGTTGGCTGATGCCGGGTGACCAATCTATTCAGTGCATTTGGCAGTTAAGGGCTTCTATTCCTGGACAGACTTTCTGTGGTGGGCATTGGCAAATGATATAAAGATGTTTGTATGTCTTGTCCACTCCCTTGCCTGTCCATATGCCTTTACCCAATCTTTCAATCTGTCTCATTCTAGGTTCTGTATGCATTCTAATATAGGACCATTCTCCCTTCACAGAAAATACAACTAAGTATACTGTGCTCATTGGAAGGACTTTAGAGAATGGACTGAAGCAGGAAAAGGATCTGTAGCAGGTCCAGGCTGAGGTGTAAGTAGCCTTGCCAGCTAGTTATAAAACCATGCAGGTGGTGAACAGGGCAGCTGTGTACAGCCTGTGGCAAGCCCCAGTGGGAAAGCCATGGCCTTATCACCTCTTCTTCAGTACCATCTGGAGAGAAGAATCACATGCCTTTTGACAATCAGATCCTGGTGTGATCCTAGGCTCTAACAGAGACATGATACTTGAACCAGGACCCTAAATGAGTAGGTATCTGAACCTGCCCATCATAAACTGAGCACTATTACATCTGCTAAGACACGAGGTCAAGCAAGCCTGGCAGCCATTCATTGTAAGTGGTAAGGGTTACATATGGGGCCGAGTTACAAGAATCTGAGGGCACAAGCAAGCTGCATAAGTGGGTCAACCAGACACCATTACAAATACCACGGCAACACCAACAGCCCTCCCCTATGTAACAAAGCAACACATGGGAACACAACTTGAAACAGCAGAGATTGTGGAGAGGAAGAAACCCAAGTTTGATCTAGTAGGAGTAGTATAAGGAGAAGCCTTGAAAGATGATAAGAAAAAAATCCTTCTAATGGTCCTGAACAGCATTCCCTTCCCCTGTCTGGAAAACATGGCACCGAGCAGATGTCTTGTTTATTTCCTTGTGGTAGGAATTATGAGAGATTTTATTTTGTCTTTTACTTTGGAGGAGACTTCCTGGCACGCTTTCATCACTGAACCCCTAAAAACATTCTGAATAGAGTATGATCTTAAATCTTTCCATCCCTGGAGCAATAGACATGTTACTGAGCTTGTATTATACAAGGCATTGCGCTGCTTGGTCATGTGGCTGGATTAGCCCAATATCACCAAATAATAAGTCAATGGACACTCTTCAGGATATCCACATGATCTAGATTCTTTTGGATTATATTATGGCCAAGAATAGGAGATTTATGTAGTCCTAGGATAAAACTTAAAAAATGTATGTTATGGGGCTGGGAAGGTGGCTCAGTGGTAGAGCGCTTGCCTTGCATGCCTGAGGCCCTGGGTTCAATTCCTCAGCACCACATAAGCAAAAAGAAAAAAGCCGGAAGTGGCGCTGTGGCTCAAGTGGTAGAGCGCTAGCCTTGAGCTGAAGAGCTGAGGGACAGCGCCCAGGCCCAGAGTTCAGGCCCCACGACTGGACAAAAAAAAAATGTATGTTATTCATATGTATGATCTAATGGTCTCTAATAATCTTTTTCTGATGACAAGAGCAAAGAATGCTTTCAGCAAACCAAGGCTCACACTTTGTACCAGACGCCATTTTGATTTGTTCATAGCAAGCAAATGAACACAATGGCTCAAATTGGAGCTACTAATTGGTTGAGTGTGCAGTTGTTTGCTGTTACTGTTCTAGGTCTACTTGATTTCTGCTGAGGCCAACAACTGAAGTGGAGATATTGTATGAACTATCACTCTGTGTCCTTTAGATCATTAACAATGGTGCTGATATCCAGAATTACTCTGGCCGTGAGATACGGTTTGGTATTTACTGGGGTTAGGACACTTTTAAAGGTGTCACTTGGGCTTTACTTGGCTATACTATAGCTCTTAAACCTCAGGTTTAGAACCCAGTGATCCAACTAACAATTACATCAATCCTAGTCATTCATTCTGAGACTATAGAATTTACCACTGGGTTTGGACCTGTGCCTGGGCTTTATTAATCTGGATTTCTTTTGTCCCATTTGTTAGAAAAGGCATCCACACTGCCAATTTGGTTCTCTTGATATCACGTCAGCTTGGTCTCTGTGTCCAATTGTCTCCCTGGAGATTTGGGTGTCCCCCTACTCCCTTGTATATACTTAACCAAATAAATTGTTGTAAGTCTCATTGAGAAGGACTTACAGGATCATTACTGTGCCAATTTGCTGGGGGGGGGGGTTGTACATTTCCTTCTCTTAGGGACCCAGAAGATTTTGAGTCTGAAAATTGGCATAGGTCCCAGAAATAGCCAATGGATTTTGACTGTTGATTGTCCCCCATCCTTAACATCTCCCAGTGGTTCCAATTAAAGAATATCGTTGTTGGTTGAGTATCCACTTTGCCTCTCAGAACACAGTACTCTTTTACTCATCTCCGCAACTCTTTGGTTCAGGCTCCCTGGATTGCTACTCCAGCCCTGTTGCTCAATATAGAAAATCCATCCGGCTTCATTGGTCCCAGGCCTCTTGTTACCACTGGTACCACCAAGTCCAGTTCTCTAACTACCTCTTTTTTTTTAATCTGCCCTGGCTTGCACAGGAAAGCCCCTGCTGACCATTGTAGCAATGCTGTTGTATTCCTCACTAGCTCATTTCTCTTGGTTTTTGTGAGTAGTATATTATTCTCTGGTCCTCCCTATGGAAAAGAATCACCCCATAGGTCATCTAGCTTACTTCCAGGGGCTTTTTCATTCCTTCCTGCACTGCCTTCTGGATCGTACTGACATTTCAACTTCAAGTAGCCAGGATTAACCCTTTTTCCATTCTCCCAAGAGCCATTTGAAAGCAAGATTACATCATTCATTCCTTGGAGTTCTTGCCAGGATGCCATATCCTGTATTTTTGAAGCGATACCAGAATGATCAATTTGCCTCTGTCCAATCTTGTGTTTTAGCCCTCCCTGATCCAGACCTTTCAGGATCCATTTTCACATTACCTCTTCTGTTGGTCTATACTGCCGAGGACCTGTTACTCACTCGTTATCTGTAGTCCCTTTCTTCCATTACCAGCCACGACACACACCCATTGCATTCTGCAATGACTTAGTCTAATTATAAGCCAGCAACAAGGATCAGAGGGATTCTTGGTAGAGAATCTCCTAGTGTCTTCACACAATGTGAAAGAGGGGTGGCGCAGGGAAGAAGGTCGTAATTTGCTCTTCATAGGGAGAAGTGAGCAGCTTCTGTATGTTCAGAAGATTTAGAAGACTCCAGGAGTTCAAAATTGAAGACAGCCTTCTACCCAGAGGTTTCCAGCATGTTTTAGAATACCATTGCTCCCCCCAAATAACTCTATTCAGCCTGATGTGTCTGCAAACTACACAAGGCGGAGCCAATGTTCTTTTTCAGAGAGGCTATGAGACTTGTTCAATTTGCCTGAAATCCCACAGGAACAATGGCTGCAGGGCTCCCAAGGATCATTTCTCTTGCAAATACCAAAACCAGTAAACGTATTTCATCTCTGATTTCATTGCAATGGGGCAGGCTCCATTTGATCCTCATTTAAATGTCATTCGTTTCCACTATCACCTTCAAGCTCCACACTGACAAAATTACTTAATTAGAGTAGGAAAATTATCTTCAGGGAGATCACTACTGTGAACCCTTCAATTACCCTATTTTTCTTTTCTTGTTTTATTAAGCACCTAATTGTGGAATGAATATGAAAACCCAAATGTCAACACGGTACTTAGCTACCAAACCAAAATAAGACTTCTGAAAAATGAGAATTTAGTGGGCTAGAGAGGTTAGGAAAGAATTCTTTGAGAATTCCCACAGAATTATAATGTAGCTGGCCTCAGAAGACACAATACCTTCAAAGACTTCTTTATAAAAGTTGGGACTCAGCTTCTGATTGAAAAATTAGATGCTTAGCTTCTGTGGGGTCTGCCAGGGCCAGCAAACTCATTTTAAATCAATTTTATTTTTAAAAAATATTTCTAAGTTGTAGAAAATCCTCCTGGAGAAATGCATTTTCATTTCTACTTATATCTTCTGAAAGGAGAAATTTAGGATTAAATCTCCTTCCTCTTCCCTCTGTAGCATTTGAAATCATCCCCTGGAGTCCTCTGCTCATTTACGTGAATATTCCTTATTCACTTGGAATGAAACCATCTGTCTTATTGATGTCACTTGCCTTTATTCAGCCAATAATGGCTTATAATTATATAATGATCTCATCTTCCAGTGTCACTATCCCTACTGCATGGGTAAGAAAACTAGAACCTTCAGGAGGAGGTTCAACTCCCATCACTTTCTTAGCTTTCCCTTGATCAATATATCTTGAAAGAATTTGGTAATTGACCTAGTAAACAATTATTTTTACAGACATGGGACTTGAACTCAGAGCCCTGGCACTGTCTCTGAGTTTCTTTTTGCTCAAGGCTAGCACTCTACCACTTGAGCCACAGCACCACTTCCACCTTTTTCTGCTTATGTGGTACTGGGGAGTCAAACCCAGGGCTTCATGCATGCTAGGCAAGCACTCTGTACCTAAGCCATATTCCCTGCCAGTTCTCAAAAAAATTTTAAGCAATAGAATGTACTGGACAGAAAACATTAAGAAAAATGCAAGCCTAGTAGGAACTTGTGACAATGATGGAGGGTGTTGAGGTGGAGGGTAGGGACAGGTCAGAGTGATGTCCTAGTAGTTTGGAGGAGAGAGAAGGGACAGGAGGTAGGAGATGAAAAGAAATGGAGGAATTGATTTGATGAGTTCTCAGGCTAATTGTCATGAAGCTCTATCCACTTGATAACTGTGCCATGTGCTGAGGCTGCATGAAACAGGTTATGTCCCTTCCCTCCTGGAACTGATAGTCTAGTGAGATGCAGGCCCTTAAACCAATCAGCACAGAACAGCTACCGACACATGTTCCCTGATTTACAAATGCTGGTAACTGCAAAGAAGTAAAAGAACAGGGCTCTAAGAAAAACGCTCTGGCCTAGATCTAAGATGGGAAAAGGTGCTTTGTGACCTTGTGATTGGAGGGGGTTATTTGGCTATGCCAAATATGCTGGCTGTCCTGCCCTGCCCCTACCAGCCCAGGATAAGAATCAGAACTGGAGTCTTCTAATCTTGAAGCACCCTCTAGTGTTAGGAAGAGGAAGCTAATGTTTCAAAAGAGGGAACGGAGGAGGAATGGGAAGAAGAATTTAAATGAAAATATGCTTGGGGGACAACACAATCCTTCTCCTCTCTCTCCCCCCAACATGGACTGAGATGAAGCCCCAGAGGCCTATAGTGATGGGTTGGAGTAAGACTTCGAGTGATTCTTCCCTTGGTTCCCCAAAGTGTGTCTACCTCTGCCAACACAACTTCAGCAAGCTAGGAACTCCTCTGCTCCTCTGCAGGTTTGCATTACATGCCGAGAGTGTGTCTCATGCTTATAATCCCAGCATTCAAAGAGCAGAGTCGGAAGGGTTGTGCACGGGAGACCGGTCTGGGCTACAGAGGAAGGCCTTTTCTCCATCAATCCATCAAAACTATGAGACAGTATTAGTAGAAGACTATTTGGGGGATATGGAAACTGGGACTCAGGGATTAACTAGTTTTCTTCCAGTCATGTAGTTTGCAAGCAGCAGAGAACAGAAGCAAGAAAGAGGTCTGCTTCCATCCAAGTGTCCCCACCGATGTCTTTATGCTGGGGGAGGGAGGAGCAAGCATGATTCAAGATGATCAGCCCGTTTCTAAGCTTCTCTTTGTGAAATTTTTGCTTGCAGGATGCAAAGGAAACACAAATAACGGTTCTATGTCAGTTTGGTGATTGCAAAACAGAGGCAATAAACCAACCCCCACATTTCAGTAACTTAGCACGACGTTCTCTTCCTTTCTCATATAAATACAGTTGATAGAAGTTGGCCAGGGCTCTTCCACAACCCACCTCTTTGGGACCAAACTCCTCCATCTTGTGGAGCTGTCCTCCTTATATAGTGTTAGTAGAAAAGCTGGCGTGGAATTGCAGCCTGTACAGCTTTGCAGATAGTAGGATAAGGCAATACATCAAGACCTGCCTGACAACAAAATGGGGGAGGGAGGGCACCTTCAGAAGAATTAAGAAGAAGGACAAAGAACAAGTAAATAAGGACTAGGCACTAAATCTTTGGCATCCTAACCTTACAGGAAATGGAAAGGAGATCCACCAATCAGAATGCCAGGTTCAAGGACTCCAATTCCCACTCTTTAACCTAAAGTCAAGCTCTCATTTCAGACGGGCCGCAGTGTCATCTTCATTGTAGTACCCCTGTGTGCTCTCTTTCTTGGTCACATTTCCCTTCTAATATATTTCCCTACCACCTTAACGATGGTTGTACCTTGCTGGGATTTTTCTGCTGCCAGATGCAGTTGTTTAGCTGCTTTAAGCTTTCCGGTAACCTGTTTGTCATGTTGGCTGGGAAGTGAGGGATTAAATATGTCTTTTTCTAATGTGGACTCATCAAATGGTTGCATACTGTTTTGTCAGGGAAGAAATGGATGGAAGAGGCGCACTGGCTTTTCTTTTTTTATGGCCCTCAGGAACTATGATTTTATCTTACCTTCCTACATATTCAATGACACTATTTCTTTTTCTTTTTTTTTTTTAAGTATTACCTTTCAGTCATTGTACAAAGGGGCTTCAACTCAGCATGTCAGCTTCTGAGTTAGAATGCATCAATATCAGCCCTTTTGAAATTCTCTTTCATCTCTCCCAACCCCACCCATTTCTTCAACTTACTGGGCCAGTTTTCATATGTGTACATTGAAGATTATGACTGCATTTTCCCACCCTTCATCTCTCTTTCATCAACCTTTTCCCCTTTCCTCACCTACCCCCACTGACGCCAAAAGTTCCAGCCACTTGATATTCATTTCATTAAACTTTAAGTTGTTGAAAGGAGCTTGGAGTCCTTGCATATTTCATACTTTAGTTAATACATTAGTGTGTATATGCATATTACCCTACATAGTAAACACTATGTATATATATATATATATATAAAATTTCAATCTAGCTTCCACATATGAGAGAAAACATGCATCCTCTCAGTGACATTTCTAAATAAAGGTATGCAGAGCTATAGGATGAACCTGTCTCTCTTTTTGGCACATTTCAGTTCATAATGGATATATATACATACATACATACATATACATATATATACATATATATATATAATTTTTGTTGGTTGTGGGGTTTGAAATCAGGGCCTGGTCCCTGTCCCTGAGCATTTGCTCTACTTTGAGCTACAGTTCCACTTCTAGTTTTCTCGTGATTAATTGAGATAAGAGTCTCACAGAATTTCCTGCTGGGGCTGGCTTCCAACTGTGATCCTCAGATCTCAGCCTCCTGAGTAGCTGTGATTACAGGTGTGAGCCACTGACACCTGGCTTTGGTGCTCTATTTAAAGTCCTGTTTTAGGTTAATGAACAGACTGTTCTCTCTGTCTTAGAATCCAGAACGGCCCCTAAGCTGATGTAGGTATTCACCTGTGGGCAGCTGCTGCCACCTTGTGCTAGAAAGACTCTTATGACTGTCATGAATGAGTCTAAGCAAAGGGATGGGGGGACACTTGAAATCATTGTGTCCAGACAACTCAGGACCATCCCAGGACCCTGGGAAGGGTGAAGAAACAAGAGTATTGACAAGGGTTTTCCTGTGGGAAAGTCCAGCAGTTTCTTAATTTTCCTATTCTCCTCCATTTACTGCCAGCATAGGGCTTGCTATATGACCTTTACTATTATGCTCACACGCCTCAGACAAGGTCAACAGGACATGGACAAAGTTGAATTCCTGAACACAAACAACATATTAATTGATTAATTATTATCATTATTCTTTTATGCCATTAGTGGGGCTTGAACTCAGGGCTATCATGCTATCACTTGGTTTTTTTGTTCAAGACTAGTACTCTACCACTTGAGACACTCCTCTGTTTCTAATGTTTTCTGGTTAATTGGAGATAAGAATTTCCTGGACTTTTCTGCCTGGGCTCATTTCAAACTGGGATGCTCAGATCTGTCTCCTGAGTAGCTACAATTATAGGTGTGAGCCACCAGTGCCTAAAAGCACTTTTTTTCAGATCTTTTCAAACTTTAAAAAATTATTATTTATTCATTTATTTTTTTTTTGCTGTACTGTTTGAACTTGGGCCCTCCAGCTTGCTAGGCAGATGCTCAAGGCTGGTGCTCTATGACTTGAGCCACAGCTCCACTTCTGTTGTTACTGTTTTTTGTTTGTTTGGTTGGTTTGGCTTGGTTTTTTGTTTTGTTTCTGGTCATTGGAGTTGAGTTTCATATATTTGTCTGCTTAGGGTAGCTCAAACCTTGATCTTCAGATCTCAGCCTCCTGAGTAGCTAGGATTACAGGCTTCTCTCTGATGAGGTATATTGAATAGGAGGAAGAAATTCTCCATTCCATGGAGGAGGAAATCAAGTTACAACTTGGCCGTGGTGACAGAGTAGAAACCTAACACCTGAACTCTCTCTCTCTTTTTTGGGGGGGGGGGGTCAGTTCGTGGGGCCTGAACTCTGGGTCTGGGCGCTGTCCCTCAGCTCTTCAGCTCAAGGCTAGCGCTCTACCACTTGAGCCACAGCGCCACTTCTGGCTTTTTTCTTTTTGCTTATGTGGTGCTAAGGAATCGAACCCAGGGCCTCAGGCATGCAAGGCAAGCGCTCTACCACTGAGCCACCTTCCCAGCCCACCCGAAGTCTCTTTATTTCAGCAAAGGGTCATTCTAGTTTCCCAGGAGATTACTGAACAGTGAATGTGCGGCATCTGCCGAGAGGGTTGCTGAATTGCAGCTATGCTCGTGGTTTAGACCTGTGGGTGACAGTGGGTGGCGCTAGAGGACTGGAAACACACCTGTAGCCCAGAACCTGCCTGTGACTCCCAGCCCCAGAAGCTACCCAGCCCCACACAGGGGACCAGAGCAAAGCCTTGGGCTCAATTAGGTTTTGTAAGCAGGGAGGCCTGGCGACTGCTGACTGTGGGGACAGGAAGGGCGGGGAGGCCCTGGCCTCCCAGAGGTGAGCATGGGCACAGGAATGTGGAGAGGCCACTCACAGGCAGGTCGGGTGAGTCTTTGTCTTTGTCTTGGAGGCAGCTCTGGCTGGACTGGTTCAAACCAGTTTGTGGCTTCCCCTGCATTTCAGAAGGAGGTGGAAGTGGCATTTTTCTTTTTCTTTTTCTCCACCACCCCAAGCCAAGCTGTCCCATTAGAAGGCAGAGAGTGGCTCAGGTAAGAGGTGCTCAGAAGAGGTATTCTGAATAGTGGCTACTTCTACTCTTCGCAGCACCGATCTTCAAGCCCTCAGACACGGTGGAGGTCTTCAGTGGGAGTGTTTTACCTCTGTTTACTTTACCTCTATTCTTCTTTCTTTAACTTGATTCTCCTCTCCTGTGTCCACCCTTGTTCTTGCATCTGATCTTCACACAGCCGCCAGAATAACCTCCCAAAACATCAAACGTGATCAGGTTACACTGCCTTGCCACCATATACGTCAAGTTCATCAAGGTCATCAAGGCTCTGGCCCACCTGCAGCCTTGCCACCCAGATCCTCACTGCAAGCCAAGCTAAACTCCAGTCCAATTAAGGGTAATAAAGGATTTATTGACCAAATATTCAGATTCAGTAAAGACCTGTCTGGTTTTCCTATGCATCCAGCATGATATGCTTTTTTCTAAACTCTTCCTATTCAATTACTGTTGTAATATTAGTAATTAAAGTTGGGATCTTGTGCATGCAAACCCTTGAGAAATAGCCCTATCCCCTTTATGTTGATTTTTATTTTTGTTTAGTTTTTATGGACTTGGGCCAGTGGAATCCGGGGATGATCCAGATGAACTGTGGGAAACAGGAAGAAGAAAATAAAAGCTGGGCAGAGAGGAGGGCAGAGGAGACTGACGAATAGCAACAGCCACTACCCACCATGGCCCAGGAGCTCTGGCTCATCTTGGCTCAGCTCACAGCTTTCCTCACTAGTCCCTGCATGGGGGTGAGGGTGGGGTCTTCTTGCCTTGTACCACCTCTCAAGCCAGCGGAGTATCTCTGAGGACCTCTATTTTCCTGAAGGATGCTATGGTATCTCTTTCTACTTTGGAAAGACGAATAGCTTAAAATAACAGATTTACAAAGGAGCTTGATACTCAGGGGGAAAGAGGCCTCTAAGCATTCTGCTTCGGAGACTCTAATCTGAGGAAAGCTTGCATTTGCGGGGGAGGAAGTTCCCCCCAATGCAGATGCAAGTCCTTATTCTCTGTCAGGTACCTTCACCTGGCCCCAACTCCACCTCTTTCAGAATCAGGAAGGAAACTGCTGGGTGTGAAGAAAGCCTTACCACAGGGATTAATAAGAGGTCAGGGTACAGAGACAACCACCCCCCCCCCACCCCTTCTACAACCGCATTCTTCTAGGGAGACAAGGGCTTCCTCAGGCTGCGTTCTTCTTGTTTTCCCTGAATGGAATCCAGGTTTATTGGAAGAGGAGTCAGCCAAGGCAAGGGTCCTGTCAAAAGGCCTTTTGTCTCCTGAGCAAAGCCTAACTCACTGCTGCTTCCCAGGCCTCCCAGAGCCTCTAGTTTCTGTTTGTGTTCTCTGAGTGCAAAGATGCAGGAAGAAGGAAGGGGCCAGGTCTGGGTGATGGAGACCCCGGAATGGGAAGCTTTGATGCGGTTTCTTTGCTCAGGGATTCCTGTCTGAGGATGAGGAATTTAGATGCCTGCCTTTCTTTCTGTTTCTTTCTTTCTTTCTTTTTTTGGTCCGTTGTAGGACTTGAATTCTGGGCCTGGGCGCTGTCCCTCAGCTCTTCAGCTCAAGGCAAGCGCTCTACCACTCGAGCTGTCCCTCAGCTCTTCAGCTCAAGGCAGGCGCTCTACCACTCGAGCCACAGCACCACTTCTGGTTTTCTGGTGGTTTATTGGAGATAAGAGTCTCACAGACTTTCCTGCCGGGGCTGGCTTTGAACCACGACTCTCAGATTTCAGCCTCCTGAGTAGCTAGGATTACAGGTGTGAGCCACCAGCGCTGGGCTTAGATGCCATTTTTACCCCTTTTTATTTTATGTTGGTACTAGGGCTTGACCGCAGGGTCTGGGCATTGTCCTTGAGCTTATTCTAGTGCTCTACTGGTTGAGCTACAGCTCCATTTCTGGCTTTTTAGTGGTAATTGAAGATGAGAGTCTCACGGACTTTCCTGCTCAGGGTGGCTTTGAACCACAATCCTCAGATCTAGCCTCCTGCCTGGGTAGGATTACAGGTGTGAGCCACCAGTGCCTGGCAACTATTTCTTATTAAAGAAAGCTTTTCTCTCTTGCTTCACAGGTTGAACACTTAACCCTTCAAAATGCAGTTTAGCATCCCTGGCTTTCAGTCGGCTTCGGCTCAGCCCTTCGCCCTCTAGTTCTAACCACTCCCATCCACCAGGACTGTGGGTTTGCCCCCATCTCTGCGAGGTGTGTGCTGTCTTTCACATCAGAATGCTTTGAGGGACAAATTTGCATCTTCCCCATTTGCTTGAGAGCTCCCTCCCCCGCCTCTCTGGTCAGTTGTGGGGCCTGAACTCTGGACTGGGCACTTCCCTCAGCTCTTCAGCTCAAGGCTAGCGCTCTACTACTGGAGCCACAGCGCCACTTCTGGCTTTTTCTGTTTATGTGGTGCAAGACAAGTACTCTACCACTGAGCAACTTCCCAGCCCTCTCTTTATATATCCTTCAACTCCCCCACCCCACCCCCACCCCCATTAAACCACACCTCCCAAGGATAGTGTTTACAAGACCTGTGTGGAGAGATAAGAAGATAGCAAAAAAAAAGAAGAAGAAGAAGAAGAAGAGCTAGAAGAGAAGGGGATAGAGAGGCAATTCCCAACCCTGGGAAACACGTGGGTCTTTCTTTATCTGTCATATTAGTTCTCACAGACCAACATCCAACCTTTCATCGAATTTTCCCTGACTAAAACACATGATGCTCAGCCAGCTTAGCTGGATCCCTCCAAGCCTGACCACTACTGACAGTATTGGTAAAATGAGGAGGGCTTTGACCCTAGTTAATCACCTCCTCTCCCCTGCTATCCCTGCCAATTCCCATTTCTGAGAAGGAAAGAGTTCAATTTTGGCACTTCTGTACAGGTGCAGAGTCCCCCCAGTAGGATTTCAGTCAGTGCCCACCAAGGCTCTGTATGCCAGCATGTCAGCATTCTCTTTACAAGCTTCCTCCGTACCCCACTGTTGCTAGCCATAGCCTTGGAACAACCCCACAATGGAATACAGTGCTGAAGAGCTGAGAAATAGGAGGAAATAGAAAAGTGAGCACCAGGAGACTCAAAAGCTCATCACCAGTCGGGTGCTGGTGGCTCACACCTGTAATCCTAGCTACTCAGGAGGCTGAAATCTGAGGATCGTGGTTCAAAGCCAGCCGGGACAGGAAAAGTCCATGAGAGTCTGATCTCCAATAAACCACCAGAAAACCTGAAGTGGTGCTGTGGATCAAGTGGTAGAGCACTCGCCTTGAGCTGAAGAGCTGACGGACAGCGCCCAGACCCAGAGTTCAAGCCCCAGGACTGACAAAAAAAAATGAAAAGAAAAAAAAAAAAACTCATCGCCAACTTCTGAGTCCCAGGATGCCACTTAACAAGCTGGGACTACAGGTATCTGCACAAACTAGAGCATCAGTCTATCTTGTGGTTACAATCATTCACATGAGGTATAGTTCGTATACATAGTGATAATTGAAGCCCTTATCATTAGGGAGCAGAAGGGAGCAATAAACATTTCACAGACATCCATCTGATCTCGGAGGTCTTAAGATTTTAGTGTCCAAACAGCTCTAACTTAAACACACTTAGGGTAGTATCTGATATCTCTGTCTTGCCCTGACTGCTTGCTTTTTCTCTGGTACACGTCTCAGGCTTCTGAGTGCTACTAGAGATGGCTTTCAAACTCTTAACCCTTTTGGGTCTCACAGAGTGGCTCCAGAATTCCCACACCCCACAGTTGCAACTGGACACAAAACTCCCACGCATTTCAGCTTGTCACACAGCACCCTGTCTGTCCTTGTTCTAGATGAAATGCTTCCTGCCTCTCCTCCCCATCTCGAAGGTCTGGGATGACCCTGAGAGACAGCACAGGTATTCTACTCACCCCAGACATCTTCATACCAGGTCTTTTGCTTACCACGATTAGTGCAGCATCTCGCAGGTCCTGGTGAGCATGCTACGTTACCAGGGAAATGAGGAAGCGGGGGAGGCGGTCCTTCACAACTTCCACACAACGCACAAGAACTTGAGATTCATGACAAAAGGCATTTTCATGGGGGGGTGGTCTTACCAAAAATACAAAAGGAGAATCTTACAAAGTGGAAGTTCAGCAAGGATTTTAGTAACACAGGGAAAGGTAGAAAAGAGACGAAGTAATCAATGCACACAGGAGACGGTGAAGACTCCAAATGCTGGTTTTTGTCTTGAGTATTTATCTGAGGATTCCATTGAATGGATTTGCTGGATCTTTAAAGATAGTGACAGGGCTGGGAAGGTGGCTCAGTGGTAGAGCACTTGCCTTGCATGCATGAGGCCCTGGGTTCAAGTCCTCAGCACCACATAAGCAGAAAAAGTCTGAAGTGGTGCTGTGACTCAAATGGTAGAGCTCTAGCCTTGAGCTGAAGAGCTGAAGGACGGCACCCAGGCCAAGAGTTCAGGCCCCATGACCACCACCAACAACAACAACAAAAGATGGAGACAATGGGTTTCGGGTGAGATGGTGTTTGATTTTCTGTCTCTACCAATCTAAACCGTTTATTCACGTCTTCTTAACATCTAAAAGAAAGCAGATGCGTCCTTTATTCCCTATCTCCATGTTCAAGGAGGTTGTAACTTCACTAATCATCTGCTACTCAGAGTTACTATGTTTTATTTCACGTTCTGGTTCTGTTTTAATTCTTGTATCGTGCCTTTTAAATGTTTTATTGTTGTTGTTGTTATATTATTATTTCTACTTTCCTGTTGCCTTATCTTTGTTGTTGTTGTTATATTATTATTTCTACTTTCCTGTTGTCTTATCTTCAGGTAGATCACCTTCAGATATTGACAGCCTCTTCAAGTGCTGTCAGGATGCTGGAAGTTTCTCAGATTCTGGAAACGAGCAAGGAGGGTGGCTTTTGCTTAATTGTGTAGGGAATGGGAACAGCTGCGGAATGGAATGAGGGGCCTCTATCCCAGCTTAGGGGTGAGGCAGCCCAGTACTGCCTGGAACCTGAACAGACTTGTATTGTCCTGAAAAGCTGGAGATGGTCTTTAACCTCGGTTGGGCCCTCCTAGCCTTCCTGTTCAGTTTGGTTTTGGTTTTGTCCCTGATGGAAATCAACCATTTCTCCTCCCTATCCACCACACCTATTCTAAACCTTCTCTACTCTTATCAATCCTCTAGCCCTATCCCCTAGTCTCTTGATCTCAGTAGGAAATGCTGCTTCAAAATCAATCCATTGAGAGGAAGATGCTTCCATTTCCCACCCTCATGAGGTGTGGGTTGTTTGTCTGTTTGTTTTGTTTTTTGTTATTTTTGGGGGGGGGATGGTCAGTCATGGGGCTTGAATTCTGGGCCTGGGCGCTGTGCCTGAGTCTTCAGCTTAAGGCAAGCACTCTACCACTTGAGCCACAATGCCACTTCTGGTTTTCCGGTGGTTAATTGGAGATAAAAGTCTCATGGACTTTCCCGCGTGGGCTGGCATTGAACTGTGATCCTTAGATCTCAGCCTCCTGAATGAGGTGTGTGGTTTGTTTTGTTTTCGTTGTTGTTGTTTTTTACACCTCTCCATGCCCTCTTTATTTGCTGTTGACCTTAGGGAGAAGCTGCTGGCAGGTGACTCTTATTTCCCATGAATTCATTCTTAATCACTAGATCACATTCTTTCTGTGTTCATTCAGGAGACTTTTCTTTGCATGACTGCTTTCCCCTTATATGTAATTTTTCCCTCCACTGACCCTTTCCTTTTAGCATATGACCATGTTCAAATCTATTTCCTCTTAAAGGATATTTCAAGCTTCCTTGCACCCTTATCATCTTTTATCAACTTCCCTTTTTCCCTTTCTAGCTGAGCTGAAGCCTATATTTAATGCATCTACTTCTGTTACTCTGTAATCTGCTAGTTAGGTCTCCATAGTCAGTTCTCCACTGAGCTGCACAAGTGGTGATACAAACCTGTAATCCCAGCACTAGGGAGGCTGAGACAGGAGGATTGAGAGTTTAAAGGCAGCCTGGACTATGCAGCAAGACAATATCAGAACAAGTAAAACAAAACAAGCCTGTCTGCTGATGTTGTTGATGACCTTTTATTTTCCAAATCCCATGGAAACATTCTAGTCAGTTTACTTTATGTGCTTATGGTGTTATGTGGACCTATGTTACCAATTTTTTTCCCTTTCAGCTTTCAAAACTTCTCTGTCTCGGTCTCTCAATCTCCTCAAATAATGCCTTTCACTTACTCTTTTTTTTTTTTTTTTAAGTTTGTGGGGCTGGAACTCTGGGCCTGGGCACTGTCCCTGAGTTCTTCAGCTCCACCTCTTGAACCACAATGCCATTTCCAGTTTTCTTGGAGATAAGAGTCTCAAGGACTTTCCTGCCCAGGCTGGCTTTGAACTGTGATCCTCAGATCTCAGCCTCCTGAGTAGCTAGGATTACAAGGGTGAGCCACTGGCGCCCAGCTTCACATATTCTTTAAACAAATATTTTTTGAGTATTTGCAGAATTCTTTTGATGGACAAAGTCCTTGCATTTCATGGGGTTACATTTTGGTGAAGGGAAAATAAACAGGCTTATCAAACCAATAAGCTAGATAGTAGTGAGAATCATGCAGAGAATTAAGGGTAGTTCAATGAAAGAAAAGACTGGTCTCACCTTTTTAGAGAATGCACCAGCAAAGGCCTCTGAGGAAAAGAACTCCAGCAGAAGAAACAGTGAAAGCTTTCCCAGACCTGGGACACGCTGCATAAACCAGAGGAGAGGGACGGGTCTGAGAATGAGGCAAGGATGGAAACAGAGACCTGGGGCCCAGATCTGGTGAAGGAGCCTTTGAGAAGGAACAGGAGGAGAAGGCAAAGGAGAGAGAAAGGGGAGATAGATGAGTGAGACAGGGCTATTGGATCTGCCAACAAGGACATCATTGTGGCCTCGGGGCATGGGCAAGTTCTGAGGAGAGGGAGGAAGTGACATTGAATGGAGACAGGAGCATTGTGATTATGTCACAACATTTCTAGAGGAGAAGCCCAGAAGGTCAGAGTTCTAGAACAGTGTTGTCTCCTACCACAGCCTAATTAATTTAGATTAATCTAGATCTAATTGATTTAGATTAATTAAAACGAAGTTTGGGGGTTTTTTAAAGTCAATTCCTCCACCACACTAGCCACATTTCAAGATGGGAATGGTGGGAAACATATGGTAAAGCACAACTCTCACCTCAGGGCCAGAGAGCAAAATACAGCAAGGATGGTTCATACAACCTAATCCCCTAAAGACTTCCATTAGACCCCTCCTCAGCAACTTTCCAATAGCACTGCCTTAAAGACCAGGCCTTTCATACACAGGCAGCCGGAGGACATTTAAGAGTGGACTGTAACATACAGAGCAAGTGTCGAACCCTCTGTCTTGTGTGTTTTAAGTGCAGTTAACATGATCTTCCAGTACCTTACCTGATCGATTCTGTAGTCTGTCCTCTTAAATTGTACTCTTCTGCCTCCTAGCATATGGAAGCAGATGGTCCTACACATTTGGCCCTACACAGCTGGGACAAGCATGTTCTCCATCTACCTTTGGTCAGAAGTTTCCCAGTACTATCCAACACCCCAAGCAGAGATATACATGTTGGTCTCCCAACCCTAACTACCCAGAGGAACCACTTGCATGGCCAGGTGGCCTCCCAGCTAGCAAGGCCCAATGTGACCTGGGCTGGGCATGCTGTAAAAGTATATCTGAAAGGCAGTGAATTAGAAGAGTCCTTACTTCCATTTGAGCTGTAGGAATGATGCAATCTATTCCATTATCCATTCATTCATTTATTCAAGAAGAATTCATTGAGTTGACTACAGGCTGAGTACCATGTAATCCATGTGGTATATGACAAGACATGGTTTGCCCATTCTTTGGAGTTATTGGTGAAATAGTTATGAGCAAGCGCTCTTTGGGGAAGACAATTTACACGCACTAGAGGAGTGACTGCAACTCAGACAGGGAGGGGCAGGAGGCTACAGGATGGACTGAAGTTTGAACAGGTCACAGCCTTTATTTTGATCCCTATCCTAAAAGCAGTGGGATGTCATGTCTACCTCAGCTTTCCATTTAAACACACACACACACACACACACACACACACACACACACACACACACACACACACACTCCTGAACTTCTTACTTTGCAATAATTTTGAACTTATAGAAAATTGTACAAAACAAAACTAGTATGAGTTCCCATGTCATCTTCACCTGGCTCTTCTAGGTGCTAACTAACACCTTATCTGTCACACTTACCAAAACTAGAGCAGTCATTTCTGGTGTGAAGTCCAGCCCAGGATTCCGCATTGCATTGGTGGCTCATGTTTCTTCCATCTTTGCCAGCATGGATCATTCCCTGGGGCATTCAGGACCATTGTTATTTTGAAGAGCACTAGCCAATGATGTTGTGGAATATCTCTCAATTTGTGTGTGTCTGTTTCCTCATATTTACAGTTTGTTTTTTTTTTCTTTGCCAGTCCTGGGGCTTGAACTCAGGCCCTGAGCACTATCCCTAAGCTTTTTGCTCAAGTCTAGCATACTACCACTTGAGCCACAGTGCCACTTCTGGATTTTTCTGTTTATGTGGTACTGAGGAATTGAACCCAGGGCCTCATGCATGCTAGGCAAGCACTCTACATCGAAGCTACATTCCCAGCCCCTTACAGTTATTTTTTTTACAAGAACACCACAAAGCAGTATTGTATCCTTCTCAATGTATCGTAAGAGGTGGTACATGATATCGATATGTCATCATGGGTGATGTTAACTTTGGTAACGTTCCACTTGCTTAAACTTGCGCCCATCAGGTTTTATTTATTTCATTGCAAAAAGGATTATTTTCCTCTTTGTAATGACTATTTTGGTAGATTGAGATTCAGTGAATATCTCATTATATTCAATGAATTTCCATTAATAAGATTATTGGTTCTAGCTATCACTCATTTGACCTTCACTTATTAGAACTGCACTGTGATTGGTAGACTGACTATAGAATTCACAGGAGGGGTGGGGGAGGCATAGTCACAAGTTCTATCTTGGCTTGGGACATATATTTCAGGACTGCCCTAGATCTATCTAGAAGACAGTTTAGTCTGTCTCCATTTCCTGAGTAAGATGAAGTGACCCACGAAAGCTCACCTCTCCAGGGCTTTGCCAGGATAACATTGTGTTTCTTTTCTTTTCTTCTTCTTTTTTTTTTTTTTTTTGTATACCAGTACTGGGACTTGACACTCAGGGCCTGGGCACTGTCCTTCAGCTTTTTTACTCGAGGCTGGTACTCTACTACCTGAGTCATAAGTCCACTTTCAGCTTTGTGCTGGCTAATTGGAGGTAAGCATCTCATGGACTTTCCTGCCAGGGCTGGTTTTGAATAGCAATCCTCAGATCTCAGCCTCCTGGATAGGTGGGATTGCAGGTGTGAGCCCATCTGCACCTGCTCAATATTTTGTATTAGTTTGAATTCTGGACGCATGGCAAGCAGTAAGAACAGTGCCTCAGTTAGGTAAGGTAGAAGAGAGAATTACAGCCTAGAATTAGAATGTTGCCTGTTTTACCTGACTTGCATGCTGAGTTCAACGGATGACTCTGGTATTGCTCCTGTTGTCTACAGAAATCAACCCATATATTTCTTGCTTCCTCATAACTAATGTCTGATTCATTCCAGAGGGATACTCAGCCATTTAAAAAAATGTTCCAGGAACCTTGAAACATTTTCTAGATTCTATCTCTTTCTGACTTTAGCCATAGATGCCTCTGTTACAGAAATTTCTCCCTCCCATCTTAAAAATAAGCAACTATAGAATAGCCTGGGGTTCCATGAACCACACAGCATAAAGAAGTTAAAGGAAACATAAAGTAAACTCAAGCTGGGTACCAGTTACTCACACCTATAATTCTACCTACTCAAGTGGCTCTGAGATCTGAGGGTTATGGTTTGAAGCCAGTCCAAAAGCCAGAAGTGGAGCTGTGGCTCAATTGGTAGAGAACTAGCACAAAGAAAGCTATGGGACAGTGCCCAGGCCTGAGTTCAAGCTCAGTCCCCACCCCCTCCCCCCCATTCCCCCTCCCACTCTCCACCCTCCCAAAGTAAACTATGGCCAGGGAAAGCATGAATCCGAGCTCAGGTCAAGAAGAGAGGTTTGAGGATTCAGGAAATGGAAGCAGGAGACCCAACTTCAAACAACAGCTTCGTGCTGATCCCTTTCTTTTCCAATTGCAGGAAACATGGCGTGGGTGAAGTTGAGTCACCTGGTGGGTGTGCCAAACACTAGATGTTACTTGGACTCTCACAGGCAGCAAGCTCTCTTCTATTTTGTCTCAACATGGAGTAGGGGTGAGCTCTTGGCTCTCAACCCTTTCTAAATTCACTCCCTGTGAGATGGGAAATAGTAAATTAATTGAGTGGCTACACTGCATGAAACGCTGGATTTTATATACTCACTCATCCAGATCTTGAAGGGTTGCTTTCCTCATTCTACAGATGAGAACTCTGAGGTTCAGAGAGTTAAAGTAACATTCCCAGGGTACCTTATTTGTCCATGATGGAGACTGGATTTAAGCCTAGATGTCTATGCTCCATGGTCACCTAGACGAGCAAAACAACACAGAAGCACTGGATCCACAGTCCTCTTTTGAAGTCGTTTGAGACAGGATTTCTTACTTCCACTCAACTATGACATTCTAATTGGCTGTTCCTCCTCTGCCCACACAGATATCAATCAAGGAATCCAGAGGAGTGGTTCTTCAATCACACTCACAGATCCTGTAGCCTCTTCATTCTTCAACTCCAGCTAGATCCAGGACATCAGTGAGGGCCTGAATTCCTCTTTTCCCCTGCCTTTCCTTACATGAAACAAACACCAAATGTTTGCACACATGCCCACCCCAAGTTACAGCACAGCGTCTTCTGTAGAGGAAGGCACGTGCAGGTGAATGAGCCTGTTCTGACTTCAGTCTAAAATGGCACGTAGGTCTGTGCTGTTATTGCCCTTTGAGTCAGAATGAAGGATTCCTAGGGTAGCACGTGAAGAGAAGCCATCTGTACATCGGAGAGCACAGACTCCACAGTGCTGGGGTGGGGAGAGGCCAGTCTCTGTTTGGCAGATGGTTTGTGCGCAGCTTATAGCAAAGATCCAAGATCACATGCAAAAAGAACTATCATTTCATCTTTTCTTTGAATATTTTATTCACTTTGTTTAATTTTTTTGTACTGGGATTTGAACTCAGGACTTCACATTCTGGCTTTGCTTGGTTCCACTCATGGTTGCTGCTCTACCCGTGAGCCACACCGCTACTTCCAGCTTTTTCCAGTTTCCTCCTTGGGCTAGCTTCAAGTTATGATCCTTGAATATCAGTCTCCTGAGTAGCTGGGGTTACAAGCATGAGCTTCCTTAGCCTGGCTCACTTTGGCTTTTAAAGTTAAACCTATGACTGTACAGATTTCCCTCCAAAATCCTTTGAAAAGAGATAAAAACATCCTGACCCTCTCACCTTCCACTCAAGCAGTTCTGTCAGAAGGACGAGTAGTTTTATCTGTGTACAGGAGGACAGACCCAGGTACCTCAGTTTCCCTTGCCTTTCTCCTCCAAACGAAGGGCACTGCATGTGGTCTCACTACTCTTCCATCACCAAGACCATTCCCAAAGCAGAATGGAGGAATGAGCTTGTCCCTGAGGTCAGGAAGCAGAGGGACAGGTGCAGGTCCTGTGTAGTAGCTAGGTTTGTCTGGAAGGGGGATTTCTTTTCCTGGGGTGGGGATCTAACAGGTGGTACTCCTCATTCATTCCTGTTGGTCAGTCCTGTATCCATGCCAGGACCCCACATTCTCTCCATTAGTTAAGAGCTAGTCTCATGGGTTCCTATTGATTAAAGCAATGAAAGAATCAGGGCTCAGAGTGTATCTGGAAATAGACCCAAAGAGCATCTCACCTATTCTCGTGTGTTGAATCAGTCCTCCAGAGGCTGTCTTTACTCTTTTGAAGTCCTGTCATAAAATATAGCTTGGCCAGTATGGGAGTCCCACTGGACGTGACAGAGCGGGTCTTGCCCAGGGCTAGCAATGAGGCACCAGGCTCTTGGGTGTGAGTCTGTGTGAGAGTGTACATAGAAACCGTCACACCCACACACCGCATACCATGACTGGGTGGAGCCATGTGTTGTCCTGAACCCCAGCCTTTTCATCATTTTCAGGAATTCTAAGCTTTGACAGTGATAATTCTAAAAGGACTCAGCCCAGAAATGCTCACTTAAACTAAAAGGCACCTTTCCAGCAGCATCTGCCCCATACATCTGGACATCCTGGATAGAAATGTAGTCACAGCCATAGGATGTACTTGCCAAGGCGGGGCAGGGTCATGTCTGGCCATGTCTAATCACCAAGCCTGAGTCACAAACCCACACCACCTACCCATTCTACTCCACTGGCATCTTCTGAAGATGCAGTCGGAAAATGTATGGGGAGAGTTGTTCTGGTTAGCATGAGTTGTTGCCAAGTGTGGAAGTGCACATCTGTGGTTCCAGCCACTTAAGAGGAAGAAGATGGAGGATCAAGTTAAAAAAAACAGTATCTTAAAAATAAAATATGGTATAGCTCAAATGGCAAAGCAATTACTTAGGGTTCACAAGGCCCAGAGTTCAATCCCCCAGCAATGCCAAAGGGTAAAAAAATATATATTACTAATAATTTCTAGAAATTAAAAAACTCAACACTAAGTAATATTCTGAGCATTTAATTCTCAATGCCTGGGAAGACACTTTAGCACTAAGTGTTATTTTTGTTTTGTTTTGTGCCAGTACTGGGGCTTAAAGTCAGGGCCCGGACATTGTCCTTTAGCTTTTTCACTCAAGGCTAGTGCTCTACCACTTTAGCCATGTTTCTATTCTGGCTTTTTGCTGGTTAATTGGAGATAAGAGTCTCATGGACTTTCCTGCCCAGGTTGGCTTTGAACCTTGATCCTCAGATCTCAGTCTCCTAAGTAGCTGGGATTATAGGTGAGCCACTGGTGTTCTGGTGAGTCACATTAGTATTCTGAAGGGCTGTGTCTGTGACACGGCATCTTAGTGATGCTGTGAGGATGTATGAGAACATGGTTGAGGGAGGCAGCCAAGACCTACTGGAGTAGCAATCAGAAGCTCAAGGGTCTCAGCTCTGCTCTGCTTCTACTGGTAAAATGACCTTGATGGGTCACTTCCTTTCATCAATGATTCTCTCTCCAAGTTGGGAGCTTTGTTCAGGATTCCTCTCCACCATGACAGCCTGTGTCAGGTTGATTTTCCATCTTTGGAACTTATGACAGCAGGGAAACATTCCTGAAAAATGGTCTTGTACCAAGCAATCAAGGCTGGAGCTCTACCACTTGAGCCACAGCTCTACCCTGGCTTTTTGCTAGTTCATCAGAAGTAAAGTTTGTGAACTGTGCTTCTATCTCATTATTATCCCACCCTCAAGCATGAGACAGGGAGGCAGAGCGCAGGAAGAACAGGAACAGCAGAGTCACAGAGCACAGCAGTCATGGACCGCGGCACAGTTTATTTTGCTTTTGTCACCCCATGAACAAGGACTCTAGGGGTAGAGGCAGAGGAGTGACCGTGCACCCATTTATCCTGTCTTCTCAGATCAAGGAGAGCTACTCTGCTATCAACGAATGAAGAGCTTCAGTCCCAGGGACAGGTCTGTGCTGGGACTGGTGATACCGAGGAGGCAGTGGGGGAAGAGATAACCAACCAGCTCCTGGGGCCCAGGCCTCGTCCAGGAAGTCCAACTGAGAGAGTGATCCAGTCAGCATGAGCCCGTCTCCTATCGCAAGGTTCTGTATTTCACATGACCTTTTTCTTTAGTGCACAGTACAATGCACATTACTAACACATCCATCATCTCATCTGACTTTTCTTCTCGAGCTCTCTCCTTTCCCATCCTCTCTATTCTGAAGCAGGATAAACTCTACCCTGTATAAGAAAATCTCCAGCAAGACTAGAACTCTGAGCAATGACTTTTGTGTTTTATAAATAGTCAGTGACATATATACATATGTGTGTGTGTATATATATATATGTATATACATATATATGTGTATATATATATATATATCCTGTATTACACACACACACTTGTGCAACTCATCTTCAGGGTGATCAGTGCAGGCACTCAGTGGTACAACCACTCTGAATATATATTGGTGTCAAGTCTCTCCCTCTCTTCCCCTTGGAGGGTGGAGTGTATCTGAGAGAGGTCAGGCCCCTGCCTCAGTCCTGAGCTGCAAGGTTGCAGAGCTGCAAGGTTGCAAAGCTGCTAGGCAGAGCCACGTCTTTTGTTGGGACAGAGCTGGTGGCCCGGGTGGGCGAGGTCTACTCCTTCAGCAAGCCCAGCTTCTTCAGCGCCTCCCTCCTGTGTCCATCAGGGACGCCCTTCGGGGAGATCTTGACGCTGACACAGGGGGGTCTCGGGAGCTTGTCACGGCTCTGGCCTTGGTAGGGCAGGCGTTTGGGATTCTGGCCTTGTTCCAGGTCAGCCATCTTTCCCACCTGGATACTGGCAAAGTCTTTCCCAGTGCCCAAGGAGGCAGGCCGGGGCCGGGAATTTCGCAAGACATTGGGGGAAGTCTTGTCCAAGAAGGAGTCCTTCCCCAGTGACTTGCTGGTTTGGGGGCCAGGGTCTTTCTCAGCTGTGAGGTAGCTGCTCAGCCCCACGCCTGAGCGCTCCAGAGTGTTAGACTTGAAGCTCATCTGCCTCAGGCCGGGGATGCTGCTCTCCTGGAGCATTAGGCCCGAGCCTGGCTTTGATTGAGGCAGGGGGCTCTTGGTCTTTGCAGTTGCCGGGATAGGAATCGGCATGGATTTAGCAGCTGCCACTTTCCCCTGGGTGGGTTCTGGAGTAGGAGCCTTGCTTGGAAAGGACCCCGGGGCTGGAGGAGCCTTCCCTGGCCAAGGCCCCCATGCTGAAGCTGGAGCCTTTGCTCCAGGCGCAGGCGCTGGAGGGACCAGAGCTGGAGCTGCTGGCTGGGCTGGGGCTGAGGCTTGGCCAGGCCTCGGAGCCTCCTTGAGTCCCAGGGTCGTGGTCATCTTGCTCCCACGGGAGCCCCATTCTTCTTGGTCCTGGGGCAGCCCCAGCTTCTCCAGGGCCTCCCTGCGTGCTTTCCTCTGCTCTTGCAGAGAAGAGGAGGCCGGGTTGGAGTCTCGGGCCTCCGTGTGGCGGGCCAGCAAGTGCTGGGGCTGGCTGTGGAAACTGCTCCGGCTGCTCTTCAGAACAATGTTAGGTGGCAGCTTCCGGGGCTTTGGAGCGGTAAGGGAAGCTGGTCCAGCCTGCGGGTCAGCTCCTGATGGGCCGGAAGCCGCATTCTGAGAGGCCGGGGCAGGAGGAGGCCCTGATGGTTGTCCTGGGCCCCCCAGTGAGCCTTTCCCGCTGGCTGGCTGGGACATGGCTTCTGAACTCTCCTCTCTCTTCTGGGAGCTGAGGGATGAGGGCAGTGGGTGGCTCTGCCCTCCTGGCCCCTTTGGCAGACTGTGTGTCCTGCGCTGCGCTGGCTGCGTGTCCTGGAAAGCCTCTGGCGGGGGGATGAGCAGCACTTCCAGGTCTAGAGCAGCCCCCCGGGGGCTGGCCTGTACTTGGCTGAGCTGCTCTTTCCTGGGTTCTGCTCTGGGGAAGTGGCCGTTAGTCTGGGCCGGGCTTTTCTTGAGGCTCTGGTTTCTGCCAATGTGGATGTTTCTGGGGAGGCTGTAGGAGCCTGACCGGAGGCCCAGGCTTGGGGGCTCAGGAGGATGGGATGAAGGGGACAAGGTCACTCTCCTTGGCTCCGGTCCTTGCTGAGTGAGCGATGCCTCCGGCTTTCCTGGGAGGATCAGAGAGAGTGGGCAAAAGTGAGAGAGCCCTGTTGTAGAGGGAAATGCGAGCACTTCCTGAACTCGCTTCCCGCAATGAGCAGTGAGCAGGACTTTTTAGGGGGGTAGGGGGCTTTCTTTGCCTTTAAAGGAAAGTACTCTTGTCTGGATACTGTCTACATTAATAGAATATCAGTCATTCGGGGCTGAGGGATTCAGAATGTTCAGGGGAAGGTTGGTTCTTTGATTGTTGCACATCCTTGCCTCAGGCTCTCCAACTTTCTACAGATGCTCTAAAGTTGGGGAGCAACTTGGGATGGTCCCTTCTAGCAACCTGGGGGCTCCCAGATAACTATGTCCAGTGGAATCACTTGCTCTTGGCCAGACATCTGCCTTCTGCTCTCACTTTCTGTGAGCAGCTGGACCACTCTGGAATAGCAAGGTGCAATGACACCTGCTCCAGGAAGTGACAAATGTGGTGTTTGGCCTTTGCAGCAAGCGTGGCAGGTGCCTAAGGCTCACTGGACTCAGTGGTTGGCTTCCAGAACCAGTGCAAGCCCCATGTCCTCATTTACAATCTACCCCAGGGAAGGTCTAAGGCATTGCTAATAAATATTTGTTCAGTGGTTGAATGAGGGATTGAATGAACAATGGTAGCCCTGATACCAGTGGGATTGTCCGCAGGAGTAAAGTTCTCCACACACCCATACTTGTGTACCACTCTGTCCCCTTCAACTAATCTTGAGCTCACTGCCCTCTCTCTAACAAGGGCCTGGAGGCACCCCCACCTGCAGCTCAGGAGCCCTTCCTCCTCCTTATCTCTTGCAGCCTTGTCCTCTGGTTCACCCAGATTAGCTCCTGAGGCTGACTCAGTCTCTCTAAGGCCAATCACCCACCCCTTCCTGAGTCCCTCCCCATCCCAAGCCGCTGAAGCTAGCTTGTGGTGCTCCCTTCTTCCCTGAAAGCCACAAATAGGCTTTCCTCCAGTCAGGAAGAGTGCAGAGTTTCTTCTGTCATCTGTCACCATAGGCAGAGGAAGGGGGAAGTGGCCGGGAAGAGGCACTGGCTTTCTGGGGTTTGCTCCCATAATCCATCTTACCCTGGGGAGTCTGCTGAGTGACAGGGAGTGGTCTGAAAGCTCGAGGAGTGCCGGCTGGCTCAGACTCGTCAGTGGACAGTCCGCTGTCTGCCTCAGCATCCAAGGAGCCAATGGTTTCTTCCAGGAAGAGCAGACACTCCTTCTCTTCAGCAGACAGGAAGTCGTAGCTGTCAGTCTACAGGAGAGGGAGTTGTGAGAGGGAGCTCTTGTAGAAACTGGCGGGGCCTGAGAACCACCTTGCTATGGGGAAAGAATGCTGAAGAGCTGGTAACCTTTCCTTGGTGCTCTTCTGCAAACCTGGTAGAGCTGCTTCAGGAAACTGTGGGCATCAGAGAGAGGGGAGATCATCAGGCTGATGGCCTTGCCAGTATCCAGCCCTGGAGGCTAGGCACTGCAGAAGGCAAGGGGCCTTACTCTTGGTCAGCCTTGGATAGAACTCACAAGGGATACAGATGAGAAGCAGTTCCAAGATCTAATTCTAATTCTGGGTGACCTCTGCCAAGTATTTTAAGGTGTATGTCTCTGATTGACCACCAAACTACATAGCCAAGAAGGTGGTTTGACCTGAAACTTGAACATTACACTTAATTTTTCAAAGTACTTCTGCATACTTGCTCTGGTATGTCAAGGACAATATGAGGGCAAACAGGAAATGTGGCCAGTGACCGGCTGCCAGGCCACTGTTCACAGTGGCATGACCAGTCACAGATAATCTCACTGAACACTTTATATTTGACTTTGGAGTACATTCCACCCAGGATTTTTTTCCCCTTGTGTATTTACTTTCTTGATGGTGGTTGGCTCTAGCTGACACTCAGGTGAGTGTACAGATTAAACAAATATTGACTTAAGGGGGTGAAGAACCCAGATGACTTGGTGGGAGGAGAAAGGAATTTAGGGTTAACATTCATAGGCATTAAAGAAGATCCGCTTCATTATGAAAAAGCAGAAAGGGATATTTGGAAGATACTGTGGCCCTCTGTAATGTTTCTGCCCATCTCCTGCCAGGAGAGGAAGATGGATGGAAAAGTTGCTTTTCAAAGAAGGAAATTAAAGGAAAACCCAAAAGGAAAAACAGGATGATAGGAAACTTGATCTGAACCTTCTTTATTAGCACCTCCACCTCTTTTCCTGTTATGGGACACTTCAGAGAAGATATTCTCCAGCTGTGCAACCATGGCCATGGAAGGTGTTGATTTGTTAAGTAGTTGTACAAGTTAGATTATGAGTACAACACATCTCAGGGAAGGTTTTATGATTTTTAACCCACCCCTTAAATCACATGACTGACTGCATCCTCACATGTCAAGGAAAGCCTCCAATACAGATCTTGGCTTTTCCTGAACAAAGACCTTCTTACTGCCTTCTTCCTCCTAAAATGTAATAAATCAACTCTCAACTTTTCCTCTGTGGATGATTCACTTTGAAACCCTTCATCCCTGTCACATTCTGTGTCCAGTAGAATGTCACTATATATGCTGGCTTCTGTCTAGCAGAAACAAGAAGATGTTTCTGTGTCTCTGTCTTGTTGGGTCAAAAAAAAGAAATTTTGGGTAGATTATCTGTTCTCTCTGTGTGTGTGTGTGTGTGTGTGTGTGTGTATGTGTGTTGCTTCTCCTACTCCATTTTCATGTATCAGTATCCATTAACTATAAAGTGGGAATGCAGCACAAGTGGTAAAGTGCCAGCCTTGAGTGCAAGAGCACAAAGCCCTGAGTTTAAGCCCCCATACCAGCACAAGAACTAAACAACAACAACAAAAACCAACAAAGTCCACTAACTATATTAAGCATCCTTGCTGGGAAGGTGGCTCAGTGGTAGAGCGCTTGCCTTGCATGCCTGAGGCCCTCGGTTATATTAAGCATCCTTGACATTCAATAGAGACCCTAATCCTAAGTTTTTAAATACTTCTAGAGACTATAAAGCAGTTTCATTTCTCTAGTTTCACCATTGGAATATAGGACAGATTTATTCTTTCATACCAGCTCTACCACAAGCCTATGGAAATTACAGTTTATTACATGTTAGTCCAAACTCACAGTGACTTTCTGGATCTGCTCCTAGATGGGCTGTTTTTGTTTGTTTGCTTGTTTGTTTGTGTATATAGAGACAAGTGCTATGTTCTTTGTCTGTCTCCCATCAACTCCCTCCAAAAACCCTATGTGTTAATGCCACGCCCATTTTGGATGGGTGGGGTTGAGATAGATGGGGGAATGATATAAAGGTGACCACAATCACCCAGACATGTTCAATTGAGATCCCTTTGTACAACTACTTAAAGATACTAATAAAAATACATTATCCCCATTTTAAAACCAAGGAGAAAGAAGGTCATCTGCTTATAAGCAGAAAACCCAGATCTGCTTGCATCCAGAACTTAAGCATCGAATTTCTATATTCTCTTTGATCTTTGTAAAAGACAGAAGTAATGCTGTAAATGACATCACTTCAAGAGTCCACGTACTTCAAGGCCCTGCTGTTTAGTTTCCACCTTGATGTCAGATCATAGCCTGCTCCTTTCCCCAGCTCAACCTTCTCCACCGAATGACATTTGGGGCAAAGTCTCACTAGTGTTTATCACTCTCTGAGGCCATCTTACCCCATTCTCCATAGAACCAGGGGTGACTCAGAGGCAGAACATGTCCACTGATGTTGTGATTCACTTGCTGAAGAGGGGGTGAAAGAGAAGTACAGTGATGATGGGTGGCAGAGCAGAGCAAGGCAGGGCAGGGCAGGGCAGGGCAGGTGTGCAGAACGCCAGCCAGGTCGCAGGAGGGAGTACGTACAGATCCAGAGCGGCTGGAGGTGGCGCTCATCATGCTGTCACAGCTGCCGACGCGGGTCACGGGTTCTGAGCCGGGCCCCGCTGGCCACAGCTCCCTCTCAGGCATCGCCCGAAGCAAGGTGCAGGGGTGCTGAAAGGGGCTCCCAGAGGGGAAGCGAAGGGAAGTGAAGAATGTCCCAAGCTGGGCCTGAAAAAAGAAGAATCAAAGCCACGTGTGAGCCAAGGCCCTGGAGCAGCATGGAGACAAAGACACCAAGCAAGCAGAGAGCTGGAAGGTGGGCCATGGACGGCCATGAGCCAAACCCCTTCCAGCCTTCATGGAAGGACACATAGGCTCCATGACATGCAAGAAGATGCACTCAGGTGCTGGAGAGGCAGGCTGGTCAGAAAAGAACTTCCATCCCTTCTCTTTGTTTGTTTCCCCCTCCCCCTTCTGAACCTGGAGCTTAACCTGGTGAACCTAACATTTTCCTTACTCAAAACAATACATAGCTTGGGTTCTGGTTGCAGTTGGGTCTGGGTTCAAATACCAGTTGAGCCATTTACAGCTATTTATCTTGAGGTAAATTACTCTCAGAAACTGTTTTTTTTTCTCTCAACAAATAGGGTGAATGGAAGGATTAATTGAGAGAAGAGCATAGTTCTTTTGGCAGTAAATACTTAAGATGAATAACTATGGTTGTTATAGTGGGTAAGAAAAATACAAGATCCATCTAGGATGGAATTAAATTGAAAGGAAGGGAAATAAGAGTTTAGGGTTGTCTTTTTTCTTCTTCCAGGGCTGGGACTTGAACTCAGTGTTTAGTGCTTTCACTCAAAGGCTGGAAATCTACCATCTGAGCCATACCACCAGCCATGAAACAAGACATTGGTAAAATGGGGAACCATATGCTTGAGAGAAAGATCAGGACCTACTTCACTAGACATCATGAGAATATAATATAATGAAATATTTCATGTAAATCATTTTATATAGTCTGGGCACTGGCAGCTCATGCCTGTGATCCTGACTACTGAGGAGGCAGAGATTGGGGAAAAGTGGATTTGAAACCAGCCTTTTCCAAGGTAGTGAGACACTACGTCAAACAATGGTTGGATGTGATGTGGACATGTCCTCTCACATTACTTGGGAGGCTGAGATCTGTAGGATCACAGCTCCAAGCCAGGTCAGACAAAAATCATTTTTAAGACCCCATATCTCAATAGAACAAGATAGATACGTGATGGCATGTATCTGTCATCTCAAATATGTGGGAGTTATAAGTAGATGTCACAGTCTGGGCAAAAAAAATGATATCTTATGTCAAAAATAACCAAAAAGGGCTGGAGGTGTGGCCCAAGTGGCAGAGTGCCTGCCTTGTAAATGTAAATCTTTGAGTTCAAACTCCACTACCACAAAGGAAAAAAAAGAAAACAATACATATATCATTGTGTGCAGCACATGGCTTAGTAATTGTCAGTCGCTGTAACAGTCAATCTCTTCAACAACATCATACCTAGGGCTTTGGATCATAGCACCTGCAAACATTGTCACAAACCTAATTTCCCTCCTACATCCCAACAAAGCTCCCTAGCCTATGTCAGATGAGTAAGAAAAATGTCCTATGTAGAGTCCTCCCTTAAGGAAGATTTTCAAGCCTACCATGACAATCGTAATGACAAAGGAAGTCCATGGTATCCCTGAAAGTCCCGAACAGTTTTGTAGGTCTGTGACAATTGGGTGGACCAAGGGTGACACTTCTATGTCACATGAAATCCTAAAGCAATTTTGATCAAGGGCCAGTTCCAAGGCCAAACAGAAAGTAGGGCAAGAGCTAGAATTACAATAAAGTTTATTTGATTCTGAATCCATATTTTGCCCATAACATCATGTTATGGTTTAACTATCTCCTCTACTCTCCTATGTTAGGTTAAATGTCCTGGGGGTGGGGCATTCTATTTGAGATCTGAGGACTTGAAGCTTTGAAGGCAAGGCTAGAAATCCCTTTGGCTTTGTGTCAATAGTTCTATCCAGTGCCAACACTGAGGTTTGCACAGGGTAGGGTGAGTCAGCCTTCTAATCCTATAGTGCTGGCAATAAGCCTTCATGAGGCTCCTTTTCTGGCTCATTTGATAGGGAGGAGCCCCTCAAATGGGGGAAGAAGAAAGTGACAGAATACAGGGGAAATGAAAGAGAAGATTCCCTAACGAGCTAGCCACATGTGATTCATAAAACTGAAGTCTCTCAAGAGATAAGGAGGGGACCAGAGGAGCAGAGACACCAAAGAGGCCCGAAGGAACAGAGCTCTTAGGGTTTTCTTATGAGATCAGTTCCTCAGTATCTAGAACTCAAAGCAATAGGTCCATGAGAAATGTGGATGAAGTTCAGCCATCCAAGCCATGTGCGTCATTAGTGACTGTTCACGCTCAGCGAGTGCTAACCCATTCCTAACATGCTATGTAGGGTTGAGGCTAGTGTGCAAAGGGTATCCTAGCTCCTAAGCTTAGGCACAGAGAAGGCATTCAAACACTGTAGTCATCTCCTCCTGGGTCTCCTGGGTGAAACTGCCAAAAGGCTGCCTCTTAGCTTCTAACCTATTATTGCAAGCTTTTTGAAAAAATTATTATTTCCCAGAGAATAAATGGCTCAGTGGAATTTGGGGAATGTTTTCAGTTATCCTTTATGATCACTCAGTAGGTGCTGGTGTGTTGTTCAACTGTGTAAGGAAAAGGTATTATTTTCAAAAAGTCAGGGTTGATCCCAGCATCCAGTCGGGGGCTCTAGTTTTCTTCAAATGTAAAATTGTGGCAATAAACATTTAAGGTGACTTGCTGTAATTACTGTCATATTCTCTCTGAAGGGGTAAGCAGATGCTGCCTCTTATTTTCAAGAAAATGACAGCCCTTACTTTTCCCCATACGCTTCGTGCTTTGCCAAGGCTGGCCGGCCTCCCTTCCTCCCAGGACTGCCCATCACCACTCTCATTTCAGAGCCTGAAGCAGCTAGAAGAGACACACACAGCAGGGGCGCGTCTGCTTCCTAAAACTCTGTATGTGAGCCAGGCACCAGGTGGCTCACGCCTGTAATCCTAGCTACTCTGGAGGAGGCTGAGATCTGAGAATCTTGGTTCAAAGCCAGGCTGAGCAAAGTCTGTAAGACTCTTACCTCCAATCAACCACCAAAAAAAAAAACAACCCCAAACAAAACAAAAAACAGGAAGTAGATCTGTGGCTCAAAAGGAAGAGTGCTAGCTTTGAGCACTAAAAGCAAGCTCAGGGACAGTGCCCAGTCCCTGAGTTCCAGCGTCAAGAGCCGCATGTGCATGCTCACATGCGTCCTCCCTTCCCCACAGCTCCATCTGATGCTATCTTCATTCTATGGTACGCTGTATCTTCCAAAATGCCCTCAGAGATGCTAAGCAGATCTTCAGAATAACCTGTGAGATTCCCTTAACTTCACAGATGAGACAGCTCTTTTCATTACTCCTTGATAAGAAATAAGGAATGACCCCACCAGGGGAAAGCTGTGGCTCAAGGAATGACAGAGGGTAGAACCCTAAAGAAGAGTCCAGCAGGGCACTGATGGCTCATGCCCGTAACCCTAGCTACTCAGGAGGCTCAGATCTGAGGATCATGGTTTGAAGGCAGTCCTGGCAGTTAAGTCCATGAGACTCTTACCTCCAATTAACCACTAGAAAACCAGAAGTAGAGCTATATGGCTCAAAGTAGTAGAGCACTAGCCTTGAACAAAGGAGCTCAAGGTCAGAGCCAAGGCCCAGAGTTCAAGGCCCACAACCAACAACAAACAACAAGAAGAGTTCGTTGGCAATCCTTGACTCACTACTAAAAGTCTTTGGGCTATCACTCTTTTCCTGTCTTATCTCATATAGCCTTGTACTTCCAGGTCAGTCCATTGCCCCAAACAGTTTAGCTTGAGAACAGCAATAAACCAAATGCTACCGTAGTTCAGACGTCAGACAATCACTGCAGTGAGCAGTCTGAGCCTCCAAGCAAAGCAAGCCCTGGGGTTCTGGCACTTAAGGCATCCTCACTTTGTAGAGTTTGAGCAGTAAAATAGTAAGAATAGCCATCATCTTTCCTTCTCCCACCTTTCCACCCTTCCTCACCAGCTCAATCCAACCTAGATGGTTTCCTTGTACCGGCTTTACAACCTTGAAACCTGTGGGCTGTATCTAGGTAGCCATCGAAACCGGAGGTATTTCTGCCTGATAAGGAGCCTGGGGAACAAGCAAAGCATTCAAGGTGAGTTTGGAATCTTTTCACCCTTGACCTCTTGAGGGGACTTAAGAGGAAGAGGGAAGGGGTTAAGAAATATGCACAGCCTTTAGTGAGGGCCACCCATCCCAAAACACATTAAATATTAACTACTCCCCTGATTCCAGCCAAGCCTTGGAAGAGAATAAAAGCATGGCATGTGGAGCTCTGGCATGTGAAGTGGGTGTGGTGGGAGAGGGCTCAAGCTCCATTCTAGGCTGGCTGAAACAGACTCAGCCACACCAGGTCCCACTTGCTTTCCTCCTCCTGTAAGCCCACCTTCATAGCTAAAGAATTCATCCTCTCTTCCTAGAAGTCAGAGATGTCTGCTGTTCTTCTTAGACCAGGGCCTCTGCTTTGGGCTGATTACCCAGAAATGTGCCTTAAACCAGAGACCATCCTAAGAATGCCAGAGAGACTAAAGTATGTAGTGTGTGTGCATCTCTCTCCACCAGCACTTGGGCAAGTTTCTCTGTGTGTTGAAGCAACAATAGAGTTTCTCTTTCACCATTGTTTTGAGAGAAGGGCTGGGTAGAAACACCCTTTGCACCCAAGAGCCATGAGAAGCTGGTAGCTCACGCCTGTAATCCTTAGCGACTCACAAGGCTAAGATCTGAGGATTGTAGTTCAAAGCCAGCCTACAGAGGAAAAGTCTAGGAGACTCTTATCTGTAATTAACCACTAAAAAGCTAAAAGTAGAGGCATGGCTCAAGTGGTAAAGTGCCAGCTTTGAGCAAAAAAAGAAACAGGCCCTGAGTTTAAGCCCCAGTACTGGCACAAAGGAAAGGAAATAAAGAAGGAAGGAAGAAAGGAAAAGGAAGGAAGGAAGGGAGGGAGGGAGGGAGGGAGGGAGGGAGGGAAGGAAAGGCCTGACAAGGTGCCATCTATGGAACCTGCAGATCGTGTGGGAAAAGCTGAGCCTTGAAACTGTTATTTTCAGGACCAGAATCCCCATCAATATAATCTTCTAGGACTTCACGTGCCAGGCTCTGGGAGCCTGGTCCTGAAATCTTCCCACTTTTCATCTCTGCAGTAGAAGGAGGCAAAGTTAGATGTTAGAATGCTAATTCCCTTTCTGGTATCATGGTTCAGGCCTGAAGTCCTAGCTACATGGGAGACAGAGATCTGGAGGACTGCAGTTGAAAGCAAGCCTGGACAAAAACAAAGAAAAAACCCCAAAACTCTATCATTAAAACCCTATGTCAAAGCACAAGCTGGGCATAGTGGTGTGTGACTGTTATCCCAACTAGTCAAGAGGCCATAGATAGGACAATTTTGGTCTGATGCTGGCCCTAGGCAAAAACCAAGACCAATCTGAAATGACCTAAAGCACAAATGTCTAGGAGGTGTGGCACAAGTGGTAGAGTACTTGCCTAGCAAGCATAAAACTCTGAGTTGAAACTGTGATACTGCTTTTACACACACACACACACACACACACACACACACACACACACCACAACCCAAATCAGACTAGAGTGCTAAGTCCCCTGTTAGGCAACAGGAGCTGACTTAATTCTCAGACTTCTACACCCAGCCTCCTGATGCAGACACCCCTCCCACACAAACTGCTACCTGGGACACCAGAGCAAAACCACTATCCTGGGCTGGTTCTCCTCCCAGAGTCTCTGCCACAGTGCCTTTACCTGATCTCCACTTGGCCTGGAACTTGGACCAGACTCAACATGCCGCTGAGAAGTAAAATATGGGCAGGGCCTGACACAGCCAAGTAGCTTTCCATTCGCCAATGTCTGGTTCTTTGACCACGCCAAGTTAGAAAATCAACTCATGAAACCCAAATCAATTTGACCTGGTTGCTAGATTATTTGTGGGTTCTCCCCCCCAAAAAATGATCTGTCAGCCTGAATGGAAGGTTTCTCAATATATCCACACCTCATATCGACTCGCAAACAACCCAGCACAGTTTACACTCCACACACCTTCCCACAGTGTGCCCCATTATCAAACACCCTGATCGGCCAGACACACACTGCACCCTTTTATTTAAATAAAGAGAGACACCGAGTTGATAAAGCCACAGGAGAATTTTCCTGTAACTAAAGCAATGGAAAACCAAGGCTCTCTGCTCACCTTGGTGGGGCCCTATTCTAATTCCCTCAACTCTAACCTCTTCCAAAATCATAATTCAACCCCCATTGCTCAGAGATGGAAATTTCCAAAGCAAACCTATTTTCCTCTTTTGGCTTTTTGAGACAGATTTTCCTCCACGTAGCCTAAGGATGGTCTCAAAGTCATGATCCTCTTTTCTCTGCTTCTGGAGGGCTGGGATCATAGGTGTGAGACACTGCACCCTGCTCTATATAATGATGCTTACTAATCTAAGTAGGTAAATGGAAAAGAAAAGATGTCTCTCAGTCCTGGTCTTCACCATCTGGACTTGGAGCCTTGAAGAACAAAGAAACTCCTTAGCTGGGTATAAAGGGACAGCCTGTGCCTACCCCCAAATCCTGTAGCTCTGCACAGCCTCCCCCCACAAGTCCATCCTTCTCTTGCGGAATAAGTAGTAGTTGGTTAGTGATTAACTTACCTTCAATGAGTTGGGGGGCTGAAGACAGGAAAGAAATACTCTTTTATTCCAAAGGGCAGAGATGGAGCCAGAGACGAAGGCTTCCCGGCCTCTTCCCTTCTGCTTTTGACCTCCTCCTGATTGACCAGGACAGGTAAATGCTTCACCTGTGCCGCCTCAGCCACACCCTTCCACTGACTCAGCCAATCCCCGCTTCCCTCCCCACTTCCCATTCCAGCTGTTTCTCTAGGGAGGGGGTGGAGGGAAATAAGCAGGGCGGTGCTGTTCTCACCTAGCCAATCACCTCTGGTCCTCTCATTCCTCTCCTGGAGTGGGTGGAGAGGAGGAGAGGAGGGCTGGAAGTCCAGGACCTGGAGTTAATTTGATCTGGAAGTGGAAGAAGGGAGAGAAAAGAATTAGTGAGGAAGGAGTGAGTTAAAGATACTGTTGTTTTTAATTTTGGTAGAAAAGAACACCGACAGTTCCAAATGAGCGTTTCTATGAGTCTTTGGATCCTTGCTTTCCCAGGTGTTTTTCTACTTGGAGCTAAGTGTTCCTTCAAATTCTCCAGGCTAAAATCCTTTGAGGTCAGTTTTGCTCCTAGCTTTTCTGGCTGTTCAGGATCATTTTCATAACAAACCTTTCTCCCTCCCCCCCCTCCCCCAAACAGCTCCCAATCTTGCAACTTCACTGAAGACCCAAGAACATTGTTGGTGGTAAATGCACACCTCAACGCTTGCCATCAGCCCTCTTGGCCTCATTTATTTCTCAGGGAAATGAGACCATTCCTCCTCCCCCCCTCTCCCCCCCCAGAGGGTCTCTGTCCTGGTGCAAAAGGGACCACTAGACAGCCTAGAAGGAGTCTGAATTCTGGCTCATTTGGGTCACTGGTCTTTTGGCTGTTCAAGAAAGTAATAATGAACATTAAATAAAAACAAACCACCAGTTTATCACTTCCTTTTCGGTGGGGAGAAGAAAGGCAGAAGAGTCCACTGCTTCAGGAAGGAAACTTCCTTCAGGTAATGGTGGCCACTCTAGCCAGGTAAGCTTTTTGCCTGGAAGCTAGTTTTTCTTCACAATCTGCTTTTCAGGTATTTCACTCTCTAGAAGTTCCAAGGGCATGAAGGAGGGAGGCCTAAGTTTAATTCATTTAATAACTACCAGGGAGGCTCTTGCTAGTTGGTAGGTATTGTGCAAAGCATTTTGACATATAATTTCATTGCATTGTCTCAAGTTCTGAAGCTAGGCACTATTCCTGTCCAACTTTCACAGGGAGGTTAAACAGCTAGCCAAAAATCATATAGCTAGGAAGATCAGAGGTTGCTTACTTAGGTAGTTTGTCCCCATGGCTGCATGGTGCCAAATGACACCAATAATCTGCAGGTCCAACTCTAATCATTAGTCATCCTATTTTACTAATTTTTTTATAAGAAGATGACTCTTAGCTTCCATCTTTTCTTTCTGTAATCATGGTTGAGTAGAGAATGAACAATGAGCCTAGAATCAAGATGAAGAAAAGGTAAGGCAGGACTAGTGAGCAGGAAGGAAATTTGAGGAAGCCTAGCACCACCTGGTACCTTCCCAGCAAAATATGGCTAGCAGAGCTGACTGAGCACCACAGGGCTCTGACCTCCTTTCCTGACTTGTCACTCAAACATGTGTGATGTCATAATACTTACAAAGCAGGAAGGGCATCTGTGAATCAAGAGTTCAATGCGACCAGAGTTACACCCATGAGGTCACTGAAGTAGATCAGCTTCATAGGTGTATGATATTAGACATTTGCTTAAAAATGAATTGCCTTAATGAGTACTAATCTCCAAGAGAATAGTAGGCCCAGTCTACCATGGCTTGTTTGTGATTAGGTAGTTTTTTACTTTATAACAAAACTAAAATAATTTGGAGGGATCCGTAGATACAAGAATTTGACTTTTTTTTCTCTTTTCCCCTAGACATTTCTTTTTGAAAATGTATGAAATATTTAGGATACACTGGACTATCACCATTGTATCTAATATCTAGTTAAAGAAATATGTCAACATTACTGAAGTTACTTTACCAGACTCAGTTTTCCCACAAAACACACAAACATCCAAGCTGAAAGAAATCATTATTCCTCACTTGGATGTTTGCTATTCTCTGACTTGTTTTCCCTGGAATTGATCCTAGTTTTGCTTTATTTTTGCCTGAAGCATCTAAGGTTCCTAGAATAGTGAGAAGGTGGGAGGAAAGACTTCAAAGTCAGAAATACCTGAAGGGCAAGGGCTCACTGGCAAACATAGGTCATTTGAAGTGTGTTGCTGTTCTTTGTGAGTTCTTGTTTGATTTGATAACTTGAGTATGAAACCTAATGACAGCTCAGCTCACCTGATTCATTCCTCTCCACACTCCATGTCCATCTCTTTGCATGCTATTGGAGTATAGTCACCTCCCTCATAATCAGAGGCTGCACACACACACACACACACACACACACACACACACATACAGCTTTAAAAAAAATAAACCACAGCAAATCATGCTCGGTTTTTACTCGGGCTATTTACAATGCTATCGTTGTGGGCCTCCATTCAAAACATTCATGATGCTTATTCATTATTAGTCACATGTATATTGCGTCTCTTTCTCCTCTCCAAAGAAAAAAATTAAGTTCATTTGAAAATATACTATCACCATCTGTAGGAAACATCCTTAGTGTCCTGCATGTTCATGAGATACCGTATGTTGGGGCCTTAAGTGAACCTCTAAAATACTAGGTGGAGGGGGCAGGAAGATGTTATTCAACTAAGGACTAAGGAAAGAGAACAGAGGGATTCTAATGAGGATAATTTTAATTTGGCTGTAAATCATAGGTTAGACCAGATTAGGCCATATCTAAGAGATCGCTACATTAATCACCAAAGCAGTATTAGTCTTAAACCTAAACTAACTAAACGGGTACTAAGAGGTATAATTAAGTAGATCTGGATGAAGGGGTCCTGGCATTGCTTAACCACAGTGTACACGTTTGTTCCCATATTGGGTTCTGAAAGCAGTGTTTCTCTGAATCATTTACCATGGGAATCTGGAGGACTCAGCTGTCCCTTACCTCTGTCCTAATGCACGTTGAGGTCTGAGAGTATCTATTAGCATCAGAGTTTTATAAAGAACACTAGATTTTAACAGGTTCAAATTTAAACCTGTTGCCAGGTGCTAGTAACTTGTGCCTATAAGCCTAGCTACTCAGGAGGCTGAGATCTAAAAAGTGGTTTGAAGCCAGGCCAGGCAAGAAAATCCATAAAACTTTTATCTCCAATTATCTACACAAGAAGCTGGAAGTGGAGCTATAGCTCAAGTGGTTGTGCATTAACCATGAGCAAAAAAGCTCAGAGACAGCAGCTGGCCCTGAGTTCAAGCCCTACAACTGGCACACATGTATACATGCATATGCACACAAATTGAATCTGTAATGTCCATGCTCAGACCTCTCTTCACTCTTATTCCTTTCTCCTCTTGCTAAGTACATCAAGATACCCATTTCCATCTAGACTCAATGCAATCCTCAGTTCTCTCCTGTTTGATATCCCTCATCTCTTTCCAACCCTTTGTCCTCTTTCCTCTGGAGATTGGTACTAATCTGACATAATAAAAACTAAGTGCTGATAGATGGACTAGGAGGTTGAAGTTGACATTTCTGCCAATGACACATTGTAACTATGGCACTAAAGTGGCTATAGTCTAGTCTGTCTCTCTTAAAGCCATTGCCATTATTGTATGTGTTGTGCAACCTGATTTACTGTTAAGGCTATTGCTATAGCAAATAAACAGTCATACATTTATAGAATTTTGGTAGAATATCCAGATCATTTATTAAAGTGATAATTCTAAATGTTTATATGCAGACCTATTAAGAGCTGCTAGATCTAAATTTCCCAGTAATGTGTTCCATCATTTCTATTTGAATATTTCTATGAAAACATATTGTATTTATTAATCTCCCAGTGAAAAGAAAAGTAGTCCGAATAAGAAAGCCTAAACTCAGATCAATTCTAATGACCTTGGAGTTGTTTTTTTTGGGTCCGGTCATGGGGCCTGAACTCTGGGCCTGGGCACTGTCCCTCAGCTCTTCAGCTCAAGGCTAGCACTCTACCACTTGAGCCACAGAGCCACTTCCGGCTTTTTTTTCCTGCTTATGTGGTGCTGAAGAATCGAACTCAGGGCCTCAAGCATGCAAGGCAAGTGCTCTACCACTGAGCCACCTTCCCAGCCCTGACCTTGGAGTTGTTTTCCCATAGGATCACTGCCATTTTTAAACATCTAAGTGAACACGAATCTTAGTCTATTATAAATAGGCAGGAACAATTCAACATTCCCTCCTAGACAGTATGTTAGCAAAGGACAAAAAAGTATAACTTTAGGAGATTTAGAAGGAAGTTTAGTTGGTAAAGAAATATTTCAAATGCTCTTTAGTGTGAAAAAAAAGTACAACACTTTCTCCTGTTACATTGATTGAGTCCACTTAAATGACTTTTGTGAAATTTGGCAGGTCTGGATAACAAGTCAAAACTGTGGTCTGATTTCATCAGATGTAATTAAGTGTAGGAGTTTTTCACTTGCCCTCTGCCCTGATCCCAAAATATGCTCAAACAGCAATGTTTTCATTTCATTTATTCCTTTAAAACAAGTCACTTCATACAGCATTTAGATATTTTTAAATCACACACTTCATAAATAAAATGCATTGTAACAATGGCAAAAAAAATCACATGATTTGTACAAAATGAAATTAGATATCTCCAGGTAGCAGCAATGCATTAACTTTGAAAAAAAATGCTGGCAAATAGACAAAAGAACACTTTTAAAATGAGAAACACTTGTCTTCTTTACGAAAGAACTTTCTAATGCCAAGAAAAACAGTTTTGTTCTACTTTGCCCATCCATCCCTATTACCTTTTCAAGTCATGTTCTAAAGCTGACAGTCTCTACTGATGGTTTCTCTCTGCTATGTCTACTGCATCAATACAAGAACTAGAAGTCTATTGTTATTCTCTATCTTTTTGACAAGCTACATTTACTTATTCTGCATTTTAAGCTGAGTTCAAAGTTTTGAAGGAAAAGCATTACCTTGCTATAATAGTTCCTGTAAACAGCATGAGTCCTAGATGGCACCATGTGAATTGGAAAACTGACAAGTCCTCTGGTCCTTTAAGTAACTTATAGGTTATAATTAACTACATATTCTATACCATTATAAAGGCAGACTCAGGTAATCTTTGTAAGAAAATAAAACAAAACAAAAATAAACAACCCTATACCTTCCAAAGGTTAACCTCTGTTTACACACAACATTAACTAAACTCCTACAAATAGGTTAGAATTTTTAAAAACATAAGTATAAAAGGTCATAGAAAAATGTTTATATTCCTGGTCTGACACTTTAATACCAACCTTTTCCACCTAGGCCCTGCTACATTTTATACCAAGAAATGGAGGAAAAGGGTTGGGGCAGCAAAGGCAATTGCTTGGAATATTGTCTATTTGAAAAGCATAATTTATTATTGAAATACATCCATTTCACAATCTCTTCCTTCTTTAGAGGTACTTTAATCTCATATCCCTTCCTCCTTTCAATATGAAATATCACGGGAGGGTTATCATCCTTCTTTAAGACCTCAGTCAATATCCATCACTCAGTATCAATCTAATACTTATGCCCCCCCCCCAAAAAAAATATTCAAAGCACTGTAAACATTAGGCTACTTTCTGGAGAGGAAAAAATCAAAGAATTTTCCCATGATCAAGGAAGTCTTCATTCATGTGCTGAAATATAGTGCTCATTAAAAACTAGCTTATTTAGCTGGAGATGCAACTCAAGTGGTAGAGTTCTTGCCTGGCAAGCATGAGGCATGTGTTCAATCCCCAGCACTGTGAAACAAAGCAAACTAGCTTATTCTATTCATATTGGGTGTTTCACTTCAGACTTAAAAAATGATGGTGCTTGTATATGACACATTTAAGGCCTCTGACTCAAAACTCTACTTCCTTACAATGAACTTAGGAACAACTGGAGGGCTACAAGGACAAATTTGAATATTGCATGTAAAACAAATATGGAAAAGTAATCACATTATAAGAAATAACATTTTTTTCATAGACCATGCTCCTAATGTTACCAAAATTGTTATTATACACCCACATGTTGTGCCACTACATACACTGAACACTGCTAAAAGCTGATGTCTAGCAGCTCAAGAATTGTATCTTAATGTCCTCAACAAGATCCTTAGAGGGCTATGTAAACTTTTATTCCACGTCTTTTTTAAAGTGCTGCAAATAATAGTGTCAACACATAAAAGAAAATCTTAATATATTTTAAGTTTAAAAGGCCACCTGATTTTTAAAAAGTTGCTTAATCTTACACACTGTAATTTCCTCAAAGCCCAAAAACTATGTTTTGCTAGGGCAACTTGCAATGCTTATGCTTTAATCCCTACATAGGACAGAAGGAAGAAGTTAAATTAGCAAGTTAGACATGGGCACTTAGGGACATATTTAGGTAAGTACTATCAAGTCCTGCTCCTGATTTTTCTGGGACCTAAACTTCATAGACTACTCAAATGCAGTAACAGTAAATAACAGGATCAGGTTGACCAATGGCCATGCTTTAAGGGTATCACTTGAAAATGCCCATATCTCATTGATGGGAGACAAGAAGTCAATGAGGAACCACTAGCAAAAAAGATGCAATATCATGGGGGTTTTAAGGTTGTTATTATGTCACATTTCTCATGGACATTAATTTTTTAAAAAACTTCCAAGGTCCCTCTACCTAAGAAAGCATTTTTAACAGAATGTCTAATACATAACCCAAAAAAGAGCAGGGCAAGGAGGAGGGACAGGGTGGAAATAAGATAAGCTTATTCCTATTTTGCACCTAATGTAAACTGTCCTCATTTTAATTTAAAAAAATACTATATGAGAGGCAAAAATTGAATAAATAGGAAGAAGTTTCATTGGGCCCTAGTGCAAACAAGATAAAAAAAATTTAATCCTGCTGCAAGTACTAAATCCCTATTTTTTTCAAAATTCCCTAGATGAGAATTCATATTAATAACTCATTTCAAGAGCATAATAAGCCTAACAAGAACAAAAGGATCCTTTAAATTCCATGAAGCTTACAGGTCTGAGTTTTGAATGAGCAGTTCAGGCGTTCGATCTTTAATAAATTAACTGCAGAAAATATTTCAGCAAGAATGTTCTGTGATCACAATACTTCTTTAAGGTCCCAGTGCTAAATCTCAACAAATGACTGATTTAAAAAAGCTGTTTTAAAATAACTCTCTGACCAAGAAGCAGTTTGACTGAGTATATACCTGGTGAATGGATAACCTACATAAATGATAAAATATCCTCTGAAAAAAATACTTGAGAAATATGTCAAGTTCTTGACTAAATCCAATTTTAAAATGGTATGAATTATCAAAATATCAGCATTTTATTTCTTTCCATTTGTTAAATGAACCCACTGCAGTTAATACATACTCAGTTTTAAAGTGACAGAAATGGTGTTGAGAAACATCAAAACATGTCTGGCACATTATAAATTAATGAATAAAGATCTAGATCTAAGCAAATGTCAAGTTTGGCTCCTGAAGAGATAGACAAGCGTTATTCAATGTTGCATATAGCTCAATTTGATGGATGTTACCTTGTGGTACCCTCTTAATTTGTGATTTTAAAGTTATTATTTTCTGGGGAAAACGAAATACAAGAACCACCTAGATCAAATGACAGAACAAAGATATTTGTATATCATATGCATTCATACATATTATGATAGCCAAACACTAAGTACCCTAAGCCTACAAGTGCTACTCTCAAGGCTCAGTAAAAGAAAGTTTAAACACTTTCAACTGATACTGGCCAAAATAATTTATAAAGTCTAAAACAGCTATGAACACAAAAGGTATACTCAAGAAATGTCATCTGATGATTGGAAGTATACTTTGTGAAATTTTCCTTAAAGGAACATTTTCCCTAAATTGTTCACTTTTTTTTTTTTTTGATCGGTCATGGGGCTTGAACTCTGGGCTTGGGCGCTGTTCCTGTGCTCTTCAGCTCAAGGCGAGCGCTCTACCACTTGAGCCACAGTGCCACTTCCGGTTTTCTAGTGGTTTATTGGAGATGAGAGTCTCACAGACTTTCCTGCCCGGGCTGGCTTTGAACTGCAATCTTCAGATCTCAGCCTCCTAAGTAGCTAGGATTATAGGCGTGAGCCACCGGTGCCCGGCTGTTCACTTTAGTTTCATTTCACAAAGGGAAAATGCTGGAGGGTACATCTCAATTTCAAAACATTTGCCAAAAAAGCTATGCGGAAAGGGATATAAGTGCTGCTTTTTAAAAGTGAGATAGTTAAAATGAGAGTAAGATAACACCACCAAGCCTTTTCATGTTGTATGACATAATACATAATGAGTTATAATTGAGCATCCCTGATCTTCAAAAGCATTAAGAAAAAGAGGTAGAACATGTTATCTGGAAGATCTTGTAGTGAAGCTAAATTTTAGAGGGTGTGTGCCTTGAAGATTATTAGTCCAACAAGCAAAAGACAGAAGTAGTATTCTGAGAAAGCTGATATAAGGCAAAGATTGTAAAACTTTCATATCTTGGAAGTACAATAAATTCAAGAATATGACACCAATTACTTTAAAACTGTGTGAAAGTCAAAGATGGCAGATAAGCAAATGCTAACTTGCAGACATATGGCATTTTCAAGAGTACTGGCAAGAGATGCAGCTAGCAGAGAAACATTGCTTAGATATGCAGAAGTCTTACAAAAAAAGAAACAGAAACCTAACATTATCATGTTCAATGAAGACCTATTTTCTTTGTTTGAGGAAGAGCTCTTTAAAAAAAAAGAGGAAAATATATCCTTCAGATAAATGTATATATATAAAAAAGCAAGTAGATCACTCAAACTGCAAAAAACTTCAATTAAAAAGCATACCCTGCTTAATTTTAAAATCTTATCCAATATGACAAAGATCAATACATGAATTGCATTAAAATGTGAGGCCAACAGTCTTTAAAGCTTCAGTAAGCTGCTCAGGCACCTTTTCCCTTATACATTCTACTTTTATACACTAGAAATCTTAAGCAGGACTCAATAGATTCCTGCTTTAGATAACATTCTTAAGGAATAGACTCTTCCCTGTAAAAATTGTTTTTCATGAACTTCTAAGTGGTTAAGCACACACTTATAAAGTCTACCAAATTGCAGTATAAAACCAGTTTTGACAGTTCTGAGTATCTTCATTTGATGGATCAATTCATAATTTAGAAACTATTAACTCATTCAGTTATTAAAAAAGAATCTACTATGGAGAAACTGTGGTGGTGGTATATGTCCAGTGGCCTTCCATGAGACCTTCCACATTACCCCAAATAGGATGATTTCTTCTATAAGTAAAAGCTGCTGGGTGCTAGTTTGTAATACTAAAATCCAATCTTCAAGTTAGTGTCATTAGGTGGAAAGGCCCACCTGTTCCGTCACCCTAGCAGAGAGAGGGCACGTATCACCACTGTAGACACAATCTGTAAACTTGCACACGAATTTTAATCTTAACAAGGAATTTCAGTGTCTTACTGGTCTTAGTGAAAAGGATGGTTCAAGCATTGTGTCCTTTTGTTCTTTAGGATTATGAATAGCTTATTGGAAAACCCAGAGCCTTCTGGATCTGTGAGGTAGTAGGCTTCAGCCCTCATCATGCATAGATCATACTTCTCCAAAGTTGGTGTGGCCGGTCTCCTTGGCATGGTCCCTTGCTTCTGCTTGGCCAGTTAATCCCTTCCCACACACCATACATCTCAGGGTGAAGCGGTTTACGTCAGTAAATTGTCTTTTTCTTCTAGCTTCATCTGCTAATTCCAGTGCTTGTACAAGAATGATATCATCATTAGAGGAGAAAATGGTCAGAGGAGGTGTATCTGGATCAGGGAAGATACGCTGAAGCGGGTCATAGTGGATGCCATCATAGATTAGCAAAACCCTTTTGGTATACCCTGCATCTTCCCCAAACCGATCAATTCTTACTGTCTGTGTATCTACTACGCATATTTCACATTGATAAAACTTGGACAAAATTGATATCTCAATTGCTCCTCCCCAAGTATCATCCCTTCTGATCCAGTCACAGTACTCTTGATTGGTTTTTCCCAGTATTGCCTCACTATAGAAGTCTGGATCACTTGCTACAATTTGTGCTATAAGGCGTCTCATCTCAGGGGCACACGCTGGATTCAAGACTCCTCCTTCAACGACATAATACACACTGGTAAAGAGGCAAGAGTTGTCTGCTGGGACTGTGGTTCTACTAAGCACAGGCAAAGTTTCCCTGACGTAACTTGGAGCACCATATTTTGACAATGCAGGTGAAGTTTTGGGTCTGGTGTGGTCTTCTTCAACGATCAGCATGTCGCCTGTTTAAAAAAAAAAAAACACAAAACACAAAAACAACAAATCCAGAACTGCAAAGAAATCACACCCAAAACTGGGTGTTCAGTAGCCAAGTCTGTCAAGGACACACACTTTTTTAGTTACAGGATATTCATAAAGATGAAAACAAAAAAAAATTGGAGGGGGAAAAAAACCCACCTCAAGTTACATCCTAGTTTAGTCAAGAGGTTTGGGGAAAATACATCTTTGAATTCTGCCTTTAAAAACACACATCTTCCTTCCAGGTTGTGTATTACCACAGACCAGGCCACTAGGGGGTTCTCCTTCTGAAACTTAACATTCACGCTAGTGTTGGAAGGGTCCTTTAACACATCATGGAAACCTTTTTCTTACCAACACTGACATTCAAGTTTCAATACTAGGGGGAAAGCACTGCTGCAGGTTAGAACCTGAAGGGGCTTTGGAGAACGACTACTTTAAGGAATAGTTATCTGTCAAGCTAAGCGCACGCACGTGCAAGGGACTTGCAAGAACAAATCGGGTAAAAAAAAAAAGCATCCTGCGCCCTTCGGACCTACAGACCCATCACGACAGGGAAGAACTTTCCGGGGAGCGAATCCGGTTCTGCGTTCTGGGCGCTTTGGTGAACTCCGAGAAACCAAAATGAAGGAGCTCTGAAAAGCAGGTTGGGGGGGGGGAGGAAGAGCCTCCAGATGCTCTGGGCTTCTCCTCCTCATCCAGGTGTCGGGACATAGAGCGGGTGGACATAGCCGCCCGAGCCTCTGCCAGGGCGCACCGTCCTTCGGTCGGCCCTGTCCCCGGGGCCCGGGGCGCCCCCGCCGGCCCCCTCCCGCCCCGGCCGCGCCCCGGCCCGCGGGCCTCCTACCGGACTGGATGGGCAGGTCCCCCAGGGCCGTGTCCCCGTCGCTGAGGTCCAGGCACTCGGGCGGGTAGCCGACGAGGATGCGCTGACCGCCGGGGCAGATGCCGGTGATGTCGGCGATTTGGCCCTGGAGTTCCCGCAGCCGGGTCCGGCTGGACAGCCCCTGCAAGACATGGGTGCCGTCCTTGGCCTTGCAGCGGAGCCGCCACATCGCGTCGGTCCGGCCGCCCCCAGGCCAGACACCGGCGGAGCCAGCTTTGGCCCCGGCCGCAGGGTGGTGGGAGACGCAGCCAGGGCAACCAGCCGCGGGGTGGGCTTCAAAATGGCCACCCTTGGCCGCGCCAAACATCGCGAGAAGTTGTCGCTGATGCAACTCCCGCGACGCTGCAGCACGGCCGGGAGCCGGGTCTATCTTAAAGTGACAGCTGGGTTTCCCCCGCCACCCTCCAGAGCCCCGGGACCAGGGCTTTGGGCTCTTGTGAAGACAGCGTTGCCGTTCTTGCTTCCCACACTCCGAGTGCGGTGTCCTGCGCGTCGGCAGCATATATGCCCAAGGACAGAGGGCGGGGAAGGAGCTCCGGAATCAAGGAGGACGGAATGTGACCTTGGCCTCGGGTCAGCGGTGTGATTCCATCCGGCCTTCCCACCTCCACCCCGAGAAAAGCCATCATCCCTGGGAACGCAAACAAATGCCAAGAATAGCTAGTGAATCAAACAGACCTGTCAAAAACAGAGACTCATGGCTACACTCGTGGTCACACCAAACACTGACTCAGAGGGTTGGCGGGCCGGAAGGCCAGCTCCATGGGACCGTGATCTGCCCATTTGCCACATCAGAAAGCACAGTGTGAAGTCAGCATCTGGCTCCTGGGATCGTGGCCTCCAGCAGGTGGTGGCCACCTACAGGAGGGATGTAGAGGACCAGAGTGTGCCATTGGGATTGCAGTTCAGTGCCTCCCTTTACCGGTTTCAAAACTCCATTCCTACCTTCCTCATAGTCAAAAGAGGTGGGGTGTAAAGACACATAGGCCCGGAATTGCACAGCCGCGGGATAATGCCGGGTTAGATGGTCATTTTAAACCTGTATGTCCTGAACTTGAGACTCTGCCACGCAAATAAGTTTCATAAGTACTAAATGGATAAAGACTGGGTTTTCAGGGCACCTAGAACACGCGGAGTGGAGATGATAGAGTGTTTTGAACTCTGTCGTTCACAAGGAATGCAGGCACCTCTGAAGTTTCCTATATTCCAAGAAATGTATGCTCTGTTTGCTGTCCATCCTGGATCCAGAGCAACAAATCCCACCTTGCATTGGATGGGTGTATTAATAGAATCAAAGCATCAAAGGGGGACACTGGAGCAACTAGGGAAAAGTGTAGTTCACTTGGAATGTATGGTACCTACCCAAAGCCTCTACCCATGGATCAATTATATGAGATCTCTGCAGCCATCCTCACCCTTAACGGCTTTTGTGTCTTCAAAACGTCTATGCTATAGCTTGATGGGGAGGAGGAGGAGGAAAAGGAAATCGATAAGGTCTCCTGAGAGTATAGAGATGCTTAGTGAACTTGGTTAGAGGATATTCAAACACCCTAAGGTGTAATCAAGTGGTGGCTTTGGAAGCTGACGTTCCCGTGTACGGAAGTAACGAGGTCTAGGTCTAGCTGGGCTTCAGGAAGGAAAGTGTTAATCTTTGCAAGGTTCCCACCACGCGTGGCTCCCGCAAGATAGCTATTATTATTCTGGTTCTCGCGAGAATTAGAAGAACAAAAAAAGTGAGGCTTTTATTAGCCCCGCCCCCTAGCTCTAGTAGTTACTAAGCAACGACGCAGCCAACCTCTATGTCGCTAGGAACTAGGAAGAGGGCGGTCTCTCCTTGACCAGGTTCCCCCTTCCCGCCGCGGGCAGGGTCCGCGGTTCCGCCTGGCCCCGCCCCCTGCGCAGCGCAGGTGCCCCATTGGTCGAGGATTGTCTCCAGGTGAGGGCTGACGCACGAGTGGGCGGCGCCTGCGGGAACCACGTGATTTGCCGAGGACCCGGGAGTGCCCAGCTCCGCCTCCCTCTGTCAGTTCGGGTCTGCAGCATCGGAGGGGAAGGGCCGGGACGACTACCCGGAGGGATCTGAGGGGGGAGAACGGAGGTGGGCGAACCGCTGCTGCGTGGCGTCTGGAAGTGCGGCGGGTGCGGGAGGATGGAGGGGCCCCGGGGCCCGGCGTTGACAGCCTGGAGCGCGGGGCACGGCCGCTGGGCGCTGCCGCGTAGCGGACCTCGGGGACCGGCAGCTGGTGCTGGGGAGGAAGGGTCTGCGCGCCAGTGCGGGACCAGCGCCAGTCTTGAGGGCAGTGGGACCTGGCGCCTTCGCGAGCCCTTTGCTCTCTGGGTTTGGGCTGTGAGCCCGGGGGCTCTCGAACCCCACTTGACATCAGGTCTTTCGCCTTATTTTGCAGATAACCTTGAAGAAGTATTCGATATATTTCCATTCCCCCCCCCGCCACTTCTTAACCACCCCCTCCCCCGCGCCCGTTTGCAGCTCGCCCTATTCTTTGCTGATTATTTTGGAGATAGTCTCTTGGACTTTTTTGCTGGGGCTGGCTTTGAACTTCCGATCCTTCGGATCTCAGCTTCCTGAGTAGTTGGAGATCACAGACATAAGCCGCCCCCTGCTGCCACCGGCACCTGACTTTCCCCATGATTCTCAGAACTAGAATCTGAGCTCAGCAAGAGATTTGGACCAAACCACTTAACTCGTTTAATATCATTTTTTAAATATCCATAAAATGGGAAGAGATAATAATGATAGCAAAACTTATTAAGTGATTATTGGGAGAAGTGCGGGAGGTAAAGGTATGTGAATATAAACTCCTACATCAGAAAATAAATACAAAATTTAACCGCAATTTTCTTTATAGGTGAAGAAACTGAAGACCCAGGAGGCTCATGACTTATTCAAGAACAGGTATCTAGGAACTGGGACGAAAAGGGCTGGACCTGACACTGATCCTCTGTCCTGAGTATTTTGAGGGACATCTTCCCTCCTCCTTTGAATTCCTTTTCTCCCTGCTAGGTACCTACTGAAAAGCCACCATGTCCTCACAACCAAGCAACAACAGCAGTAAACTGAAACCCCCAAATCTTCGATCCGAGAAGACATGTTGTGAGTTCTGGGAAAGAGGAGGGGCTGCTTGCTATCTCTTGGGATTTTATCTTGGGACATTGTAATTGTAGACTATGTTGCTGGGTAGGAGTGTGGGAAATTTAAAACAAAGTCTCCTAGGGGCAACTTCTTGTGGGAACATTGGAACTGGAACTGGTAGAGTTAGTGAAATGCTTATCTCTGGAGCTAAAGTTCTGGCCTGGCCCAGCAATGTTTTATGCCTTTTTTTGGGGGGGGGTAATTTGCATACTTGCTTGATGTCAGAAGTCAGAAGAAGCAGGGTTTTTTTTTTTTGGTCCACACAGTAGGTTGAGTGACAGTACAAGACTTGCTTTGGGCTGTTACTGTTTTAGTTTTTCTTTACCTGTTGGCCTAAGTTCTGGGGAGGTGCTGCTCACTACAGAAATTGCAGGTAGGAGCCTGTGCTGTCTCATCCCGTTTTTAGCCTCAGGGAACTGAGTTCTCATGTGACTTCTCACAATGTCTTGGGCACTTTTGTGTGCCTATGTGTGTGCCAATACTGGGACTTGAACTCAGGGCTTGGGTGCTGTCCTGAGCTTTTTTTTTTCTCTCAAGGTTAGTGCTCTGTCACTTGAGCCACAGATCCACTTCTGGCTCTTTGGTGGTTAATTGGAGATAAGAATCTCACAGACTTTTCTGCCTGAATAGCCAAATCTCAAATCTGAGCCTCCTGAATAGCTACAATTACAAGCATAAGCCACGAGCTTTGGGTTTACCTTACTTTCTTATAGGTTTAGTCTTTGCACTTGCAGACCATTTAACAGGAATATTTCTCCCCTTTCTCCCTCTCTCCCTGATGTGTCTCTCAATCCCTCATTCCTTCCTTCTCTCCTCTCCCCACCCCCTTTCTTCTTTCATTTTCTTCTTTCATTTCTTTTTTGAGACAGGGTCCTGTATGTAGCCCAAGTTGACCTGATCCTGCTGCTTCAGTCACCCCAGTGCTGGGATTACAGGCATGTGCTAAATGCTTGGCCCACAGGAGCATATTCATTCCAGGCTTTTAGAAAAGGGCAGCACAAGGGGTTAGAGAGAGAGAGAGAGAGTGTGTGTGTGTGTGTGTATAGCATCATTTCCTGGCCCTTTGCCTCTGCATTTTTTCTTTCCTTCTCTTTCTCTCTCTCTCTCTCTCTGGTGGTATTTGGGTTTGAGCTTATGGCCTTGCACTTGCTGGGCAGGCCCTCTATCACTGGAGCCCTGCCCCTAATCATGCCCTTGAACTGCTAAGCCTCATGATGGTCTGCAGTGCTTCCTCGGTGTCTGCAATGCTGTTCCCCAGATGTTTCTGGGAATCTCAAAGAATGCTAACTTTTAGCTGTGTTACCACATTGCACCTTTCCTCTGGAACTACCAGTCAGTTCTCACTTTGGTGGATATATATGATATATATATATATACACACACACACACATCTATATCATATACATATATATGTATATATGTATATATATATATATATATATATAT